>NC_135978.1:33461201-33769141 GCF_053455715.1 Rhinoraja longicauda | reverse complement strand
TTACAATGGAAACCCTACGAGGACGGGCCCAACGGGCCCACTCGTCTAGTATACTACTAAAACTCTGCGGTCCAACATTCCGTATGTATATACGGAAGATTCCGTATGTTTGTACGGAAGATTCCGAAGATTTCTGTCCATAACTTACAAACCCTACTCCTCCCAGACGGTACACCAAAGCGCTACGATTTTTGTACCGCCATATTCACCATTAAAATGGCAACTATTGTAAGTACTTTCGTTCAAATTGAAGCTACCTTTTTTAAAGCTAGAGAGATATTAAAGTTAAAATTTCTCATTTCTAACCCTTTTCTTGAAGGGGCTTCAGCGCGTGATGTCACAATGGCACCCGTGCACCAATGAGAGATCAGCTCGGTTTTAAATTTACATAATTTTTTTCTGACTTTTTTTTCAAGGTCTTCAGCTTGTGATGTCACAATGCTTGTGTGAGATGGTTTGCAACATTGTTGCGAAAAGCAACTGCCAGTTTTTAAAGTTGTGCAAGTCACTTAACATACACAGATCAGCATGGGGCCCCTATTCCCTCCCTCCCCCCCCTTCCCCCTCAACCCCTTCCTCCCCACTCCTTCCCACCTCCATCCCCACTCCCCTCCCCCCCTCCTCCCCAACTCCCTCCCCCACCTCCCTCACCCCTCTCCCCTAACTCCCCCCCCTCCCTCCTTCCCTCCATCCCTCCCCCCCTCCCTCCACCCTTCCATCCCTCTCCCCCTCCCCCCTCCTTCCACCCTCCCTCCCCCCCCTTCTGGTTACAAAGGAAACCCTACGGGGACGGGCCAACGGGGAAAGAGGGGTACTGGGAAAAGGGGAGGTCCCCCTCCCTCCCCTTACCCCCTCCCCCATCCCCCTCCCCCCTAACCCTCTCCTCCCCCTTCCCCCCTCCCTCCCCCCCTCCCTCCTCCCCTCCACACCTCCCTCCTCCCTCCCTCCCCTCCTCCCGGTTACAATGGAAACCCTACGAGGACGGGCCCAACGGGGAAAGAGGGGTACTGGGAAAAGGGGAGGTCCCCCCTCCCTCCCCCCTTCTCCCCCATCCCATCCACCCTCCCTCCCCTCTCCCTCCCCCCTTCCCCCCCCGTTCCCCCTCCTCCCCTTCCCCCTCCCTCCCCTCCTCCCTCCACACTCCTCTCTCCTCCCTCCCTCCCCTTCCCTCCCTCCCATCCTCCCAAGCTTGTTTGAGATGGGTGCTACATTGTTTCGAAAGCACACTAACAGATCGCAGTGAGAAGCACTAAATGACCGTGGTCGTGAGAAGCACTAAATGACCGCGAATGGTACAAAAACAGCACTTTAAACCACTTTAAAACCCACGTGTTTTCAAGTAGTCTTTTTTATTGCAAGTCAACTTAACATACACAGATCACATGGGCCTCTATGCTCATGGCCACCGGGGCAAGTGTTGCGAAACAGCACTTGGAGTGTGTCTGGGGGAGAGAGAGAATGGGGGGGGGTCTGAGAATGGGGGACTGGGGAGGGGGACAACAGGGGTCGTTGCGGAGGGGGCTTGGTGGTGGGGGAAAGAGGGGTACTGGGAAAATGGGAGGTCCCCCTTCACCCCTCAACCCCTTCCTTCCCACCTCCATCCCCACTCCCTCCCCCCCTCCTCCCCCTCCCTCCCCAACTCCCTCCCCCTCCCTCCCCACCTCCCCTCAAATCTCCCCCCTATCTCCCCCCCCTCCCTCCTTCCCTCCATCCCTCCCTCCCCCAATCAATCCACCCTTCCATCCCCTCCTCCCCTCTCCCCCTCCTTCCATCCTCCCTCCCCCCTCCCGGTTACAATAGAAACCCTACGGGACGGGCCCAACGGGGAAAGAGGGGTACTGGGAAAAGGGAGGTCCCCCTTCCCCCCTCAACCCCTTCATCCCCCCCTCCTTCCCACCTCCTCCCCACTCCCTCCCCCCCTCCTCCCCCTCCCTCCCCAACTCCCTCCCCCCCTCCCCCCTACTCCCCCCTCCTTCATCCCTCCCCTCCCCAATCCCTCCCCCCCCTCCCTCCACCCTTCCATCCTCTCCACCCTCCCTCCCCCCCTCCCGGTTACAATTGAAACCCTACGAGGACGGGCCCAACGGGGAAAGAGGAGTACTGGGAAAAGGGAGGTCCCCCTCCTCCCCCCTTCCCCCATCCCATCCCCCTCCCTCCCCTCTCCCTCTCCCCTCCCCCTTCCCCCTCCCCTTCCCCCCCTCCCCCCTCCCTCCCCTCCCCTCCTCCCTCCACACCTCCTCCCTCCCTCCCCCTTCCCGCCCTCCCCTCCTCCCGGTTACAATGGAAACCCTACGAGGACGGCCCAACGGGGAAAGAGGGGGTACTGGAAAAGGGGAGGTCCCCCTCCCTCCCCCCTACCCCACCTCCCTCTCCCTCCCCCCCTCCCTCCTCCCTCCCCCCTCCCCTCCCCCCTCCCATCCCCCCCTCTCCTCCCCCCCTACCCCCCTCCCTCCCCTCTCCCTCCCCCTCCCCTCCCACCCTCCACTCCCTCCTCCCTCCCCTCCCCCAACCCTCCCCCTTTCCTCCCCAACTCCGGTTACAATGAAACCCTACGAGGACGGGCCCAACGGGCCCACTCGGTCTAGTATACTACTAAAAACTCAGATCTTGAAGCGGAGTTTGTATGTATATTCCACTGATGAGGCTGAAGGCAATTCCGGCAAAACGGTGAACCGTAGCGCCACGATTTTTGAACCGCCTTAATCAGCATGCGGTTCGCTGCTGGAAAATGATATTTTTATTTAATTCGGACGCATATTTTTGAAGTTACAGAGGTTTAAAAGTGCTGCCCCCCCTGATTTATCGAAGTTTTGACAGAAGGGGGGCGCTGCGGTGCGGATTTATTCTTCATTGTGATGTCACAATGCCCCTGTGAGATGAACTCGAGCAGACCCCCCTTCCCCCCCCCCCCGTGGTATTCATCGTGTGACGTCACAATGTCCCCCTCCCCCCTCCCCCTCTCCCCCCTCCCCCTTCCCCCCTCCCTCCCACCCCCTCCCCCCTCCCCTCCCCTCCCCTCTCCCTCCCCTTCCCCCCACCTCTGCCCCCTTCCTCCCCCCCTCCTCTCCCCCACCCTCTCCTCTCCCCCCTCTCCTCTCCCCCCCTCTCCTCTCCCCCCCTCTCCTCTCCCCCCTCTCCTCTCCCCCCTCTCCTCTCCCCCTCTCCTCTCCCGCCCTCTCCTCTCCCCCTTCCCTCCCCCCTCCCCCTCCCTTCCCCCCTCCCTTTCCCCTCCCTTCCCCCCTCCCTTACACCCTCTCCTCCCCTACGAGGAAACCCTACGAGGACGGGCCCAACGGGGAAAGAGGGGTACTGGGAAAAGGGGAGGTCCCCCTCCCCCTTCCCCCCTCCCTCCCACCCCCTCCCCCCTCCCCTCCCCCTCCCCTCCCCTCCCCTCTCCCTCCCCTTCCCCCCACCTCTGCCCCCTTCCTCCCCCCCCTCCTCTCCCCCCCTCCCCTCTCCCCCCTCTCCTCTCCCCCCCTCTCCTCTCCCCCCTCTCCTCTCCCCCCTCTCCTCTCCCCCCCTCTCCTCTCCCCCTTCCCTCCCCCCTCCCCCTCCCTTCCCCCCTCCCTTTCCCCTCCCTTCCCCCCCCTTCCCCCCTCCCTTACACCCTCTCCTCCCCTCTCCCCCCTCCCTCCCTCCCCACTCTCCTCTCCTCCCTACCTCATCCCTCCCTCCCTCCCTTCCCCGCAGCGCTGACCGCCGGGAAGTGTAGTCGCCGTCGCCTCTCCCGCTTCTGCTCTATAGATAAGATTAATTTCTTTTTCAAAAAAGAATGCTGTTTATTTTAAAGTAAAATAGACACCTCTCCTCTCTCCCCCCCCTCTCCTCTCCTCTCCCCCCTCTCCTCTCCCCCCTCTCCCCTCTCCTCTCCCCCCTCTCCACTCCCCCTCCACTCTTTCCTCTCCCCTCTCCTCTCCCCTCCCCCCTCTCCTCTCCCCCCTCTCCTCTCCCCCCTCCTCCCCCCCTCCTCCTCTCCCCCCCTCCTCCTCCCCCCCCTCCTCCTCTCCCCCCCTCCTCCTCTCCCCCCCTCCTCCTCTCCCCCTCCCTCCTCCCCCCCTCCCCCCCTCCCCCCTCCCCCCCTCCTCTCCCCCCCCCTCCTCTCCCCCCCCCCTCCTCTCCCCCCCTCCTCTCCCCCCCCTCCTCTCCCCCTCCTCTCCCCTCCTCTCCCCCTCCTCTCCCCCTCCTCCTCTCCCCCCCCTCCTCTCCCCCCCCTCCTCTCCCCCTCCTCCTCTCCCCGAAGCGGAAGTGTAGTCGCCGACGCCTCTCCCGCTGTTTGATTTCATTTATAACAAAGACATTTATTTAAAATGAGGAATGTGATTTTCATTAAGTTTGATTTTATTTATTTTAAAAAAGCTGCTGCTCTATAGATAAGTTTATTTCCTTTTCAACAAAGAACGCTGTTTATTTTAAAGTAAAAACGCGGTTCTTTTCATTGGGTTTCACCCTCCCTGTTGGCGCCCGATTGGTTGGGTCTTTACGTGGGGTACAGTGATTGGCTCCACCATCCCTGTTATCACCCGATTGGCTGGGTCTGTACGTGGGGTGCAGTGATTGGCTCCACCCTCCCTGTTAGCGCCCGATTGGCTGGGTCTCTACGTGGGGTGCAGTGATTGGCTCCACCCTCCCTGTTAGCGCCCGATTGGCTGGGTCTCTACGTGGGGTGCAGTGATTGGCTCCACCCTCCCTGTTAGCGCCCGATTGGCTGGGTCACTATGTGGGGTGCAGTGATTGGCTCCAACCTCACACTCGATGTGGGTGGAGCAGTTGATTTGAACTGACACCAACTGCCGTAACCAACAGTCCACCGTGCTGCTGCTGGTTGAGGACAGGCTCCAGCATCGCTCAGGAGGGCAGTTTAATTGAAATACAGAAAGAATATTTATAGATAAGTTTCTTATCATTTCCAACAGAAAAATTACATTTATTTTAAATGGTACGAGATTTCCATTGCATTTAATTTTATTTTTAAAAAAAAGATAAAAGACAGAGATAAAAGACATAGATAAGTTTACTTTCTTTTTTAACAAAAGAACATTTATTTCACATAAGTTTAATTTAATTTATAACAAAGACATAAGCTGCTGCTCTATAGATAAGTTTAATTTCTTTTTCAACAAAGAATGCTGTTTATTTTAAAGTAAAATAGACCCCTCTCCTCTCTCCCCCCCTCTCCTCTCCTCTCTCCCCCTCTCCTCTCCTCTCTCCCCTCTCCTCTCCCCCTCTCCCCTCTCCCCTCTCCCCCCTCTCCCCTCTCCCCTCTCCTCTCCCCCCTCTCCTCTCCCCTCCCCTCTCCTCTCCCCCTCCCCTCTCCCCCCTCTCCCTCTCCTCTCCCCCTCCCCCTCTCCTCTCCCCCTCTCCTCTCCCCCCTCTCCTCTCCTCTCTCCCCTCTCCTCTCCCCCTCTCCCCTCTCCCCTCTCCTCTCCCCTCTCCTCTCCCCCCCTCTCCCCCCTCTCCTCTCCCCCTCTCCTCTCCCCCCTCTCCCCTCTCCTCTCCCCCCTCTCCTCTCCCCCTCCCCTCTCTCCTCTCCCCTCTCCTCTCCCCCCTCTCCTCCCCCCCCTCCTTCCCCCCTCCTCCTCCCCCCTCCTCCTCCCCCCTCCTCCTCTCCCCCCCTCCTCCTCTCCCTCCCCTCCTCTCCCCTCCTCTCCCCCCCTCCTCTCCCCCCCCTCCCCTCCTCTCCCCTCCTCTCCCCCCCTCCTCTCCCCTCCTCTCCCCCCTCCTCTCCCCGAAGCGGAAGTGTAGTCGCCGTCGCCTCTCCCGCTGTTTGATTTCATTTATAACAAAGACATTTATTTAAAATGAGGAATGTGATTTTCATTAAGTTTGATTTTATTTATTTTAAAAAAGCTGCTGCTCTATAGATAAGTTTATTTCCTTTTCAACAAAGAACGCTGTTTATTTTAAAGTAAAAACGCGGTTTTTTTCATTGGGTTTCACCCTCCCTGTTAGCGCCCGATTGGTTGGGTCTTTACGTGGGGTACAGTGATTGGCTCCACCATCCCTGTTAGCACCCGATTGGCTGGGTCTGTACGTGGGGTGCAGTGATTGGCTCCACCCTCCCTGTTAGCGCCCGATTGGCTGGGTCTCTACGTGGGGTGCAGTGATTGGCTCCAACCTCACACTCGATGTGGGTGGAGCAGTTGATTTGAACTGACACCAACTGCCGTAACCAACAGTCCACCGTGCTGCTGCTGGTTGAGGACAGGCTCCAGCATCGCTCAGGAGGGCAGTTTAATCCAAATACAGAAAGAATATTTATAGATAAGTTTCTTATCATTTCCAACAGAAAAATTACTTTTATTTTAAACGGTACGAGATTTCCATTGCATTTAATTTTATTTTAAAAAAAAGATAAAAGACAGAGATTTCATAGATAAGTTTACTTTCTTTTTTAACAAAAGAACATTTATTTCACATAAGTTTAATTTCATTTATAACAAAGACATAAGCTGCTGCTCTATAGATAAGTTTAATTTCTTTTTCAACAAAGGATGCTGTTTATTTTAAAGTAAAATAGGCCCCTCTCCTCTCCCCCCTCTCCCCTCTCCTCTCCCCTCTCCTCTCCCCCCTCTCCTCTCCCCCCTCTCCTCTCCCCCCTCTCCTCTCCCCCCTCTCCCCTCTCCTCTCCCCTCTCCTCTCCCCCCTCTCCTCTCCCCTCTCCTCTCCCCCCTCTCCCCTCCCCCCCTCTCCTCTCCCCCCTCTCCTCTCCCCTCCCTACCCCCTCCCTCCCCCTCCCTCCCCCTCCCCCCCTACCCCCCCTCCCCTCTCCCCCTCCCTCCCCTACCCCCCCTCCCCTCTCCCCCTCCCTCCCCTCTCCCCCTCCCTCCCCCCTCCCTCCCCCCTCCCTCCCCCTCACCCCTACCCCCTCACTCCCCCCTCCCCCCCTCCCCTCCCTCCCCCTCCCCTCCTCCCTCCACACCTCCCTCCTCCCTCCCTCCCCCTTCCCTCCCTCCCCTCCTCCCGGTTACAATGGAAACCCTACGAGGACGGGCCCAACGGGGAAAGAGGAGTACTGGGAAAAGGGGAGGTCCCCCTCCCTCCCCCCTTCCCCCTCCCCTCCCCCCTCCCCTCCCCTCTCCCTCCCCATCCCTCCCCCCTACCCCCCTCCCTCCCCCCTCCCTCCCCTCCCCTCCTCCCTCCACACCTCCCTCCTCCCTCCCTCCCCCTTCCCGCCCTCCCCTCCTCCCGGTTACAATGGAAACCCTACGAGGACGGGCCCAACGGGGAAAGAGGGGTACTGGGAAAAGGGGAGGTCCCCATCCCTCCCTCCCCCCTACCCACCTCCCTCCCCTCTCCCTCCCCCCCTTCCCTCCTCCCTTCCCCCATCCCCTCCCCCCTCCCATCCCCCCCTCTCCCCCCTCCCTCCCCCTACCCCCCTCCCCTCCCCCCTCCCCCCTCCCTCCCCTCCTCCCTCCCCCTTCCCTCCACCAACCCTCCCCCTTTCCTCCCCTCCCGGTTACAATGGAAACCCTACGAGGACGGGCCCAACGGGCCCACTTGGTCTAGTATACTACTAAAACTCTGATCTTGTAGCTTTATATATATATTCCACTGATGTCGGATGAATACGGCAATTCCGGCAAAACGGTGAACCGTAGCGCCACGATTTTTGTACCGCCTTAATCAGCATGCGGTTCGCTGCTGGAAAATTATATTTTTATTTAATTCGGACGCATATTTTTTAAGTTACAGAGGTTTAAAAGTGCTGCCCCCCCTGATTTATCGAAGTTTTGACAGAAGGGGGGCGCTGCGCTGCGGATTTATTCTTCATTGTGATGTCACAATGCCCCTGTGAGATGAACTCGAGCTGACCCCCCTTCCCCCCCCAGCGGTATTCAGCGTGTGACGTCACAATGCCCCTGTGCTACATTGTTGCGAAGAGCTGTCAAGTCAAGTCAATTTTATTTGTATAGCACATTTAAAAACAACCCACGTTGACCAAAGTGCTGTACATCTGATTAGGTACTAAGGGAAAAAATGAAACATACAGTACACGCAAACAGTTCACAGCGCCTCCTCAATGAGCCTCAAACGCTAGGGAGTAGAAATAGGTTTTGAGCCTGGACTTAAAGGAGTCGATGGAGGGGGCAGTTCTGATGGGGAGAGGAATGCTGTTCCACAGTCTAGGAGCTGCCACCGCAAAAGCGCGGTCACCCCTGAGCTTAAGACTGGAAGCTTAGTGACCGGAAATGTTGCGAAAAGACACTGAGAGTGTGTCTGGGGGAGAGAGAATGGGGAGGGTCTGAGAATGGGGACGGGAGAGGGGGACAACAGGGGTCGTTGCGGAGGGGGCTTGGTGGTGGGGGAAAGAGGGGTACTGGGAAAAGGGGAGGTCCCCCTTCCCCCCTCAACCCCTTCCTCCCCCCTCCTTCCCACCTCCATCCCCACTCCCTCACCCCCTCCTCCCCCTCTCTCCCCAACTCCCTCCCCCCTCCCTCCCCACCTCCTTCACCCCTCCCCCCCTAACCCCCCCCCCTCCCTCCTTCCCTCCCTCCCCCACTCCATCCCCCCCTCCCTCCACCCTTCCATCCCTCTCCCCCTCCCCCCTCCTTCCACCCTCCCTCCCCCCCTCCCGGTTACAATGGAAACCCTACGAGGACGGGCCCAACGGGGAAAGAGGGGTACTGGGAAAAGGGGAGGTCCCCCTCCCTCCCCCCTTCCCCCTTCCCCCCTCCCCCCTTCCCCCTCCCCCCTCCCTCCCCCTCCCCCCCTACTCCCCTCCCTCCTCCCCCTTTACCCTCCCATCCCCCCTCCCCTCCCCCCTCCCTCCCCCTCCCCTCCCCCTCCACACCTCCCTCCCCCTTCCCTCCCCCCCCACTCCCCTCCCGGTTACAATGGAAACCCTACGAGGACGGGCCCAACGGGAAAAGAGGGGGACTGGGAAAAGGGAAGGTCCCCCTCCCTCCCCCTTCCTCCCTCCCCCTTCCCCCCTCCCCTCCCCCTCCCTCCCCCTCCCCACCCTACCCCCTCCCTCCCACTCCCTCCCCCCCTTCCCCCCTCCCCCTCCCCCCTCCCTCCCCCCTCCCGGTTACAATGGAAACCCTACGAGGACGGGACCAACGGGGAAAGAGGGGTACTGGGAAAAGGGGAGGTCCCCCTCCCTTCCCCCCTCCCCCCTCCCTCCCCCTCCCCCCTACCACCCTCCCTCCCCTCTCCCTCCCCCCCACGCCCCTCCACCCCCCTCCCCTACCCCCTTCCCCTCCTCCCTCCACACCTCCCTCCTCCCTCCCCTCCTCCCGGTTACAATGGAAACCCTACGAGGATGGGCCCAACGGGGAAAGAGGGGTACTGGGAAAAGGGGAGGTCCCCCTCACTCCCCCCTTCCCCCCTCCCTTCCCCTCCCTCCCCCACCCCCCTCCCTCCCCTTTTCCCCCCTTCCCCCCTCCCCCCTCCCTCTCCCTCCCCTTCCCTCCCCCCACTCCCCTCCCGGTTACAATGGAAACCCTACGAGGACGGGCCCAACGGGGAAAGACGGGTACTGGGAAAAGGGGAGGTCACCCTCCCTCCCCCCCCTACCCCCCTCCCTCCCCCTCCCCCCCTTCCCCCTCCCCTCCCTCCCCCTCCCCCTCCCCCCCTTCCCCCTCCCCTCCCTCCCCCTCCCTCCCCCTCCCCCCCTACCCCCCTCCCTCCTCCCCCTTTCCCCTCCCATCCCCCCTCCCCTCCCCCCTCCCTCCCACTCCCCTCCCCCTCCACACCTCCCTCCCCCTTCCCTCCCCCCCCACTCCCCTCCCGGTTACAATGGAAACCCTACGAGGACGGGCCCAACGGGAAAAGAGGGGGACTGGGAAAAGAGGAGGTCCCACTCCCTCCCCCTTCCTCCCTCCCCCTTCCCCCCTCCCCTCCCCCTCCCTCCCCCTCCCCACCCTACCCCCCTCCCTCCCCTCTCCCTCCCCCCCTTCCCCCCTCCCCTCCCCCCCCTCCTCCTCCCTCCACACCTCCATCCTCCCTCCCTCCACACCTCCCTCCTCCCTCCCTCCCCCTTCCCTCCCTCCCATCCTCCCGGTTACAATGGAAACCCTACGAGGACGGGCCCAACGGGGAAAGAGGGGTACTGGGAAAAGGGGAGGTCCCCCGCCCTCCCCACTTCCCCCCTCCCTCCCTCACCCTCCCCCCTACCCCCTCCCTCCCCTCTCCCTCCCCCCTTCCCATCCCCCTCCCCTCACCCCTCCCCCCTACCCCCCTCCCCCCCCTCCCTCCCCTCTCCCTCCCCCTCCTCCCCCACTCCCCTCCCCCCCTCCCCCTCCCCCCCTCCCCCTCCCCTCCCCCTCCCCTCCCCACCCCCTCCCCTCCCCACTAACACCTCCCTCCTCCCTCCCTCCCCCCCACTCCCCTCCCGGTTACAATGGAAACCCTACGAGGACGGGCCCAACGGGCCCACTTGGTCTAGTATACTATTAAAACTCTGATCTTGTATGTATATATATATATTCCACTGATGTCGGCTGAATACCGCAATTCCGGCAAAACGGTGAAATGTAGCGCCACGATTTTTGGGCCGCTTTAATCAGCATGCGGTTCGCTGCTGGAAAATGATATTTTTTATTTAATTCGGACGCATATTTTTAAAGTTACAGAGGTTTAAAAGTGCTGCCCCCCCTGATTTATCGAAGTTTTGACAGAAGGGGGGCGCTGCGGTGCGGCAGTGCTCAGTACGCATGCGCGGAATCTCATCACTCTGTACTCAGCACGCATGCGCGGCATCTCCTCACTCGCACAAAAACAATGAACGCCGTTAGCGGCGCCAGCCCGCGATCACCGGCTCACCTCTCCTCACTCCCCTTGCTTCTCTCCTCTCTCCCACACCCGGGAGAACATCTCCCCGCTATCCCACCCCCCCCCCCCGGGCCTTTGAATGATGCGATCTCCCGAAGCCAACCCCCCCAACGGACTTTTCAAAGATCCGAACACCCGCACCCCCCACCCCCCGGGCCTTTAACTGATGCTAAGAGTGTGTCTGGGAGAGAGAAAATGGGGGGGGGGCTGAGAATGGGGAATGGGACAACAGGGGTAGTGCGGAGGGGACTTGGTGGTGGGGGAAAGAGGGGTGATGGGAAAAGGGGAGGTCCATATCCCTCCCCTCTCCCCCCCCCCTCCCTCCCCCATCTCTCCCCCCCCCTCCCTCCCTCCACAAATACCACCCCATCTCTCATCACCATCCCTCCACCCTCCACCCTCAACACATCCCTCCCTCCACCACTCTCTCAATTCACTCAACACCTCACTCCCCCAAACCTCACTCTCCAAACCCTCCCCCCTTAACTCCCTCACCCCCTCCCGGATACAATGGACGGGCCAAAGGGGAGAGTGTGGGGAGAGTAAGAGTGGGGATGGGGGACGAGAGAATGGGAGAGTGGGGAATGGGCCCAACGGGCCCACTTGGTCTAGTATACTACTAAAACTCAGATGTTGTGTATATATATATATATTCCACTGATGTCGGCTGAATACGGCAATTCCGGCAAAACGGTGAACCGTAGCGCCACGATTTTTGTACCGCCTTAATCAGCATGCGGTTCGCTGCTGGAAAATGATATTTTTATTTAATTCGGACGCATATTTTTTAAGTTACAGAGGTTTAAAAGTGCTGCCCCCCCTGATTTATCGAAGTTTTGACAGAAGGGGGGCGCTGCGGTGCGGATTGTGATGTCACAATGCCCCTGTGAGATGAACTCGAGCTGACCCCCCTTCCCCCCCCAGCGGTATTCAGCGTGTGACGTCACAATGCCCCTGTGCTACATTGTTGCGAAGAGCTGTCAAGTCAAGTCCATTTTATTTGTATAGCACATTTAAAAACAACCCACGTTGACCAAAGTGCTGTACATCTGATTAGGTACTAAGGAAAAAAATGAAACATACAGTAGCACGCAAACAGTTCACAGCGCCTCCTCAATGAGCCTCAGACGCTAGGGAGTAGAAATAGGTTTTGAGCCTGGACTTAAAGGAGTCGATGGAGGGGGCAGTTCTGATGGGGAGAGGGATGCTCTTTCCACCCTCCCCCTCTCTCCCTCCCCCCTCCCCCCTCCCCCCCTTTCCGCCCTCCCCTTCCCCCCCTCCCTCCCCTCCTCCCTCCTCCCTCCCTCCCCCTTCCCTCCCTCCCCTCCTCCCGGTTACAATGGAATCCCTACGAGGACGGGCCCAACGGGGAAAGTGGGGTACTGGGAAAAGGGGAGAGCCCCCTCCCTCCCCCCTTCCCCCTCCCTCCCCCCTCCCTCCCCCTCCCCCCTACCCCCCCTCCCCTCTCCCCCTCCCTCCCCCCTCCCTCCCCCTACCCCCTCACTCCCCCCTTCCCCCCTCCCCTCCCCCCCTCCCTCCCCCTCCCCTCCTCCCTCCACACCTCCCTCCTCCCTCCCTCCCCCTTCCCTCCCTCCCCTCCTCCCGGTTACAATGGAAACCCTACGAGGACGGGCCCAACGGGGAAAGAGGGGTACTGGGTAAAGGGGAGGTCCCCCTCCTCCCCCCTTCCCCCCTCCCCTCCCCCTCCCTACCCCTACCCCCCTCCCTCCCTCCCCTCTCCCTCCCCTACCCCCTCCCCTCCCCCCTCCTTCCCCATCTCCCTCCACACCTCCCTCCTCCCTCCACACCTCCCTCCTCCCTCCCTCCCCCTTCCCTCCCTCCCGTCCTCCCGGTTACAATGGAAACCCTACGAGGACAGGCCCAACGGGGAAAGAGGGGAACTGGGAAAAGGGGAGGTCCCCCTCCTTCCCCCCTTCCCCCCTCCCCTCCCCTCCCAAACAGTTCACAGTACCTCCTCAATTAGCCTCAAAAGCTAGGGAGTAGAAATAGGTTTTGAGCCTGGACTTAAAGGAGTCGATGGAGGAGGCAGTTCTGATGGGGAGAGGGATGCTCTTTCAACCCTCCCCCCTCCCCCCCCTCCCCCCTTTCCGCCCTCCCCTTCCCCCCCTCCCTCCCCTCCTCCCTCCTCCCTCCCTCCCTCCCTCCCCTCCTCCCGGTTACAATGGAAACCCTACAAGGACGGGCACAACGGGGAAAGAGGGGTACTGGGAAAAGGGGAGGTCCTCCTCCCTCCCCCCCTTCCCTCTCCCCTTCCCCCCTCCCCCTTCCCCCCTCCCCTCCCTCCCTCCCCCCTCCCTCCCCCCTACCCCCTCCCTCCCCTCTCCCTCCCCCCTCCCCTCCCCCCTCCCATCCCACAACGGGTAAAGAGGGGTACTGGGAAAACAGGTGGTCCCCCTCCCCCCTCCCTCCCCCCTCCCTCCCCGCCTCCCGGTTACAATGGAAACCCTACGAGGACGGGCCCAACGGGCCCACTTGGTCTAGTCCTTCCTATAATTTGGCGACCAGAACTGCACACCATACTCCAGATTCGGCCTCACCAATGCCCTGTACAATTTCAACATTACATCCCAACTTCTATACTCGATGCTCTGATTTATAAAGGCAAGCATACCAAACGCCTTCTTCACCACCCTATCCACATGAGATTCCACCTTCAGGGAACAATGCACAGTTATTCCCAGATCCCTCTGTTCCACTGCATTCCTTTTTTAAACAACGGCACAACATGCGCAATGCGCCAATCTTCCGGCACCATCCCTGTTTCTAATGACGTTTGAAATATTTCCGTCATAGCCCCTGCTATTTCTGCACTAACTTCCCTCAATGTGCTGTTGACAAGGGCCGTGAGGTCTACCCCTCCACCAGGGGGACGGAGGACAGTGCAGTCGAAAATGACGTGCTGCGCTGTTTGCTGGTCTGCTCCACACACGCAGGCTGCTGATGGATGCAACCCCCACCGATGCATGTTGGCGTTGAACCGGCCGACCCCTGTGCAAAGCCGGTTCAGGGCGACCCACTCTTTGCGGGGCATGTCCGAGCCGGGTGGGGCTGTGGTGTTCGGTGCGACAGTGAATTGAGGAGGTGGCGAAGTCTGTTCCCAGCTGGTTCGCCATGCTCCTAGTATATTGAAACCGGAGCCACAGAGGGTCGCTGCATGACGGGAGAAAGAGTGACGAGATGACAGGCGTTGAGGTCCCAGTTGCTGTGAATCCTGGGCGAGGTGGTGCAAAAGATGTTTGATTTCTTGAGAATAGATCTAGCTTATTGCCTCTACATATTGCCTGAGGAAACTTCCCTGAACACATTTGACAAATTCCACCCTGCCTAAGCCCTTGGCACGATTGCAATCCCAGTCTCTATTGGAAAAGGTAAAATCCCTTACTGTGGCACACTTACTAGTGTTACAGCCGCCTGCAATTTCCCTGCATGTTTGTTCTTCTAATTTCCATTGCTTATTTGGCGATCTATCGTACACTTCCAAAAAAATGATCATCCCTTTTTTTAATGTCTCAACTCCACCCATATAACCTGACTGGACGAACCATCAGTAATCTCATCTCAGACGACTGCCATGATTTTCTTCTTAATCAATAAAGCAAGTCTTTGATCCCACTTCTATCTCACCTGCAACAACTGTTCCCTGGAACATTAAGCTGCCAGACCTGTCCCTCGCTCAGCCAAGCTTTTATCCATGCTCATCTGCCTTACCCATCAGGCCTCTTGCATTAAAATAAATCCAATTCAATTCAACAGTCCTTCCTCGCTCCCTACCAATCCTGTACACTGAATTTGCTTTCAGAATTCTCCTCCACTGACTTCCAGCCTCTTTCCTGTCTCAGTCCTGCATTGGATCCTGCCCTCCTTACCAATCCAGTTTAAACCCACCTGTGTAGCAGCAGCAAACCTGCCTGCTGGGATGTGGGTTCCCCTCCAGTTTAGGTGTAACTCATCCCCTTTATCCAGATCTCCCCTGCCCCAGAAGAGACAGTGCAAAAACCTGAATCCCTACCCCCTGCACCAACTCCTCAGCCACACATTCATCTGTCCTATCTTCCTGTCCCTACCCTCACTAGCATGGGGCACCAGGAGTAACCCGGAGATCACTAGCCTGGAGATCTTGGTTTTTAATCTTTTGTCTAACCACCTAGATTCACTTTGCAGGACCTCATCCCTTTTCCTACCTACATCATTTGTGCCAAAGTGCACAACGACTTCTGGCTGCTCCCCCTTGAGGATGCCACGAAATCGCTCCGAGACACGCTGGGCCCCGGCACCAGGGAGGCAACACACCGTCCTGGAGTTTCGATCGTTCCTCAGAATCTTCTGTCTGTCCCCCTAGCTAACAACTCTACAACTTCCCTTCCTGTCTGAAGAAGGGTCTCAACCCGAAATGTCACCCATTCCTTCTCTCCAGAGATTCTGCTTGTCCTGCTGAGTTACTCCAGCATTTTGTGTCAATCCAATTTAAATCAGCATCTGTAGTACTTTCCTACACAGCTCTCCTACCACAATGGCTCAGCCTGACATTATTCTTCCCCGCTGTGCCTCAGAGCCAGGCTCGGTGCCACAGACTGTTGCTGCTGCTCATCCCTGATGGGTCATCCCTCCCCAACAGTTTCCAAAAGGGTTTTGAATGGAAACGGCCACAAGGGTCAGCTCCACTCTGTCTACTCCATTTCCTCGTGGGCATCTTCCAGCTCTCTTCCTGTAGCTTAGGCGTGACCACCTCACTATAACTCCTGTCTATGAAGCTCTCATTCTCCTTGATGATCCTGAGGTCATCCAGCTGCAGCTCCAGGTCCCTAAAATGGTCTTTAAGGAGCTGCACCTGGACACAATTCCCACTGGTGTAGTCATCAGGGTCAGCGGCAGTTTCCCTGACTTCCCACATCCTACAGGAGGATTGCACCATTCTACCTGCCCTCTCTACTGCACTAAAACCAAGAGGCAAAAGAGCAAATAATCACACACACCAAACAGTGGACCGTACTGTTACCTTCTGTCAACCTCAGTCTTGGCACAGCATCCCCATTGAAGCCTCTTGAGCCAAAGTCTCACGCTTACCTGCTACACAGCACTTCACCTCCACACGGCCCCCCCAATGAGCTTCCCCCCCCCCCCCCCCCCCCCCCCCGACAGTCAGTGTGGGTTTGTAGCGGCATCATATCTAATTGATTGAGTTTTATGAGGTGACGAAGGTGATCAATCTGGGTGAGGCTGGGGATGTTGGCTACGAGGATTTTAGTAAGGCATTCAATAAAGTCCCTCATGATGGACTGATCCAGAAGTTTAAGATGTATGGGATCTATAGTGACTTAAATGTTTCGATTCAAAACTGGCTCACTGATAGGAGGGAGGAAGGGTGTTGTTCTGGCTGGAGGTCTGTGACCTGTGGAATTCCGCAAGGATCGGTATTGGAACCTCTGCTGTTTGTATAAATGTATAAATGAGCTGGACGTAAATCAAGATGGGTTGGCTAGTGAGCTTGCAGAATAAACCAAAATTGGTGGAGTTGCGGATAGTGAGATTGATTGTCATCTATCTATCTATCTATCTATATAATACTAAAACTCTGCGGTCCAACATTCCGTATGTATGTATGTATATGTGTATGTACGGAAGATTACTTACAAACCCTACTCCTCCTAGACGGTACACCAAAGCGCTACGATTTTTGTACCGCCGTATTCACCATTAACCTGGGCAACTATTGTAAGTACTTTCGTTCAAATTGAAGCTACCTTTTTAAAGCTAGAGAGATATTAAAGTTTAAATTTTTCATTTCTAACCCTTTTCTTCAAGGGGCTACATTTGTTTCCAAAAGTTTCCAGAAAACGATTTAGTTTTCAGCAAGGATTTAGTTTTCAGCTTGTGACGGCTACATTGTTTCGAAAAGCTTCCAAGAAGTCTTTTTTGTTATTGCAAGTCAAGTCAAGTCAAGTCAGTTTTATTTGTATAGCACATTTAAAAACAACCCACGTTGACCAAAGTACTGCACATCTGATTAGGAAAAAACAAACAAACATCTGATTAGGGAAAAAAAAAAAGAATGAAGGCTATAATGGTCACTTGACATACACAGATCAGGAGAGAGAATGGGGGGTGTGGGGATGGGCCCAAGGTGTGGGGATGGGCCCAACGGGCCCTCCCCAACGGGCACACTTGGAGAGTAAGGGTGGGGCTGGGGGAGGAGAGAATGGGGGGTGTGGGGACGGGCCCAACGGGCCCTCTTTTCTAGTATAATACTAAAACTCTGCGGTCCAACATTCCGTATGTATGTATGTATATGTGTATGTACGGAAGATTACTTACAAACCCTACTCCTCCTAGACGGTACACCAAAGCGCTACGATTTTTGTACCGCCGTATTCACCATTAACCTGGGCAACTATTGTAAGTACTTTCGTTCAAATTGAAGCTACCTTTTTAAAGCTAGAGAGATATTAAAGTTTAAATTTTTC
This sequence comes from Rhinoraja longicauda, assembly GCF_053455715.1. Lineage (NCBI taxonomy): Eukaryota > Metazoa > Chordata > Chondrichthyes > Rajiformes > Arhynchobatidae > Rhinoraja > Rhinoraja longicauda. Next base: position 33,751,886 of record NC_135978.1, on the reverse strand, counting down.
ATTTCTAACCCTTTTCTTCAAGGGGCTACATTTGTTTCCAAAAGTTTCCAGAAAAGGATTTAGTTTTCAGCAAGGATTTAGTTTTCAGCTTGTGACGGCTACATTGTTTCGAAAAGCTTCCAAGAAGTCTTTTTTGTTATTGCAAGTCAAGTCAAGTCAAGTCAGTTTTATTTGTATAGCACATTTAAAAACAACCCACGTTGACCAAAGTACTGCACATCTGATTAGGAAAAAACAAACAAACATCTGATTAGGGAAAAAAAAAAAGAATGAAGGCTATAGTGGTCACTTGACATACACAGATCAGGAGGACGGGCCCAACGGGCACACTTGGAGAGTAAGAGTGGGGCTGGGGGAGGAGAGAATGGGGGGTGTGGGGACGGGCCCAACGGGCCCTCTTTTCCGGGCCCAACGGGCACACTTGGAGAGTAAGAGTGGGGCTGGGGGAGTGAGAATGGGGGGTGTGGGGACGGGCCCAACGGGCCCTCTTTTCTAGTATACTACTAAAACTCTGCGGTCCAACATTCCGTATGTATGGATGTATATGTGTATGTACGCAAAGATTCCGAAGAGTTTCTGTCCATAACTTACAAACCCTACTCCTCCCTGACGGTACACCAAAGCGCTACGATTTTTGTACCGCCATATTAACCATTAACATGGGCAACTATTGTAAGTACTTTCGTTCAAATTGAAGCTACCTTTTTAAAGCTAGAGAGATATTAAAGTTTAATTTTCATTTCTAACCCTTTTCTTGAAGGGGCTTCAGCGCGTGATGTCACAATGGCACCCGTGCACCAATGAGAGATCAGCTCGGTTTTAAATTTACATCTTCAGCTTGTGACGTCACAATGCTTGTGTGAGATTGTTGCAACATTGTTGCGAAAGGCAACTGCCAGTTTTTTAAAGTTGTGCAAGTCACTTAACATACACAGATCAGCATGGGGCCCCTATTCCCTCCCTCCCCCCCCCTTCCCCCCTCAACCCCTTCCTCCCCACTCCTTCCCACCTCCATCCCCACTCCCTCCCCCCCTCCTCCCCAACTCCCTCCCCACCTCCCTCACCCCTCCTCCCCTAACTCCCCCCCCTCCCTCCTTCCCTCCATCCCTCCCCCCCTCCCTCCACCCTTCCATCCCTCTCCCCCTCCCCCCTCCTTCCACCCTCCCTCCCCCCTTCTGGTTACAAAGGAAACCCTACGGGGACGGGCCCAACGGGGAAAGAGGGGTACTGGGAAAAGGGGAGGTCCCCCTCCCTCCCCTCCCCTCCCCCCTCCCCCTCCCCCCTAACCCTCTCCCTCCCCCTTCCCCCCTCCCCTCCTCCCTCCACACCTCCCTCCTCCCTCCCTCCCCTCCTCCCGGTTACAATGGAAACCCTACGAGGACGGGCCCAACGGGGAAAGAGGGGTACTGGGAAAAGGGGAGGTCCCCCTCCCTCCCCCTTACACGCTCCCTCCCTCCCCCTCCCCCTCTCCCTCCCCCCTCCCCTCCCCCCTCCCTCCCCCTCCCCTCCTCCCTCCACACCTCCCTCCTCCCTCCCCCCTACCCCCCTCCCTCCCCTCTCCCTCCTCCCCCTTCCCCCTCCCTCCCCCTCCCCTCCTCCCTCCCCCTCCCCTCCTCCCTCCACTCCTCCCTCCTCCCTCCCTCCCCCTTCCCTACCTCCCCTCCTCCCGGTTACAATGGAAACCCTACGACGACGGGCCCAACGGGGAAAGAGGGGTACTGGGAAAACGGGTGGTCCCCCTCCCTCCCCCCTTCCCCCCTCCCTACCCCCTCCCTCCCCTCTCCCTCCCCCTTGCCCCTTCCCCCCTCCCCCTCCCCTCCCCCCTCCACACCTCCCTCCTCCCTTCCCTCCCCCCCACTCCCCTCCCGGTTACAATGGAAACCTTACGAGGACGGGCACAACGGGGAAAGAGGGGTACTGGGAAAAGGGGAGGTCCCCCTCCCTCCCCCTTCCACCCTCACCCCTTCCCCCCACCCCTCCCCCTCTCCCTCCCCCCTCCCTCCACCTCCCCCCCTTCCCCCCTCCCCCTCCCTCCCCCTCCCCTCCTCCCTCCACACCTCCCTCTTCCCTCCCTCCCCCCTCCCTCCCTGCCTCACGGTTACAATGGAAACCCTACGAGGACGGGCCCAACGGGGAAAGGGGTGTGCTGGGGAAAGGGGGGGGGAGAGTAAGAGTGTATCTGGGGGAGAGAGAATGGGGGGGTCTGAGAATGGGGACTGGGGAGGGGGACAACAGGGGGCTTGGTGGTTTGGGAAAGAAGAGTACTGGGAAAAGGGGAGGTACCCCTCCCTCCCCACTCTCCTCCCTCCCTCATCCCTCCCTCCCTCCCGTCCCAGCAGCGCTGACTGCCGGGAGGTGTAGTCGCCGTCGCCTCTCCCGCTGTTTGATTTCATTTATAACAAAGACATTTATTTAAAATGAGGAATGTGATTTTCATTAAGTTTGATTTTATTTATTTTAAAAAAGCTGATGCTCTATAGATAAGTTTATTTCCTTTTCAACAAAGAACGCTGTTTATTTTAAAGTAAAATAGACCCTCCCCCCACCCCCCTCCCTCCCCTCTCCCTCCCCATCCCCCTCCCCTCCTTCCCCCTCCCCTCCCCCCTCCACTCCACCCTCCCCTCCCCCCCTCCCTCCCACTTCCCTCCCTCCCATCCTCCCGGTTACAATGGAAACCCTACGAGGACGGGCCCAACGGGCCCACTCGGTCTAGTCTATATACTACTAAAACTCTGCGGTCCAACATTCCGTATGTATATGTGTATGTACGCAAAGATTCCGAAGAGTTTCTGTCCATAACTTACAAACCCTACTCCTCCCTGACGGTACACCAAAGCGCTACGATTTTTGTACCGCCATATTCACCATTAACATGGGCAACTATTGTAAGTACTTTCGTTCAAATTGAAGCTGCCTTTTTAAAGCTAGAGAGATATTAAAGTTTAATTTTCATTTCTAACCCTTTTCTTGAAGGGGCTTCAGCGCGTGATGTCACAATGGCACCCGTGCACCAATGAGAGATCAGCTCGGTTTTAAATTTACATCTTCAGCTTGTGACGTCACAATGCTTGTGTGAGATTGTTGCAACATTGTTGCGAAAGGCAACTGCCAGTTTTTTAAAGTTGTGCAAGTCACTTAACATACACAGATCAGCATGGGGCCCCTATTCCCTCCCTCCCCCCCCTTCCCCCCTCAACCCCTTCCTCCCCACTCCTTCCCACCTCCATCCCCACTCCCTCCCCCCCTCCTCCCCAACTCCCTCCCCACCTCCCTCACCCCTCCTCCCCTAACTCCCCCCCCTCCCTCCTTCCCTCCATCCCTCCCCCCCTCCCTCCACCCTTCCATCCCTCTCCCCCTCCCCCCTCCTTCCACCCTCCCTCCCTCCCTTCTGGTTACAAAGGAAACCCTACGGGGACGGGCCCAACGGGGAAAGAGGGGTACTGGGAAAAGGGGAGGTCCCCCTCCCTCCCCCTAACCCTCTCCCTCCCCCTTCCCCCTCCCCTCCTCCCTCCACACCTCCCTCCTCCCTCCCTCCCCTCCTCCCGGTTACAATGGAAACCCTACGAGGACGGGCCCAACGGGGAAAGAGGGGTACTGGGAAAAGGGGAGGTCCCCCTCCCTCCCCCCTTCCCCCATCCCATCCCCCCTCCCTCTCCTCTCCCTCCCCCTTCCCCCCGTTCCCCCCTCCCCTTCCCCCATCCCTCCACACCTCTCTCCTCCCTCCCTCCCCTTCCCTCCCTCCCATCCTCCCAATGCTTGTTTGAGATGGGTGCTACATTGTTTCGAAAAGCACCACTAACAGATCGCAGTGAGAAGCACTATGTGACCCGAATGTTTCAAAACAAGCACTTAAAAAGCACTTATCTTTTTTTAAAGTATTTTTTTTAATTGCAAGTCACTTAACATACACAGATCAGCATTGGGCCCCTATGCTCGTGGGCCACCGGGGCAAGTGTTTCCCGGTTACAATGGAAACCCTACGGGGACGGGCCCAACGGGGAAAGAGGGGTACTGGGAAAAGGGGAGATCCCCCTCCCTCCCCTCCCCCCTACTCCCTCCCCCCTTCCCCCCTCCCCTTCCCCCCTCCCCTCCCCCCTCCCTCCCCCTCCCCTCCTCCCTCCACACCTCCCTCCTCCCCCCTCCCGGTTACAATGGAAACCCTATGAGGACGGGCCCAACGGGGAAAGAGGGGACTGGGAAAAGGGGAGGTCCCCCTTCCCCCTCAACCCCTTCATCCCCCCCTCCTTCCCACCTCCATCCCCACTCCTCCCCCCCTCCTCCCCCTCCCTCCCCAACTCCCTCCCCCCTCCCCCCTAACTCCCCCCTCCCTCCTTCCCTCCCTCCCCAATCCCTCCCCCCCTCCCTCCACCCTTCCATCCCTCTCCCCCCCTCCTTCCACCCTCCCTCCCCCCCCTCCCGGTTACAATTGAAACCCTACGAGGACCGGCCCAACGGGGAAAGAGGAGTACTGGGAAAAGGGGAGGTCCCCCTCCCTCCCCCCTTCCCTCCCCCCTACCCCCCTCCCTCCCCTCCCCCCTCCCTCCCCTCCCCTCCTCCCTCCACACCTCCCTCTCCCTCCCTCCCCCTTCCCGCCCTCCCCTCCTCCCGGTTACAATGGAAACCCTACGAGGACGGGCCCAACGGGGAAAGAGGGGTACTGGGAAAAGGGGAGGTCCCCCTCCCTCCCCCCCTACCCACCTCCCTCCCCTCTCCCTCCCCCCTTTCCCTCCTCCCTTCCCCCCTCCCCTCCCCCCTCCCATCCCCCCCTCTCCCCTCCTCCCCCCTACCCCCTCCCTCCCCTCTCCCTCCCCCCTCCCCTCCCCCCCTCCCCTCCCCTCCTCCCTCCCCCTTCCCTCCCCCAACCCTCCCCCTTTCCTCCCCTCCCGGTTACAATGGAAACCCTACGAGGACGGGCCCAACGGGCCCACTCGGTCTAGTCTATATACTACTAAAACTCTGCGTCCAACATTCCGTATGTATATGTGTATGTACGCAAAGATTCCGAAGAGTTTCTGTCCATAACTTACAAACCCTACTCCTCCCTGACGGTACAACCAAAGCGCTACGATTTTTGCACCGCCATATTCACCATTAACATGGGCAACTATTGTAAGTACTTTCGTTCAAATTGAAGCTGCCTTTTTAAAGCTAGAGAGATATAAAGTTTAATTTTCATTTCTAACCCTTTTCTTGAAGGGGCTTCAGCGCGTGATGTCACAATGGCACCCGTGCACCAATGAGAGATCAGCTCGGTTTTAAATTTACATCTTCAGCTTGTGACGTCACAATGCTTGTGTGAGATTGTTGCAACATTGTTGCGAAAGGCAACTGCCAGTTTTTTAAAGTTGTGCAAGTCACTTAACATACACAGATCAGCATGGGGCCCCCTATTCCCTCCCTCCCCCCCCTTCCCCCCTCAACCCCTTCCTCCCCACTCCTTCCCACCTCCATCCCCACTCCCTCCCCCCCTCCTCCCCAACTCCCTCCCCACCTCCCTCACCCCTCCTCCCCTAACTCCCCCCTCCCTCCTTCCCTCCATCCCTCCCCCCCTCCCTCCACCCTTCCATCCCTCTCCCCACTCCCCCCCTCCTTCCACCCTCCCTCCCCCCTTCTGGTTACAAAGGAAACCCTACGGGGACGGGCCCAACGGGGAAAGAGGGGTACTGGGAAAAGGGGAGGTCCCCCTCCCTCCCCTCCCCTCCCCCCTCCCCCTCCCCCCTAACCCTCTCCCTCCCCCTTCCCCCCTCCCCTCCTCCCTCCACACCTCCCTCCTCCCTCCCTCCCCTCCTCCCGGTTACAATGGAAACCCTACGAGGACGGGCCCAACGGGGAAAGAGGGGTACTGGGAAAAGGGGAGGTCCCCCTCCCTCCCCCCTTCCCCCATCCCATCCCCCCTCCCTCTCCTCTCCCTCCCCCTTCCCCCCGTTCCCCCCTCCCCTTCCCCCATCCCTCCACACCTCTCTCCTCCCTCCCTCCCCTTCCCTCCCTCCCATCTTCCCAATGCTTGTTTGAGATGGGTGCTACATTGTTTCGAAAAGCACCACTAACAGATCGCAGTGAGAAGCACTATGTGACCGCGAATGTTTCAAAACAAGCACTTAAAAAGCACTTATCTTTTTTTAAAGTATTTTTTTTAATTGCAAGTCACTTAACATACACAGATCAGCATTGGGCCCCTATGCTCGTGGGCCACCGGGGCAAGTGTTTCCCGGTTACAATGGAAACCCTACGGGGACGGGCCCAACGGGGAAGAGGGGTACTGGGAAAAGGGGAGATCCCCCTCCCTCCCCTCCCCCCTACTCCCTCCCCCCTTCCCCCCTCCCCTTCCCCCCTCCCCTCCCCCCTCCCTCCCCCTCCCCTCCTCCCTCCACACCTCCCTCCCTCCCCCCTCCCGGTTACAATGGAAACCCTATGAGGACGGGCCCAACGGGGAAAGAGGGGTACTGGGAAAAGGGAGGTCCCCCTTCCCCCCTCAACCCCTTCATCCCCCCCTCCTTCCCACCTCCATCCCCACTCCCTCCCCCCCTCCTCCCCCTCCCTCCCCAACTCCCTCCCCCCCTCCCCCCTAACTCCCCCCTCCCTCCTTCCCTCCCTCCCCAATCCCTCCCCCCCCTCCCTCCACCCTTCCTTCCCTCTCCCCCCTCCTTCCACCCTCCCTCCCCCCCTCCCGGTTACAATTGAAACCCTACGAGGACCGGCCCAACGGGGAAAGAGGAGTACTGGGAAAAGGGGAGGTCCCCCTCCCTCCCCCCTTCCCCTCCCCCCTACCCCCCTCCCTCCCCTCCCCCCTCCCTCCCCTCCCTCCTCCCTCCACACCTCCCTCCTCCCTCCCTCCCCCTTCCCGCCCTCCCCCTCCTCCCGGTTACAATGGAAACCCTACGAGGACGGGCCCAACGGGGAAAGAGGGGTACTGGGAAAAGGGGAGGTCCCCCTCCCTCCCCCCTACCCACCTCCCTCCCCTCTCCCTCCCCCCTTTCCCTCCTCCCTTCCCCCCTCCCCTCCCCCTCCCATCCCCCCCCTCTCCCCCTCCCTCCCCCCTACCCCCTCCCTCCCCTCTCCCTCCCCCCTCCCCTCCCCCCCTCCCCTCCCCTCCTCCCTCCCCCTTCCCTCCCCCAACCCTCCCCCTTTCCTCCCCTCCCGGTTACAATGGAAACCCTACGAGGACGGGCCCAACGGGCCACTCGGTCTAGTATAATACTAAAACTCTGCGGTCCAACATTCCGTATGTATATACGGAAGATTCCGTATGTATATACGGAAGATTCCGAAGATTTCTGTCCATAACTTACAAACCCTACTCCTCCCAGACGGTACACCAAAGCGCTAACGATTTTTGTACCGCCGTATTCACCATTAACATGGGCAACTATTGTAAGTACTTTCGTTCAAATTGAAGCTACCTTTTTAAAGCTAGAGAGATATTAAAGTATAAATTTTCATTTCTAACCCTTTTCTTGAAGGGGCTTCAGTGCGTGATGTCACAATGGCACCCGTGCACCAATGAGAGATCAGCTCGGTTTTAAATTTACATCTTCAGCTTGTGACGTCACAATGCTTGTGTGAGATTGTTGCAACATTGTTGCGAAAAGCAACTGCCAGTTTTTTTAAAGTTGTGCAAGTCACTTAACATACACAGATCAGCATGGGGCCCCTATTCCCTCCTCCCCCCCCCTTCCCCCCTCAACCCCTTCCTCCCCACTCCTTCCCACCTCCATCCCCACTCCCTCCCCCCCTCCTCCCCAACTCCCTCCCCACCTCCCTCACCCCTCCTCCCCTAACTCCCCCCCCTCCCTCCTTCCCTCCATCCTCCCCCCCTCCCTCCACCCTTCCATCCCTCTCCCCCTCCCCCCTCCTTCCACCCTCCCTCCCCCCCTTCTGGTTACAAAGGAAACCCTACGGGGACGGGCCCAACGGGGAAAGAGGGGTACTGGGAAAAGGGGAGGTCCCCCTCCCTCCCCTTCCCCCCTCCCCTCCCCCCTCCCCCCTCCCCCCTAACCCTCTCCCTCCCCCTCCCCTCCCCCCCTCCCCTCCTCCCTCCACACCTCCTCCTCCCTCCCTCCCCTCCTCCCGGTTACAATGGAAACCCTACGAGGACGGGCCCAACGGGGAAAGAGGGGTACTGGGAAAAGGGGAGGTCCCCCTCCCTCCCCCTTCCCCCCATCCCATCCCCCCTCCCTCCCCTCTCCCTCCCCCCCGTTCCCCCTCCCCTTCCCCCCTCCCTCCACACCTCTCTCCTCCCTCCCTCCCCTTCCCTCCCTCCCATCCTCCCAATGCTTGTTTGAGATGGGTGCTACATTGTTTCGAAAAGCACCACTAACAGATCGCAGTGAGAAGCACTATGTGACCGTGAATGTTTCAAAACAAGCACTTAAAAAGCACTTATCTTTTTTAAAGTATTTTTTTTTATTGCAAGTCACTTAACATACACAGATCAGCATTGGGCCCCTATGCTCGTGGGCCCCACCGGGGCAAGTGTTTCGAAAAAAGCACTGAGAGTGTGTCTGGGGGAGAGAGAGAATGGGGGGGGGGGGGGGGGGGGGTCTGAGAATGGGGACTGGGAGGGGGACAACAGGGTCGTTGCGGAGGGGGCTTGGTGGTGGGGGAAAGAGGGGTACTGGGAAAAGGGGAGGTCCCCACTTCCCCCCTCAACCCCTTCCTCCCACCTCCTTCTCACCTCCATCCCCACTCCCTCCCCCCTCCCTCCCCCCTCAATCCCAACCTTCCTTCACCACTCAGCCCCTAACTCCCCCCCTCCCTCCTTCCCTCCATCCCACCCTCCCCCCCACTCCCTCCCCCCTCCCTCCACCATTCCATCCCTCTCCCCCTCCCCCCTCCTTCCACCCTCCCTCCCCTCCTCCCGGTTACAATGGAAACCCTACGAGGACGGGCCCAATGGGGAAAGAGGGGTACTGGGAAAATGGGAGGTTCCCCTCCCTCCCCCCTCACTCCCCCCTCCCTCCCTTCTCCCTCCCCCCTCCCTCCCCCCTCCCCTTCCCCCCCTCCCTCCCCTTCCCCCCTCCCCCCTCCCTCCCCCTCCCCCCTACCCCCTTCCCTCCCCTCTCCTCCCTCCCCCCCTTCCCCCCTCCCCTCCCCCCTCCCTCCCCCCTCCCCCCTCCCCCCTCCACACCTCCCTACTCCCTCCCTCGAAAAGCAACTGACAGAAGCACTAAGTAGCCGCGAATGTTTCAAAACCAGCACTTAACCGCGAATGTTTTTTAAAAAGCACTTAACCCGCGAATGTTTTCAAAACAAGCAATTAAAAAGCACTTTTTTTAAAAAAGTATTTTTTTTTATTCCAAGAGAATGGGGGGGGTCTGAGAATGGGGACTGGGGAGGGGGGACAACAGGGGTCGTTGCGGTGGGGGCTTGGTGGTGGGAGAAAGAGGGGTACTGGGAAAAGGGGAGGTCCCACTTCCCCCTCAACCTCTTCCTCCCCCTCCTTCCCACCTCCATCCCCACTCTCTCTCCCCCCCTCCAATCCCAACCTCCATCACCACTCAGCCCCTAACTCACCCCTCCCTCCTTCCCTCCATCCGACCCTCCCCCACTCCCTCCCCCCCTCCCCTCCACCCTTCCACCCCCTCTCCCCCTCCTTCCACCCTCCCTCCCCCCCTCCCGGTTACAATGGAAACCCTACGGGGACGGGCCCAACGGGGAAAGAGGGGTACTGGGAAAAGGGGAGTTCCCCTCCCTCCCCTCCTCCCTCCCCTCCCCCCACCCCCTCTTTCCCCCCCTCCCCCTTCCCCTCCCCCCCTCCCTCCCCCTCCCCTCCTCCCTCCACACCTCCCTCCACACCTCCCTCCTCCCTCCCTCCCCCCTCCCGGTTACAATGGAAAACCCTACGAGGACGGGCCCAACGGGGAAAGAGTACTGGGAAAAGGGGAGGTCCCCCTCCCTCCCCCCCTTCCCCCTCCCCTCCCCCCTCCCCTCTCCCTCCCCCTCCCTCCCCCTCCCCCCTACCCCCCTCCCTCCCCTCCCCCCTCCCTCCCCTCCCCTCCTCCCTCCACACCTCCCTCCTCCCTCCCTCCCCCTTCCCGCCCTCCCCTCCTCCCGGTTACAATGGAAACCCTACGAGGACGGCCCAACGGGGAAAGAGGGGTACTGGGAAAAGGGGAGGTCCCCCTCCCTCCCTCCCCCCTACCCACCTCCCTCCCCCTCTCCCTCCCCCCCTTCCCTCCTCCCTTCCCCCCCCTCCCCTCCCCCCTCCCATCCCCCCTCTCCCCCCCTCCCTCCCCCCTACCCCCCTCCCTCCCCTCCCCTCTCCCTCCCCCCCTCCCCTCCCCCCCTCCCCTCCCCCCTCCTCCCTCCCCCTTCCCTCCCCCAACCCTCCCCCTTTCCTCCCCTCCCGGTTACAATGGAAACCCTACGAGGGACGGGCCCAACGGGCCCACTCGGTCTAGTGGTATAATACAGATATAGATTAGCTACAGAAATGGGTGGAGAAATAGTCATTGAAAGTTAATCTGAGCAAGTATGAAGTGCTGCAATTTGGAGGTTTAATGTTCGGGGAAAGCATATAGTTAAAGGCAAGGGCCTTGATAACATTGAGGAAACTAGGGATTCAAATCCACAGCTCCCTGAATGTGGCAACACAAGTAGATAGAATGGCCGAGGTAGCATGTGATGTGAATGCAGTTAATGGAAGGGAGGTTGGTTTGTACGATGGTCTGGGCTGTATCCACAATTCTTCGCAATTTCTTGCAGTCTTGGAGCAGTTCCCAAACGATGCTGTGATGCATCCTGATAAAAAGCTTTTTGCCGCGCATCTGCAAAAGTTGGTGAGAGTTGTTGGGGACATGCCAAACTTCTTAAGCCTCCAAAGGAAGTAGAGGCATTAGTGTGCTTTCTTGCCGATTGTTTCAATATGGCTGGTCCAGGACAAGTTGCTGGTGATATTTACTCCTAAGAACTTGAAGCTTTCAACCATCTTTCAACCATCCCTGGGATGGCAGGACTTTCATATGAAGAAAGACTGGATAGACTCGGCTTATACTCGGTGGAATTTAGACGACTGAGGGGGGATCTTATAGAAACATATAAAATTCTTAAGGGGTTGGAAAGGCTAGATGTGGGAAGATTGTTCCCGATGTTGGGGAAGTCCAGAACCAAGGGTCACAGCTTAAGGATAAGGGGGAAGTCTTTTAGGACCGAGATGAGAAAACATTTCTTCACACGGAGAGTGGTGAATCTGTGGAATTCTCTGCCACAGAAGGTAGTTGAGGCCAGTTCATTGGCTATATTTAAGAGGGAGTTAGATGTGACCCTTGTGGCTAAAGGGATCATGGGGTATGGAGAGAAGGCAGGTATAGGTTACTGAGCTGGATGATCAGCCATGATCATATCGAATGGCGGTGCAGGCTCGAAGGGCCGAATGGCCTACTACTGCACCTATTTTCTATGTTTCTATGTTTCTATCTTCACTTTGGTGCCATCAATATACCGCTTCACTTTCTGAAGTCGATCACAATCTACAATGGATATACATGGATGTTGCCAAGATTTGAGAGCTTGAGCTATAGGCAGTGGTTAGGCAGGCTCGGGCTTTATTCCTTGGAATGCAGGAGGTCGAGGGGACATCTTGTAGAGGTGTGCAGGATCATGAGAGGAATTAGTGGAAATATGAGCCAAACGCGGGCAGCTGGGACGTGTCGACAGGACAACTTGGTCGGCATGGGTAAGTTAGGTTGAATGGCCTGCATCCGTGCTACATGACACTATGACTCTATGAGAGGTTGGGCAGGCTATGACTTTACTCCTTGCAGCACAGGAAGCAGAGGGGTGATCTTATAAAGCTGTATAAAATCTTGAGGGGAATAGATATTGTGAATGCACAGAATTTTTTACTCAGTTTAGTGGAATCAAAGACTAGAGGAGATACATTTAAGGTGAGAGGGGCAAGATTTAATACGAACCTGAGGGGCAACATTTTCACCCAGAGGGTGGTGAAGATATGGAACGAGTTGCCAGAGAAGGTAGTTGAAGCAGGTACTATAACAGCATTTAAAAGACACTTGGGCAAGTACATGGATCAGAAAGGTTTGGGCCAAATGCAGGCAAATGGAATTAGCTTAGATGGGCCATTGATATAGGCTGAAGAGCTGGTTTCCGTGGTGTATGATCCTACGATTCTAAAGAACATGGAAGCTCAATATTGGAGAGGTATATGCAAATAATGGAAGAATATGGATCACATGCAGTCAGAGGAGATAGTTTAACTCACATTATGTACAGCATGGACAAAGATCATAGAACAGTTCAGCATGGGCCTTTGAACGGCCCACAATGTTTATGCTAAGCATGATGCCAAGTGACACTGAACCCATCTGCCTGTACATGCTCCACATCCCTCTATTCTCTGCACGTCCATGTTCCTCTAAAAGCCTCTTCAGCACCACTTTCGCATCTGCCCTCACCACCATTCTATGCCCCAATACTCTGTGTAAAATAACATTACATATTGGACATTAAACCTTATCCCTCACCTTATAGCTATGCCCTCTAGTGTTGGACATTTCTACCCTGGGAAAAATGTTCTGATTGTCTACCTACCCTATCAAAACATTATTTTATGTCCTTCCATCAAATCTCCCCCCAACCTCTGACATAGAAAAAAGGTGCAGGAGGAGGCCATTCGGCCCTTCGAGTAAGCACCACCATTCATTGTGATCATGGCTGATCATCCCCAATCAGTAACCCGTGCCTGCCTTCTCCCCATATCCCTTGATTCCACTAGCCCCTAGAGCTCTAGCTAACTCTCTCTTAAATTCATCCAGTGATTTGGCCTCCACTGCCCTCTGTGGCAGAGAATTCCACAAATTCACAACTGTCTGGGTGAAAAAGTCCCTTCTCACCTCAGTTTTAAATGGCCACCCCATTATTCTAAGACTGTGGCCCCTGGTTCTGGACTCCCCCAACATTGGGAACATGACATTCCAGAGAAAACAATCCAAGTCTATCCAACCTCTCCCTGAAGCTGAAACTCTCTCATCCAGGTATTATTCCGGTAAACCTCCTCTGCACCATCTCCAAAGTCTCAACATCTTTGCTGTAATGGGGCAACTGGAACTACATACCATACTCCAACTAATAGTGTGGGTCAAAGGACCTGTTCCTGTGCTGTGCAGTACTGTGTACATTTATGTTCTCTGAATCAGTTGGGAAGGTGGGACACAGAATGACAAAGGGGACAAATGTGACAAGGGAAAGCTAGTTGATTTGATAGAGGAAGCAGAAGGAAGCATGTAAGGACGCAGAAAGTGATGGTTGAAGGTTGTTTTTTTTGGACTGGAGGCCTGTGACTAGCAGTGTGTCTCAGTGTTTGGTGCTGGGCCCATTGCTGTTTGTGGCTTACATCAACAATTTGCATGGAGAATGCATGATTAGTAAGTTTACTGATGACACTAAAGAGGGTGGTACTATAGTGAAGTTGATTATCAAAGATTACAGCAGGACCTTGATCAGCTGGGCTACGGAATGATTACAGGAGTTTAATGGTGTCACCTATCCATGCTCTCCTGAGACATTGCACGAGCAGCTAAGCTACTCCAGCACTCCACATCACCTACTGCGTACAGTTAGGATGTTGTGCTACAAATGAGGGAGCATTTGGAGTATTGCGTTCAGTTTTGGTCATCCTGCAAGAAGAAGGATGTTGTTAAGCTGGAAAGAGCGCAGAGAAAGAGGAAGAGATGTTGCATTTTACAAGGCGTTCATAGTAAATGGTAGGTCCTTAAGGAGTATTGTAGAGCTGAGAGATCGAGGAGTGCAGGTAGACACAAAATGCTGGGGTAACTCAGCGGGACAGGCAGCATCTCTGGAGAGAAGGAATGGGTGACGTTTCGGGTCGAGGCCCTTCTTCAGACCCTTCTAGGAGTGCAGGTGTATAGTTCCTTGAAAGTTGTGTCGCAGGTAAGGTGGTCAAGAAGGCATTTGGTATATTGGCATTCATCAGTCAGGAAACCAAGTAGAAAAAAGGAACTGCAGATATGGTTTACAAAACTGAAGGAGCAACATTAATAATCTGCTTGGGTCGCTTACCACCCAAAGGTATGAACATTAAATTATATTTTAATTACAAAGCCCTTCTCGTCCTTCTTCCCCCATGTAACGCTCCCCCCCCCCCCCCCCCCCCCCCCCACTCTCCTGTGTTCCACCTGGACTCACACCTATTTCTCCTCTCTCACTCCCATTCCACCTACATTCCAGTCTCTAGCTTCACAAATCGCAGCTCTCCAATTCTTTCGTCTCACACCTGTCTTTTTATCCCTGGTCTTTGTCCAACTATTTGCCTATCAACTAACACTCCCACCCGTGTTGACCTATTACTTGCCTAGCTTTGTCCTGCCCCCCCTCCCCCCCGCCCTTCTAGTTTTCTTCCCCCTCAATCAGTCTGAATGGTTCCGACCTGATACGTCACCTATCCATGTTCTCTTGAGATGCTGCCTGAGCAACTGAGCTGCTGCACTACCCTGTGACTCCTGTTGTGGACAAAAGCTTAGGTGTTATGCTACAAAAGTGGGTGGTTTTCCAGATATTGAAGATGGTTGTGAAAGATTGCAGCAGGATCTAGATCGATTGGTCAGGTGGGCAGAGGAATGGTTGATGGAATGTAATGCAGAGAACATTTTGGGATGTCGAACAAGGGCAGGACCTACACAGTGAATGGCAAGCCTCTGGGGAGTGTTGCAGAGCAGCAGGATCCAGGAGTACAAATGCATGGTTCCTTGAAGGTCGAGTCACAGGTAGATAAGGTGGTCAAAAAGGCTTTTGGCACTTTGGCTAGCATCAGTCCGAGTATTGAGTATAGAAGTTGGGAGGTCATGTTACAGTTGTATAAGGCGTTGGTGCGTCCGCATTTAGAATAGTGTTCAGTTCTGGGTACCAATGTTGTCGGAAAGATATTGTCAAGCTTGAAAGGGTTCAGAAAAGAATTACGAGGATGTTGCCGGGACTAGAGGGTGTGAACTTTGGGGAGAGGTTGAGTCGGCTGGGTCTCTATTCCTTGGAGCGCAGGAAGATGAGGGGTGATCTTACAGCGGTGTATAAAATCATGAGAGGAATAGATCAGGTAGATACACAGTCTCTTGCCCAGAGTAGGGGAATTGAGGACCAGAGGACATAGGATCAAGGTGAAGGGGAAAAGATTTAATAGGAATCTGAGGGGTAACTTTTTCACACAAAGGATGGTGAGTGTATGGAACAAGCTGCCAGATGAGGTAGTTGAGGCTGGGACTATCCCAATGTTTAAGAAACAGTTAGACAGATACATGGATAGGACAGATTTGGAGGGATATGTATCAATAGCAGGCAGGTGGAGCTAGGGTAGCTGGGACATGTTGGCCGGTGTGGGCAAGTTGGGCCGAAGGGCCTGTTTCCACACTGTATCACTCTATGATTCTATGACTAAATTAGGGCACATTTGGAGTATTGTGCTCAAATTTGGTCGCCCTGCTATAGGAAGGATGTTGTTAAGCTGGAAAGGGTGCCATCAAAATTTACGAGGGCCAGGACTTGGAAGGCCTGAGCTACAGGGAGAGGTTGGGCAAGCTAGGACTTGTTCCTTGGAGCACAGGAGTCTGAGAGTTGATCTTACAGAGGTGTATAAGATCATGAGGGGAATAACTAGTGTGAATGCACAGTCTTTCCCCCCAGAGTGGGGGAATGCAGAACCAGAGGATAAAGGCTTAAGGTTTAATAGGATTTAATAGGAACCTGAGGGGCAGCATTTTCACACAGAGGGTGGTGAGCATTTGGAACAAGCAGTGGGAAGAGGTAGTTGAAGCTGGTACCATAACAGCATTTGAATAGGTACATGGAAAGGAAAGGTTTAGAGGGATATGGGGCAAACGCCATGTGGGACTCGTGTACATGGGCAAGTTGGGCTGGAGGGCATGTTTCCGTGCTTAACGACTCAATCAAAGTGTGAGGTGTTGCACTTTGGTACATCCAGCTAGGGAAGGACTTGCACAGTGAATGGTTGAGCGCTATAGAGTGTTGCAGGGCAGAGAGATCAGGGAGAACAGGAGTATGGTTCCTGAAAACTGGTGAATCTACTGGACAGTATAGTGAAGACGACATTTGGCATAATTGCCAACATTGGCGACACAAGGAACTGCAGATACTGCTTTACCAAAACAAACACAAAGTACTGAAGTAACTCAGCAGGTCAGGAAGCATCCCTGGAGGACGTGGAAAGGCAATGTTTCAAGTTGGGTCCTTTCTTTAGACTGACTGTAGTGGGGGAAAGAAAGCTGAAAGAGAGGTGCGTGCAGAACAAAGTCTGGATGTGATAGGTGCCTATGGGTGAATGACAGGGGAGAGAGGGGGGTGGACAAAAACGGGGAGGTAGTGTTACCTATCATTGAAAAATTCAATGTTCACACCATTGGGTTGTAAGCTTCACGTGGAATACGAGTTGTTGATCTCCAGTTTGAGTGTGGTCTCACTCTGGCAATGGAGGAGACCCAGACAGAAAAGCTGGTGTGGGAAGGGGTGTTAAAATGGTTAGCAACTGGGACATCCAGGGTGACCAAGGCCAACACTTTCAAAGGGATCCCACCACCAGTCACATATTTCCATCCCCACTCCTTCCACCTTCTGCAGAGACCGCTCTCTCCGCAACTCCTAGGTTCTTCCCTTCCCACCGCCTCCCCAGGTACTTTCCTCTGTAACTGCAGATTTAACACTTATCCATATACCTCCTCCCGTACCTCCATCATGGGACCCCAGCAGTCCTTTCGTGTGAGCCAGGTTCACATGCACCTCCAGTAACCTCATATACTGTACCCGGTGTTCCTGATGTGGCTTCCTTTACATCGGCAAGACCATGAGTACACTAGGTGACCGTTTCCTTTGACTATGTGCTCAGTCTACCTAAGCATACTGGATCTCTCTGTTGCCATTTTAACTGCCCTTCCATTCTCATATCAACCTTACTGACTGGTCAGTAAACAAACACAGTCATAGGGAAAGCAATACATTCATAATTTTTTTAATAAATCAATCAAATTGGTCAGCTGGATCTCCCACGAACAAAGCCATGGGAATCATCTTTAATTAATCCTCATCTTTCCAAGAATTTTCCCACCACTGATATGATGGCAATTGAGTAGGGTCTTGCCCAGTCCACATGTGGCAAACTGCGAATGGCAGGGATGGGCACAGCCTTTATCCCAGGGTACAGGAATCTAAAACTGGAGGGAATCATTTAAAGTGAGAGGAGGAAGATTTAAAAGGGGCCAGAGGCAGTGGTAGAAGCAAGTACAATTATAATGTTTATAAGACATTTGAACAAGTACATGGGTAGGAAAGGTTTTGAGGGATACTAGACCGTGGACCCGTTGGGCCCAAACCTCTCCTGCATTGGTGCAGCACCATCTGTTAACTGAGAACCTATGGATCCCACTAACAATTTCTGTATTACACCATTGTAATACAGATTTGCCAATCCTTGCCATGCCAATTATTAGCTTATGATAATTTAGATTAGTTTAGTTTAGAGGTACAGCACGGATACAGGCCCTTCGAGTCCAGACCGACCAGCGATCCCCGTACAGTAGCACTATCCTACACACTAGGGACAATTTACAATCTTTACCTAAGCCAATTAACCTACAAACTTGTACGTCTTTGGTGTGAGGGAGAAAACTGGAGCACTTGGGGAAAACCCACACAGGTCACAGGGAGAACGTACAATCTCCGTCCAGGCAACACTTTGTCAGGATCAAACCTGGGTCTCTGGCACTGTAAAGCAGCAACTCTACTGCTGCGCAACCGTGCTGTTTTAATAAGGCATCATTCACATCAGGTGTATTCTCAATGGGTAATGGAAAAACCTCCAAGGCTAACTGGCCCACTCCTGCTTTCAGAATACTGCAAGTCCTCATCAGTCCAATTGTGATTAATTCAGATAAAAGCAAAACACACCATGTTTAAATAAATAAAGGTTATAATTTCTTCAATAAATTTACAGTTCATAACTTATGAATGTCAAACCAACAATTTCAACAAACCTACATTTTAGAATATCAGATACAAAGAAAAATGAACAGCTTGATTTTCAGATTACAGGCAAAGACAAAAAATTCAAATTCAATAAACTCTTTCCATGAGTCATTGCGCACCAATATACTTGCACCTCAGCAAGCAAGTGCTATTTTTAACCCACACTGGTGCTTTTCAGAGTTCGGGTATGTAGCAGCTACGAAAAATGAAAAACAATAAGCCAACATTAGATAGACGCAAAATGTGGAGTAACTCAGCGGGTCAGGCAGCATCACTGGAGAAATGGATAGGTGACGTTTCGAGTTGGGACCCTTCTTTAAACCCAATATTAGTGCTGAGTTAATGAGGGAGAAAACGTTCAAATTTGAATTAAAAGACACCATCTAAAAATGAAGGTTACTTTTCACATTGACACACCAGTTTGAGGGTTTTACAGACAAGGATAAAGCTGCCTACTATCACTAAAGCCAAACTGAAATCATCTTTTTCAGTATTAACATTTGTACGTTTAAGCATCAGGTAGGATGTTACATTTCTAATCACCTTGACCCAGTGTTCTACCATCAAGAAATCTTAAATAATCTGCTCTCAAAAAGAATATTTCACATGTTTGTATCATAAAGCAGCCATTCAAATGTGTTGGGTTGCAGATCAAGCTGTTAACAGCATTCTAACTAGCATCAAACAGTATCCAGAACTTGAACAATGCACCTTTTAACATTGATATGTTAAAACCTTTTCATATAGCGCCTTTTCATATCGTCTTCCAAAGCCATCAGTATGTTCTGGAGTCCTGAAGCACAGACAGTGATGGAGAACAGTCTTGCTAGGTTGAGGAAATCTACTCCTAAATTCAGTGCCAGATCTGACAAAACTCACTGATTTCACTGAGGATTGTAAGGCACAGATTTATTTTTTAATCATTTCTGTTCACATAAACATTTTTATTTTAAGCGTTTTCTGTTTGCAGCCAAATTTAATTTTAACAGAACTTTAATGAATTTTAGAAACACAAGAGTCTACAAATGCTGGAGACCTGACAATAAACAATTTGCTGGAGAGCCACGCAGCAGTTCTGGGCGTAGAGGTACCTGTTGATATTTCGGTTAAGACCCAATCCTGTTGCAGGATTTCCACCTGAAAACATCAATGCTTCCTTTCTACCCAGCAGTTTATTTTGTTGGTAGTTCTTAAATATCTGAATATCAGAGATATTAAGTATTACGATTGCAGTTTTCACAGCATGTAGAGAGAGCCCTGTCCCCAGAGAGCTGGACATGGCATGCTGGGTCCTTCCCCCATCACAGGCAACCAGCTGAGCACAAATTATTTACCTAAAGAGCTGCAACAGTCCAAGTTAATCTGATCAAAGCAACATGTGCAAAGCCAGTGATATGTGAGAGTTCACTAAACTTTTCACTGCATGAGGAAATTGCAGATGCTGGTTCACACCGAAGATAGACACAAAACGCTGGAGTAACTCAGGGGAACAGGCAGCATCTCTGGATAGAAGGAATGGGTGACGTTACCCATTCCTTCTATCCAGAGATGCTGCCTGTTCTCCTGAGTTACTCCAGCATTTTGTGTCTGTCTTCGGTGTAAACCAGCATCTGCAATTCCTTCCTACAAATGACTGAAATCTAGTTCTTTCCCATTGGGTTGTTGGGGTAAGGAATAGAAAATTGCAATGAAAAGCCAGGGTTTGGTCACAAAGTAGTTTATAGATGCCAACAATCTACAACCAGCACTCAGTTAAACTAATATGGCACAATAAATTAAACATACATTTTATTCCTTATATTAGTGAATTCTAACTGAAGCTATTGATGTATTGGAGCTAAAAGCTCAACCTTCAGACACATAACAGTCAGTTACCCATCTGATGATGTTCGTTGTAGAACAATCAGAAGCCATCAATGCAGTACTAGATTTTTTTCTGGCATCAATATAGAAATAGAGGAAACTTCCTCAAATATTAACATCAATGCCAGATTTTCAACATTCAAAAAAGGTAACATCAAAATGAAAACATAATTAAAAACATCAAAATTAAAAAATCTCTCTACAGAATGCAAGACAGTTTAACAGACCCACATCTTGCATGAATGGACAGTGCACAACTCTGAAATAGTCTTGTGATGTTCAACTTCATTCTAGGACGTGCAGACATAGGGTTTGAAAATGGGCCGCCATTTGCACTAAAAGACACAACTTTCCACCATGCTCTGAAACAACTGCTTTTTGGAAGATCAAATACAGGAGGAGCGGGGGGAGGAGGGCATTCTGGGGAAGAGGTTTATGCGGGGGAGTGGGACTGATGACAAATACTGTGCAAAATAAAACAATGGTACAAATACCTCAGTTGGAAAAAATACATAGAATGAGATAATGATGCGAGGACAAAGAACAAAATAAGTGAAGTACAAATAATAAAAAAATGTGGTATATTTGATTGTTCTTGTTAACATGAACAAGATCAGACTTATACAATACATTTCTTTACTTCATCACTTGTTGAACCCTTTTTTCTTTTCTTTACTTTTCCAGGCTATCGTTTCTTAGAAGATTCCTTAAGATTTTATAGAAATTACTTTGGATCTTTACAGATTATTTTACAATTGAGAGTAGATGGGGAAAACTGCTCTCATTCCAATTGAGAGAGGCATTAAATAGGCTGACCCACTCTCTCTTAGTTTATTTGTGCAATGAATGTTTTTATGTTCTTTGGAGAGAGATGGGAGTGGTTTTAACCAAATGAGTTTAACGTTGTGTGCGCTGCTCTTGACCTAGTGATCACATAGCTATTATCAATGATTTGGTTAAAGGTATGAGCATCAACCACAGGATTGTGGAGAGATTCAGGCTAAAGACTGGTTTACAAATTAATGTCAAAATGTCAGCTGGTTTTTATAAGTCCACTAAAAATAAAACTATCATCGATACAAGACAAAATGGAAAATTAATGAAACAGATTTGGATTTTATTGATCCAAACTCTTTGCAAAAGTATTTACATGGAAGGGTTGACCTTTGGAAGTTTTAGTGAAGGCCTCAAACAGAGATTAGCTAGGTGGTCAATTATTGCTGACAAAGCTAGGCTTAGACCTATTCAGAAGCTAGAGTTGTTTAAGATTTATGTGGCATCTCATCTTTACTACACCCTTATATTAAACAAGGTATCACAAACCATGAAAAGAGGTATCATACAATGTATTTAACTAGATATCACACAATGTATTAAATGAGGTATTACAAAATGTATTTACATGTATGGATAAGATTGTCAAAAATATTGTTGGTAGGTTCTACATTTACCTCTCTGTATGAACAAAGGTTTGTTGCATTTGAAGGCTTGTGATGGTGGTCTGGGATACCCAAAGTTGGTGACCAGATCCCCAGTGAGATCATTAGTAACACTCATGGAGTATTGCGAAGGGGTAGAGGAACCCTTCTCCCTACGTCCTTCATGGAGACCAAGGTCCTGAGGTTTGTAATCTTGTGTCTTAAGGATTATCATGGATGGGAATTTTGTTGTGCCGCTAATCACCTCGGCAATATCAGTAGAAATGTGAACAGCTGGATGAAGGAAAAGTTTGATAGCTTATTTTAGGTGTGATTCCGGCTCTAAGAAATGAATAAAGGGCATGAGTTATTTCTCGGAAGCCAACGTCAATAAATTAATTAATTAATGTTAAGTACTAACGCTCATTCAATAAAAGGCAGTTTAAATCTTGCAGGTGTTGCAGCTTGACTAATGAAACATTGAGGATTGCCGTGGGATTGCTATCCTGCTGATAAGTTACCCCCTATTAAGAGACTTAATCGGATTGTTGATCTTCTGTGAACACAGTTTGAATGGTCTACATTTAAGGAACAATGATGGTGGATGCTGAATTTTGGATAACGTGTTTAAAGGGATGTGGTTCCAGCTATCATTGATGTCACTGTTAGATTTTAAAACAATGATGGATCGTGGAAAAGCCTTGCATTGAGCAGGCTCAAAAAATGTCCTTCTTAAAGAAGGAGTTAAGGGTTTCTGCCACATCAATGAGGTTGCAGCTTTTGGATTTGTTGTTGGAGCCAGAAGGTAGATGACCCCTGGAAATGACTCAGTAATGAGCTTTCTCGAGTTGCAAAGGTTAAAAACCTTTTCTGCCCTCGTTGGGAGGTCAGCTTTATCTTGGACAATTGAAATTCAACATTTTTATGGCACAATAATGTATTAGTATTGTGCTATACTACTATTGTGAATGTGGCGAGGATTTTATTATTTATATTGTTTTCATTCATGTAACAAGATAGATTTTGCTTTTGTGTTTGTACCTCGACACATGAGATGATTTATTAGTGGCAAGTAGCCAGGTCAACAGGGCAGCGATGGAAAGGCAACTTGAGGTGCACCACAGACCATACTAAAGAAAAATTGATATAGTTATTATCAATAGTATATCGGACCTAACGGTCCAATCTGGATACTGGATACTAAGGGGCTCTCTTTAATTTGAATTTTTCTAGTGCACAAAATACCATTTCAATTTACATTGCTTAAATCATTTTACTGGATAATTCAATTGCTATCAACAAATTCTACAATTTTAACATTATTCACTGCAAATATATTTTTCTTCTCCAATTTCGTCTAAAACAGATTTAACAAAACTCCTCAATCCTGTAGTGAAGGTGGTGAAGTTTTTTTAAACAGGGCAACGAATAAATCCTTCAGTAGATATCCACTTTAAACAAATGAACAAAATGCCATTGATTACAAACTAGATGGAGGGCTGTGTGAATCCAATAAACTAGTGCTGAGGGCCAGGCTGCCTGACATTAGATCAGCAGGTTTAGTTGAGAGATACAGCGTGGAAACAGGCCCTCCAGCCCACCGAGTCCATGCTGACCAATGATCACCCGTACACTAGTTATCCCAGTTTTGCATCCTGCACACTAGAGACAATTTACAGAAGCCATTACAAGCCTGAACGCCTTTGGGATGCGAGAGGAAACCAGAACACCTGGCAAACCCCACGTGGTCACAGAGAGAGAAAGGACAAACTATGTACAGATGGCACCCAGAATAGGAGTTCCAGGAGCAACTGAATTTGCTATTTAAACCAAGGATTAAATCAAGATGTATAAGGTATAAGGTTATAATGAAGCCTTGGCAGCCCTCTGTGGTCTTGAAGAAGCCAGTCAGAAGTGCATAATTGACCAAAATTAAATTATGGATTTTCATAAATCCAAGTAAGTGCCTCATTTTAAAACATCTGAAAGGAAGCATCACCTGGCTTCTGACCATTTTAAATTTCAGATCCTAAAGGCACAAATTAAGTAAGTTTTTAATTATGTTTGTTCTCATCTCATTGTACAGGCAAAGAGATGAATAGATGTTTTGATGAACTGTATCTTTACATTTACGAGCAGGCAGGAAGAAAATCAGAACAATTAAAAGCAGCCAGGTATCTCACCGACCTTTATAACCCCTCTGAAAACAAGTTAAAGATGAAATGCAGTCTTAAAAGAAAATGTACTAGTCCTCCAATGTACAGATCATTTCTCAAAACTTAAGCAAAAAAGGGTAGTGAGGTTCCACTGGTGGAGAAGTTAACAATCAGCATTCCCTGACATGGGGAGCATTTTTGAAATACATAGGAAGATAACGGTATCCAGAGTATATTACCTGCAAAAGTCGTGCAATAAAAAAAGCAACACAAAATTCCAAAAGGTACTTGGTTATCAGAAAAGGGAACACTTGCGGTAAGAAACAAGACTACGTTTACATAAGTTCTAAGGACCAAATGACCTCTGTGTTGCAAATCACTATGAAATAAAAGCTTAAAGTGCTTTTGTCTTCAGAGAAAGTAAACTCCCTTTCTCCACATCCTGGAATGGCATTGACATTTTTTTGGAAGGTGCATGTTACAATATTACATCAAAACAGAGCAAAACTACTAGATGGTCCAATCTTCAAGGATGATAGGTAGTGTTGACTGAGAATGTCTGTAAACACTACAGTTCAACTGGGGATCAATAAAACGCACAGTATCATGCACTTCAGTTTCTATATTTGAACTCTATGTAAAAAAGATCAAGGCATGTCCAAACGGTTTCAAGTGCAATGTTCTCATAAAAGTATAAGATATCCAATTCCTGATGATCTGCCATGATAGATTAAATAAATTAAATAAAGAAAAACTCAAGACTGCAGCATAGCCAAACCTGAAAAGCACCAGCACAAGTCCATGGAAATAGTGCACATATCGAGTATATACAAACATATTATATACAAAGAATCACAGACATATTGCAGTAGCAATACCAATGGCTCAATTCGACAGCAGTAACTCTTTCTTCCCAGAAAACAAATCGTAAACTGTTATAACATGCATCTCGCTCAAATGGAGAAATGTATGAAACAGTCGCAACACAAATGTAACACAAAGCTTGCCTGGTTTTCCCCGCAAGCTTTGATCTTGCAATTTATCCCACTAAATAAAACTGCAGTTCTAAATACCCATAGAAATATTAATGATAAATTACTTTCATTGTACTTTTCTCGCCCTCACGTACAATGTTTCCCTTCCCGAACTTTTGTAATACATTCAACTGAGGAGCAGTCAGAAACAATACATGACATTACTGAGCTAACACAGCAAACACAGACTTTGCTTTCACAAGAAGGGTGAAAGACCATGTAATGTGAAGCAAGCCTTCCCGTTCCCAATGGTGCAGCACAGAGACCCTACCAGCCAGCATCTTTCCGTTTCCTTCAGATTACAGGCGAAATGCAGATTCTTAAAATGCCAGGAATCTGCAAGCAGCTCCTTCACAATTTAAAATGTGCATGTCAGTGCTCTTGAAAAGCCACAAAATGTTAACTCCGATGGTACAATTTCAAGATGAAGCACTTTGCTTGACTGGGGTTAGGTTACTCCATCTTGCACTACGCTGCTGAAACAAATAAGCACCTCTGTCCAAAACACCATCATCCACATTCTGTTCACTCAGTCGACCTACTCAGCCCAATGGTCAATGGACCCAAGCAAGGCGAACAAGGTACCCTATGATGCATGGGTCCAAAAAAATCAGAGCAGGGGGTAACCAAGGGAGAGAAGCAACATGGGTCTAAAGCTGGTTCAGTTGAAGGAATCAGGGAATAGAGGTAAGGGGGAGAAGAATTATGTTTCGTGGGACAAGAACTGGCTGAAATATTGGATCTATCAGAACATCCTGATTGGGATCTTAGGAAGGAGGTAGAAGTGGATCATATGTGGCTAGGAAACCATGCGACTGAATGCTGTTGAGAGAAAATTACATGAGGAAATTAGGTCAGTAACTTTCTGGGAAACAAAGGTGTGTTGTTCAGTGATGCCCATACAGGGGAAGGATAGCTGGCTTGCAGCCTCCGCACTGCCCTCGGCAGCAGAATTGGTGGCCTTCGTGAATGTACCACTGCAAGCCTGGAAGGAATGTTAGCTAAGTAAGTACAGTGCAGAAATTAAGATAGATAGTCACAGTTAGTGATGAATAGATCACTAGCGGCCAGAAGGAAAGATTCAGTTGGATCCGGAATTCTAGTAACAGCAGAATGGGCCCATAGCCTAAGTTGAAGATGCTTAGCCGACAAATTGTGTAGCGGCATTGGAAGGACACAGTTTCACTTAGGGCTCAGAATTCACTGAAGTGGTGACTGAGGGAGATGGAACAAAGATCAATGCCGAAGTGACAACTTCATAGAGCACCATCCAGTTCAGACTGCAAGGATATTCCAGTCACCGGCCACTTTAAATCTCCATCCTTCCTTGATCCGTCTTTGACTACTTTCTAACAAAGCTCAAGGAAAAGCATCTCATCTCCCACAACCTGCAGGACTAAAACTAAACCATTTTATCTGGCCCCTCCTATACTCTGCACCTTAAAATGTTGATTTCCAACTATTCCTTGTTCTGTTGAAAGATCATCCTGAGACAGTAACTCTTTCCTCTCCCCCCCCCCCTGTCCCATCCCCACTCTCCTCTCCTCCTCTGCCGATGCTGCTATATTTGCCTATTTCTCCTACTTCTGGTTTTATTTCAGATTTCCAGCATCTGCTGATCTTTTGCTTTTCCAAGGCCTCATCCTGTCTTTGCAAACATTCATGATTCCAAAATCTTCTCTGTTGTGGTCTCTAATTTCTCCAATCTTCGTGTCCAGAGTAATTGCTGGTGGACCAACACAAACCCTATGACTGAAGGCACTGCAGACAGGACAGGCCGTGAATGAAAAGCAGATCATCTTGGTGCCTACACAGAGGGCAGCCAAAGAAGTGACCACGTCCCATCAGCAGTCTTCAGCAAGCATTCATATTCGATTATTCTGTATCCATTTTGGAAGGAAAATTGAACTCAAACAGTCTAATCAACAGAACCCCATCATCATAACACATTCAGTTAACTGCTACCCTGATACAGAAGAGCATCTAAACTCAGCACACTGTTGAAAGAATTCGGAACAAATTGAAACTTATTTCAACATCAAGAATATAAATGTTGGCTATAAGTCTCATCAAGTAGCTACCCATTTTATGTCTTTGAAAAAAGATTATCAAGGCAAACAATCAGCAATGGAAGAGATTTAAAATGTAATAACTTTTACCAACTCTCCCAATAAAACATCTGGAACAAAATTGAATCACCATTTTTAGTTTTAAGAATACAATTAAAACACTAAATTAACCATTAGAACCAAAGACTGGTCTAGTTCAGTTCTAGTTAAACTAACCAAGCATTGTACTCCAGAGTCCATTCTTCCATCGGTAGCTGCACACACTGGCATGGAGCCTTTGGCCTGCTGCACAAATCATGGCAAGCCCAGAATGATGGTTCAAGTGAAGGTTTCCTGTCGTGGCAACATTAAAAATTCCAGATGTGCTTGATGTGGCAATTTATCCTTTGCTCTTCAGTCTGTTCGCGTGAGGGTTTTGCAACTTAAACCAAATATCAACAATTATCAATTTGCAGAAGTCTCACCGCTAAAATGTATAGACTGCTCGCAAACATTTCTCAAAAACAACTTTGGATCAGATCAATAAATGTTTCTGGCAAAGCCAGTATTAAGAGGTCAAGGTGGCCACTGTATGTACGTTTGTTTAAGTGGAGAAATAATGGGTTGGAAGTCATGCTGGTACACAAGGAAAACTGAGAAGGTTGGCGGTTCCTCAGTACATTGGGTTACTAGGTCAAGTTTTGATGAGTTCTGATTGGAAACAATTTACATGCTTCAGAAGACACCAGAGCATCAAAACCACCTCATATCATATCATATCATATATCTACAGCCGGAAACAGGCCTTTTCGGCCCTCCAAGTCCGTGCCGCCCAGTGATCCCCGTACATTAACACTATCCTACACCCACTAGGGACAATTTTTACATTTACCCAGCCAATTAACCTACATACCTGTACGTCTTTGGAGTGTGGGAGGAAACCGAAGATCTCGGAGAAAACCCACGCAGGTCACGGGGAGAACGTACAAACTCCTTACAGTGCAGCACCCGTAGTCAGGATCGAACCTGTGTCTCCGGCGCTGCATTCGCTGTAAAGCAGCAACTCTACCGCTGCGCTACCGTGCCGCATGAGAGGAATAGATCGGGTAGACGCAAATAGTCTCTAGCCCAGAATAGGAAAATCCTGAGGATATTGGTTTAAGGTGATGGGGGGAAAAAAAATTAACAGAAACCTGAAGAGTATCTTTTTCACACAAAGGGCTGCCGGAGAAGGTAGTTGTGGCAGGTACTATCGCAACGTTTTAAGAAACATTTAGATAGGTACATGGATAGGACAGATTTCAAGGGATATGGGCTAAACACAGGCAGGTGGGATTATTGTAGATGGAGCATGTTGGTCGGTGTGGGCAAGTTGGGCCTAAGGGCCTGTTTCCAAGTTGATATAACTCATGCTAAAATTTGTCTCCACATTGCCTCCACTTGTTTTCGTACATAAAACTGAGACTGGGTCTGTTCATAACCAATTCAGAGCTCCTTTCCCATAATCTGAGACCAAAAAAACAATCCTCTCGCCATATTCAGAACAAAGGATTTTGGCAAAATAGAATGTGTATCGCAGGAATCATAAACACATGGCTGAAACACATTCAAATGTATATTTTAAAAGTAAATACATTTTGGTTATTATGGTATTGCTTCTAGTAAGTTTAAGTTCAAGAATGCAAAGTATTTGATGGACAACTTTTTTTTTAAAAAGCATCCATCTTTCAGTAGGCTAGATTTTCAGGAACCATTTTCGTCATCATGGACACTGAGTGGCTTTATCATTGAGTTTAAAAGATGAGAGAGATGTTTAAAAGAGGGGGCCAAATGCAGGGAGTACAGACTTCAAAGATAAGCTATTTTACACATTTCATAGGATGTAAAAAGCAGCAAAGAGCAAAATGTAATTTTTTTCAAACTGAAAAGAATGATTGTTCACCCAATACTTCAACCACTGGGAATCCTTAAACTTGGGCATTTCAAATGGCCTCCATTGGCATGCCTGGCAGAGATGAGTGGTATTCTCACAGTGGAGATGAGAGGATGCCACTTCTTGAGGTGTGTCAACTGGGCACTTCTGGCCAAAGAGGCAAAAGTTTCCTCTCCTCATTCTTTGTTCTCAGCCACGACTGATAATAGCACAGTGATGTCATCTGGTTTGCCACCTGCAAAATAAGTCATATTCAAAATGCAAGTTTAGTTTAGAGCTACAGGCCCTTCGGCCCACCTAGTCCATGCCACCGAGCGATCCCCACACACTAACACTATCCTACACACACCAGGGACACTTTACATTTATACCACACCAATTAACCTACAAACCTGGGATAGACACAAAAACCTGGAGTAACTCAGCTGGACAGGCAGCATTTCTGGAGAGAAGGAATGGGTTTCGGGTCAAGACCCTTCTTCAGACTGAAAGTCACAGGAAAGGGTAAACGAGAGATATAGATGATGGTGTAGAGAGATATAAAACAATGAATTAAAGATATGCAAAAAAGTAACGATGACAAAGGAAACAGGCTGTTTATTGTGTGAAAAAGAAAAGCTGGTGCGACTTGGGTGGGGGAGGGATGGAGAGAGAGGGAATGCCGGGATTACTTGAAGTGAGAGAAATTAATGTTCATACCACTGGGCTGTAAGCTGCCCAAGTGAAATATGAGATGCTGTTCCTCCAATTTGCGTTTAGCCTCACTCTGGCAATGGAGGAGACTGAGGACAGAAAGGTAGGAATGGGAAGGAGAATTTAAAGTGTCCAGCAACCGGGAGGTCAGGTTGGTTCACCCGGGCTGAGCGAAGGTGTTCCACGAAACGATCGTACAGTCTGCATTTGGTCTGGGGAGGGGGTGGTTTGGGTGGGATGGGATGAGTTAACCAGGGAGTTACGAAGCAAACGGTCCGAGCGGAAGGCGGAAAGGGGTGGAGATGGGAAGATGTGGGGTCCCGTTGGAGTTGGCGAAAATGTCAGAGGAATGTGTGTTGTATGCGACGGCTGATGGGGTGGAAGGTAAGGACTAGGGAGACTCTGTCTCTGTTGTGACTAGGGGGATGGGGAGCAAGGGCTGAGCTGCGGGGTACTGAGGAGACGTGTGAAACCCTTGTCTATGATGAAAGAGGAGAACCCCAGTTCCCTAAAGAATGAAGACAGCTCAGATATTCTGGTATGGAATATTTCATCTTTGGCGCAGATGCTGCGTAGATGGTGGAATTAGGAGTCGGGGATAAGGAATTAGGAATCTTTGCAGGAAGCAGGGTGGGAAGAAGTGTAGTCGGGGTAGTTGTGGGAATCAGTGGGTTTGTAATGGACATCAGTCAATAGTCTGTCCCCTGGGTTTGAGACCGTGAGATCAAGAAAGGGGAGGGAGTTGTTGGAGATGTCCAAGTGAATTTGAGTGCAGGATGGAGATTGGTGAAGAAGTTAACAAAGTCCATGAGTCCTGCATGCGTGTGGTGGGTAGCACTGATACAGTCGTCAATGTAACGGAAATAGAGTTCGGGGATAGGGCCAGTGTACACCTGGAACAGGGATTGTTCAATGTACCCTAAAAAGAGGCAGGCATAGCTGGGGCCCATGCAGGTGCCTATAGCTACGCCATTGATTTGGAGGAGGTGGGAGGTGTCGAAGACATTGTTCAGGGTGAGGACCAGTTCCACTAGGCGGAGTAGAGTGTTAGTAGAGGGAAATTCTGTCCTGCGTACAAACCTGTACGTCTTTGGAGTGTGGAAGCAAACCGGTGCACCCAGAAAAAACCCACGCAGTCACAGAGAGAACATACAAACTCCGTATAGGCAGTATCCGTAGTCAGGATTGAACCCGGGTCTCTGGCGCTGCAAGGCAGCAGCTCTACCGTCATGCCGCCATGTCGCCCACAAGTAAGTGGCTAGTGAGAGACATAAGGAACTGCCGATGGTGGAATCTTGTGCAAACAACAAAGTGCCAAGTGTAACCCAGAGTGTCGGCAACATCTTTGGTGGGAGTGGATAGGCATGACACTTGACTCTCCTCTGGTCCCTCAGTCCTGCTTTCACTCCCCTCCTCCCAGATGCAACAAAGATAGAGTTCACATGGTCTTCACCTTTCACCCCACCAGCCTTCGCATCCAACGGATAATTCTCCGGCATTTAGACAACTTTCGATGTGATGTCATCATAAATCAAATTTTCCCAACCTTTGCACACTCCCTCCACACTCCATGGTTCACTTATCCCTTTCCACCCCCCCCCCCCCCCCCCCCAGCAACCACAGGAGATGTAACACTTGCCCGTACCATCACTCCGAGGACTTCCAGGTGAAACAGACTCAACTCTTCAAAATGAGTCTACAGCATTTGGTGCTCCTGGTGTAGTCTCCTTTACATCAGAGCAAGACCAGGTGCAGATTACGTGACCGATCCACTCCACTCCCCGAGGCCTGCTTCTTCTGCCATTTGCTAACGATTTTAACGAGAGAGGCTTGATGGGCAGGACAGATGAACTCGGGGAGTGGATACGTACATGCGATTGTGATGTTGTGGCCATTGTGGAACCCTGGCTATGCGGGACAGGACTGGCAGCTTAATGTTTCAGAGTACAGGTGCTACAGGCAAGATAGGAGTTGGGGTAAAAGAGGAAGAGGTGTTGCTTTATTGATTAAGGAGAATGTCATGGCAGTAGTCTAAGGTGACATTACTGATGGTTGTAAGTCACTTATGGTCATAAGTGATAGGAGCAGAATTAGGCCATTTGGCCTATCAAATCTACTTTGTCATTCAATCATGGCTGTTCTATCTCTCCCTCCTCACCTCATTCTCCTGCCTTCTCCCCATAACCCCCGACACCCGTACTAATCAAGAATTTATCTTCTCTGCCTTAAAAATATCCATTGACGGCCTCCACAGCCTTCTGTGGCAAAGAATTCCATAGATTCACCACCCTCTGTCTAAAGAAATTCCTCCTCATCTCTTTCCTAAAGGAAGGTCCTTTATTTCTGAGGCTATGACCTTTGGTCCTGGACTCTCCCATTAGTGGAAACATCCTCTCCACAGACCACTCTATCCAAGACTTTCACTATTCGGTAAATATATAGGTTTACCGAATAAGGCTACATAGATGGAGGCTATATGGGTGGAGCTGAGAAAGGGGATGATCACCTCGTTGGGAGGCCCCCGAATAGTTAAAGAGAATTAGAAGAACAAATATGAAATAAATAGGAAAAAGGAGTCATGGGACAGGTGTAGTCAGCTGGGATAATGTGTATCCTTGGAGGAGTTTCTGGAACTGAGGACTATACTTTAGAAGGAAATCAGGATGGCTAAAAGGGGACAAGACATAGCTCCGGCATATAATATTACGGAAAATCCCAAGAGATTTTATTTGGGAAAGAGGGTAACTAGAGAGAGAATAGGCCTCTCAGAAACCAAAATGGTCACCTCTGTGTGGAACAACAGGAGATGGACAAGGTTCCCAATGGATATTGCTCCTTTGTTTTTACCATGTAGAAGAATATGAAACTGAGGAACTTGGGACATGTTCCATGATGAAGTCTTGAAGACAGTACATATTACAGTCGAGGAGATGCTGGACGTCCTTATGTGTATGAAAATAGATAAAACTCCTGTTTTATCTACCAGCATCTGCAGTTATTTTCCTGCACAAACTCCTGGGCCTGATCAGGTAAATCTGAGGACACCATACGACGCTAAAGAAGAAATTGCAGGGGCCCTGGCTGAGATGTATATATATCAGGGGTTAAATTCTGGAAAACTGTAGGGTAGCTAATGTTGTACCTCTATTTAAGAAGGATTGCAAAGCAAAGCCTAAGAACTAAAAACCAGTGAGGCTCACATCTTTGGTCAGCAAGTTACTGGAGAGGATTCTGAGGGATAAGAATGCATTTGTATAGACAGGGGCTGATTAGGAATAGTGAATATGGTTTTGGACCCTCAGGTCCCTCGTATTCTGCACCTGGTCTTGCTAATGTAAAGGAGACCGAATGCTGTCGACAAAGTTTGAAAGAGTTGAGTGTGAGTCTCGGTCTCACCTGGAAGGGCTTCTGAGGTCCTCGGAGTGATGAAGTAAATGTACGGACAAGTGTTACATTTCCTGGGGGGAGGACGGGGGGGAAGAGGTGGAAATGTCTTACGAATCTGATTGAGTTTTTTGTAGAAGTAACCAAAAAGGTTGTCAAAGGTAAATCTGTAGATATTGTATATATTGACTAGGAGGCAGTTGATAAGGCTCTGCATGTAGGCTACTCTGAAAAGTTAAATTGCATGGGGTCCAGGGAGAGCTAGCTGACTGGATAGAGAATTAGCTTCATCAAAGGAAGCAGAGGGTGATGGTGGAATGTTGTTTTTTCGGACTGGAGGCCTGTGACTAGTGGAATGCCTCAAAGATTGATGCTGCGTCCATTGCTGTTTGTGGTTTATGTCAGCGATTTGGATGAGAATGCACAAGACATTCAAGGCACATGCATGCAGATGACACTAAAGTAGGTAGACAGTAAATTTGGTTGTCAAAAATTGCAGCAGGATTTTGATCAGCTGGGCATATGGGCAGAGGAATGGCTTACAGAGTTTAATGCAGATAAGTGCGAAGTGTTGCACTTTGGGAAGTCAGAACAGGGTGGTACCCTCAGAGTGAAAGGCCATGGAGAGTGTTGTGAAGCAGAGGAATCTACGACTGCACGTACATTGAACCCTGAAAATGGTGTCACTGACATATGGACTGGGTAGGAAGGAATTGCAGATGCTGGTTTACATTGAAGATAGACACAAAATGCTGGAGTAGCTCAGCGGGACAGGCAGCAACTCTAGATAGAAGCAATGGGTGACGTTTCGGGTCAAGACCCTTCTTCAGACTGAGAGTCAGGGTAGAGAGAGACGCAGAGATATGGAAGGATAATATGTGCAAAACGAGAGATCAAAGGGGATGAAATTCAAGGAAAATTTAGAATAGATCATTGTTATGGGCCCACTTGGTCTAGTACAATATAAAATTTAATCAGTCAGATTGTTCGGAGAACTAGGATGGGGGAGGGATGGAGAGAGAGTGAAAGCAGGGATTACTTGAAGTTAGAGGTCAATATTCATACCACAGGGTTGTATGCTGCCCAAGTGAAATATGAGGTGCTGTTCCTCCAATTTGCGTTGGGCCTCACTCTGTCAGTGGAGGAGGCGTAGGACGGAAAGGTCAGTGTGGGAATGGAAGGGGGAGTTAAAGTGTTTAGCAACCGGGAGATCTAGGGGGACTAAGTGGAGGTGTTCAGTGAAACGATTGCCAATCCTGCACTTGGTCTCGCCGATATATAGGAATCCACACCTGGAACAGCAGATACAGCAG
Organism: Rhinoraja longicauda; assembly: GCF_053455715.1. Classification (NCBI taxonomy): domain Eukaryota; kingdom Metazoa; phylum Chordata; class Chondrichthyes; order Rajiformes; family Arhynchobatidae; genus Rhinoraja; species Rhinoraja longicauda. The sequence goes on along the minus strand of NC_135978.1, from coordinate 33,718,041 downwards.
ATGAGGTTGAAGGAGATGCAAGTGAGCCTCTGCCTCACCTGAAAGGATTGTCTGAGTCCTTGGACCGAGTCGAGGGAGGAGGTATAGGGAAAGGTGTTGCATCTCCTGTGGTTGCAGGGGAAAGTACCTGGGGAAGGGGTGGTTTGGGTGGGAAGAGATCATTTAACCAGGGAGTTGCGTAGGGAACAGTCTCTGCGGAAAGGGGTGGAGATGGGAAGAAGTGGCTAGTGGTGGGATCCCGTTGGAGGTGGCGAAAATGTCAGAGGATTATGTGCTGTATGTAACGGTTGATGGGGTGAAAGATGAGGACTAGGGGACCCTGTCCCTGTTGCAACTGGGGGTGGAGAGGGAGCAAGCCCGGAGCTGTGGGACACCGTGTGAGGGCCTCATCTATGATGGAGGAGGGGAACCCCCATTCCCTAAAGAATGGGGACATCTCAGATATCCTGGTTTGGTACACATCTTTGGGAACAGATGCGGTCTAGCCCAAGGTATTGGGAACAGGGGATAGTCTTTGCAGGAGGCAGGGTGGAAAGAAGTGTAGTCTAGATATCCTAATGACTCCCACCGCTATCGAGACTATGCGTCTTCCCCAGCATCATTGGTAACAGCTGCGTCCGTTTAGCTGATACTGGTTTAGCCACCTAAACCTTCTCAGCCTACTCACTATGAAACCCACTCATTCCAACCAGAGGGAAGAAGGGAGAGAGTGAGAGAAAGAGGGAGAAAATAAGGAAGGAGGAAGGAAGATGAGAGAGAGAGGGAGAGAGAGTAGGCTCTTGCCTGCTCGTTGTGTTCCGCTGTCACAGGTTCGAGGAAGACTGAGCCACCGGGACAAACCCGAGACCACCATCGCCACCTTGTGGTCATGACTGGGCTGCCAGAAAGAAGCCCAGGACAGCCAGCGTCTCTACTAGGGCAAGACCAAGTGGCTGGGGAAACCCTTAGCAACCAGTGCCTTTTCCTGCCCACAAATGATGGACACACAGAGGCAAAGACTGAGTCACCAGGATAAGCCCGAGACTGTCAGCACCACAGCTCGAAGCAAGGATGAACTGCAGGGAAAAGCCTGAGATGGCTACACTTCCACCTTCGAGATTAGGGCTGAGCTGCCGGGACAAACTGCCGATCACCAGCACCATCTCACATGTGTCCTGATGGAGAGGGACAGCACCCCCATTCAATCTTGGACTTTCTTTCCACTGTAAATAGCATACATACTCAAGTTCACCCTTGACACCGTAAGTGTCAGTGTGGACACTGCCGAGCCCAACGTCATCCCCGACAACACACATCATAATAGACCTGTCCCATTTCAGAAGTTTAACCGCCCTTTCTATATGCATAACTTTTTTAAAGCGAATAGAACAGTGATTGCTGATCCCAAAGACCTCGCCCACTGACACTTCAGTCACTTGCCCATATCAATTTACTAAGAGTAGATCAAGTTTTATTCTGAAGATAGACAAAAAGGCTGGAGTAACTCAGCGGGACAGACAGCATCTCTGGAGAACATGGATAGGTGACGTTTCACAGAGTGCTGGAGTAACTCAGCGGGACAGACAGCATCTCTGGAGAACATGGATAGGTGACGTTTCACAGAGTGCTGGAGTAACTCAGCGGGACAGACAGCATCTCTGGAGAACATGGATAGGTGACGTTTCACAGAGTGCTGGAGTAACTCAGCGGGACAGACAGCATCTCTGGAGAAAAGTAATAGGTAACGTTTCAGGTCCAGACCCTTCTTCAGACTGAGAATCAGGGGAATGGGAAAAGAGAGGTGATATATAGAACAAATGAATGAAAGATATGTAAAAAAGTAATGGATAAAGGAAACAGACCATTGTTCGCCAGGGACCAGGTGTAAATAAGTTACAACAATGAGACTCAACAAGACGAAGCTAATACAACTTGGGTGGGCGAGAGATGGAGAGAGGGGAGAATGCAAGGGTTACTTGCAGTTAGAGAAATCAATATCAAACCGCTGGTTGTAAGCTGCCCAAGCGAAATATGAGGTGCTATTCCTCCAATTTGCATTTGGCCTCACTCTGACAATGAAGGAGGCCCAGGACAGAAAGGTCAGTGTGGGAATGGGAATTAAAATGTTTGGCAACCGGGAAATCAGGTAGGTCCAGGTCTGAGCAAAAGTGTTCAGCGAAACAATCACCCAGTCTGTGTTTGGCCTTGCCGATATATAAGAGTCCACACCTTGAACAACAGTCGATGAGGTTGGAGGAGGTGCAAATGAGTCTCTGCCTAACCCGAAAGGATTGTTGGGGTCCCTGGATAGAGTCAAAGGAGGAGGCATAGGGACAGGTGTTGCATCTTCTGCGGTTGCAGGGGAAGGTACCTGGGGAGGGGGCAGTTTTGGATGGGAAGGGATGAGTTAACCAGGTAGTTGCGGAATGGAACAGTCTCTGCATGAGGTGGAAAGGGGTGGAGATGGGAAGATGTAACTAGTGGTGCGATCCTGTTGGAGGTGGTGAAAATGTCAGAGGATTATGTGCTGTATGCGACGGCTGATGAGGTGAAAGGTGAGGACTAGGGGGATTTCGTCCCTGTTGAGACTAGAGAGAGGGGAAGCAAGAGCAGAGCTGCAGGTACCGAGGAGACACGTGTGAGGGCCTCATCTCTGATGGAAGAGGGAAACACCCATTCCCTAAAGAATAAGGACATCTCGGATGTTCTGGTATGGAACACCTCATCTTGGGCGCAGAAGGAGGAATTGGCTGTAGGGGATAAAGTCTTTGCTGGAAGCAGAGTGGGAAGAAGTGTTGTCTAGATAATTGTGGGAGTCAGTGGGTTGTAATTGGGATTGAGACGGTGAGATCAAGAAAGGGGAGGGAGGTGTTGGAGATGGTCCAAGTGAATTTGAGTGTAGGATGGAAATTAGTGGTGAAGTTAATGAAGTTAACTTCCTTGTCCTTATGTTCTCTTCTTTGTAGGGCCCTCATACAAAGCATGAGATTAATTTTATTTCTAGTTTATACAACATTTGACAATAAACTTAGTACTGAGGAATAAGTATTGGGATACAGATGGTGCATTACTTTGCAGTTTTAAAATTCAGAGCCAGAAAGCTCTGCAGACCAACTATATCTCATTTACAGAAGCACAATTTACCTTGGACATTCAACCCATTATCACAGGCACGCTGTGCGAAGGGTGACATGTAGTTTGGATCATACGCCAGCTGCTGAGCCTGTTCAGCTATGTTTTTCACTGTTTCTTTCAAACTTTCGTGATTACAATCCTGTAACAAATCATTGCGATCAAGTTGAATAGAATGACCTTTATTGCATACCCGCAACAAAAATATCTTCATCAACTCTTTGGTGCCTTCGCCTCTGTGTGAAAATGACTGGGCTGATATAATTTAATGGTCTGCCTATGTTAATAATAATTACTTTCCCTCTGCAGGAGCTATATGGGGAGTGGGTTTCTTTTACCACAGGTAAGCTGCCCAATAATCTCTCTCAATATGAGTCATTTTTCAAGGTAAAAAGATTCCTTGTATTAACTAGGTAAAGCTCCATCTCTTTTGTTCGTCATGATAACTTCACATTTTCCCAATATAAACAGACTTCATTATTTCGATGCAGAAGATCATTTGGCCCATTCGGTCCATACTAGCATCTAGCAAAGCAGTCACGTGAATCACACTTCCCCTTCGTTTCCATGCACCTGAGCACCCGTTTGCACTCACATGCTTACTAGGTTTGAAACTTCTGGCCACTTCCAGAAGCAGCTTACTGGAAGCAATTTACAGCAGTCAATTAACCAACTAGAATGTGTTTAGAAAGTGAAAGTAAATGAAGCACCAGGGTGAAACCTAACAATGTGGACTGAATGTATATTAGTTTAATTTAGTTTAGATACAGCGCGGAAATAGGCCCTTCAGCCCAGAGTCCGCACCGACCTGCGACTTCCGCACCCTAACACTATCCTACACACATTAGGGATAATTTACAATTATACCAAGCCAATTATCGAACAACTTTAGTCTTTGGACTACGTCTACACCTACGACTTTGGAGTGTGGGAGGAAACCGGAGATCCCAGAGAAAGCCCACACAGGTCACGGGGAGAACGTACAAACTCCATACAGACAAGCACCTGTAGTCAGGATCGAACCCGGGTCTCTGACGCCGTGAGACAGCAACTCTACAACTGCATCACCGTTCCACCCACTCTCAGCACCCAAGGCAAGGTTGGAGCCCAAGTCTCTGCAGCTGAATGGTGATAATGGCAAAAGCAGAGCCAATGGCTCAACTAGTCATGAGTGGTGGGGTGAGAGATACAAAGTAGAAAACAGATAAGGTGGGCACAAGTGAAAATCAGATAAAGACATGCACAGCTGCAGAGAAAGAGACAACTGATCAAAACACCTTGAGAAAGAGACAGAAAAGACAGAGTGAAGGGAGCATACACTTGCAACCAACCATACAAACTAAATGGAATTTGGTTCCATCAGTGTAAAATGATGGCAAAGGAACAGATGTTGAGGGTGCTGAGAAGGTTTACGAGGATGTTGCCAGGACTTGAAGGCCTGAGCTATAGGGAGAGTTTGAGCAGATGACACAAAGCTGGGTGGCAGTGTGAACTGCGAAGAGGATGTTAGGAGGTTCCAGGATGACCTGGACAGGTTGAATGAGTGGGCAGATGCATGGCAGATGCGTATAGTGTAGATAAATGTGAGGTTATCCACTTTGGCGGCAAAAACAAGGAGGCAGATTATTATCTCAATGATGTCAGGTTAGGTAAGGGGGAAGTGCAGCGAGACCTGGGTGTCCTTGTACACCAGTCACTGAAAGTTGGCGTGCGTGTACAGCAGGCAGTGAAGAAAGCTAATGGCATGTTGGTCTTCATAACGGGAAGATTTCAGTATAGGAGTAAAGAGGTTCTTCTGCAGTTATACGGGGCCCTGGTAAGACCACATCTGGAGTATTGTGTACAATTTTGGTCTCCTAATTTGAAGAAGGACATTCTTGTAATTGAGGCAGTGCAGCATAGGTTCACGAGATTGATCCCTGGGATGGTGGGACTGTCATGTGAGGAAAGATTGAAAAGACTAGGCTTGTATTCACTGGAGCTTAGAAGGATGAGAGGGGATCTTATAGAGACACATAACATTATAAAAGGACTGGACAAGCTAGATGCAGGAAAAATGAATGAATGAATGAATAAGTTTATTGGCCAAGTATGCATATACAAGGAATGTGCCTTGGTGCTCTGCTCATAAATGACGACACAAACATAGTTAACAATTAAGAATAAAGCATAAACACATCAAAACAATAAACACATCAAAACAATAAGGATACACCATTACGGGCTAAACATAAAATGGTGAAAATAAACCAGAGCAAAAAAGAGACTACAGACTTTGGTTATTGAGGAAATCACTCGTGGAAAAAAAGCTGTTTTTATGTCTGGCTGTGGATGCTTTGACAGTCCGGAGTCGCCTTCCAGAGGGAAGTGCTTCAAAGAGTTTGTGGCCAAATGAGAGGGGTCAGACTGATCTTGCCCGCTCGCTTCCTGGCCCTTGCATTGTACAGTTCGTCAATGGGGGGAAGGTTACAGCCAACAACCTTCTCAGCTGTGTGAACGATCTGTTGCAGCCTCCGGATGTCGTGCTTGGTGGCTGAACCAAACCAGACCATGAGGTAGAAGGTGAGGACGGACACGATGATAGCAGTATAGAATTGGACCATCATTGCCTGTGGCAGATTGTGTTTCCTCAGCTGCCGCAGGAAGTACATCCTCTGTTGGGCCTTTTTTACTGTGGAGTCGATGGTGGCCCCCCCATTTAAGGTTCCTGGAGATGATGGTTCCAAGGAACCTAAATGACTCCACAGATGTGACTGTGGTGTTGTTGATGGTGAGTGGGGGGGGGGGGGGGGAGGGGAGGGGGAACTCTTCGAAAATCTACAATTAGTTCCACTGTCTTAAGAGCATTGAGCTCCAGGTTGTTGCGATGGCACCAGGACGCCAGCTGTGTCACTTCCCATCTGTAGGCAGATTCCTCCCCATCCTGGATCAGTCCAATCAGGGTAGTGTCATCTGCAAACTTGAGGAGCTTGACAGAGGAGTCTGTGGAGGTGCAGTCGGTGTAAAGAGAGTAAAGGAGGGGAGAGTACGCAGCCTTGCGGTGCTCCTATGCTGAGGGTCTGCGGGTCCAAGATGTGCTTTCCCAGCCTCACATGCTGCTTCCTGCCTGGCAGGAAGTTGATGATCCACTGGCAGAGGGGTTCGGGCACAGTCAGCTGGGAGAGTTTGTAGTATAGTAGCTCTGGCACAATGGTGTTAAAAGCAGAGCTATAAAGTCCACAAACAGAATCCTGGCATAGGTCCCCTTGCGGTCTAGGTGCTGGAGGATGAAGTGCAGGCCTAGGTTGACTGCATCATCAACCCGATCTATTGGCCCTGTATGCAAACTGCAGGGGGGTTTTGATCTGGGCCAGCACGTCTTTCAACAGTCTTCGTGACTACAGAGGTAAGTGTGACAGGCCTGTAGTCAGTAAGACCAGTGATCCTTGCCTTTTTGGGTACAGGGACAATAGTGGAGGCCTTGAAGCAGACAGGGACAGTGCAGGTTTGGAGGGACTGGTTGAAAATGTCTGTGTAGATCGGTGCCAGTTGTTCGGCACAGGGCTTGAGGGTAGCGGGGGAAACATTGTCCGGTCCTGAAGATTTCAGACTTTTCTGTTTTCTGAATAGCCTCTCCACCTCCGCAATTTCTATTGTTAAATTGGAGTCATTCTGTGAGGATGTGCAAATTGGTGATTGTAGAGGGGAGTAGGTATGGGGGGGTGGGAAAGGGCCAGTCTCTGAGAAGGTGTGAATTGCTGCTTGGGGAGGAGCGGGTGAGGACGGATCCAGTCTTTGTAAACTGGAATCAGTCTTTGAGTACGTGTGAAGTGGTGATTGGGGGTCCCAGGGTTATGTTTCTGTTTATGTTATGTTTCTGCACAGAGGGCAGTGGAGGCCAAATCACTAGATGGATTTAAGAGAGTTAGATAGAGCTCTAGGGGCTAGTGGAATCAAGGGATATGGGGAGAAGGCAGGCACGGGTTACTGATTGTGGATGATCAGCCATGATCACAATCAGTGATGGAAATGGGGGGGTACGCAGCGGGACGGCGTTCCCCTAGTTTTCAATTTCCAGCTCGAGTTTAATGAGTACTGCAGAAAGATTCGAGTCGTTTATCACTTTATTCAACTCAGACGAAAACGATTTGTTAACTGCCACTGTTAGCACTTGTTAACAGCAGGTAGTTAACAGGTAGTAGTTATACAATGTGTCATCAATACATCGATCCACATTCCTCAGTAAATGTAATTGTGTTTTGACTATGTATTAATGACACTGCGTTCCTTTGAATAAAACTCAAGGGAGAATTTCTTAAACTCACTGTCAGGGCTACCGGACCGCGAGCACGGGCTCAGGTAAAGTCACGTTATTTTATTATTCCACGTTATTTTATTTGCCGCTCTGCCGCTGTGCCTCAGTTGTTTCAGTTAAATTAGAATGGATGGGGAGAAAATTAAATAAGTAGTACCAATAGTTTTTTCCAGCCTAAATCGTGAGTGGTGAATATTTTATTGTGGGTGGTTTTATTTAGCAAAACATTAGTGCAAGCGGAAATATTTTATTATATATCACTATCAAATTTTATTATATATCACTATCAAATCACTATCAAATATCTATAAATTTCAGATTTGTGTACCCCTGTGAAAATGAGCACACTTTGAAAGACAACGTCCTCAGATCGATGAAGAAATAAATGATAATGAAACCACTCAGCCAGAAAAGAAGGCAAAATTATGTGCAAATGATAATGTAACTGATGCAGCTGTTTCGCCTGATGCTGCATGTGAACACATTTCAAAAGATATTGAAAAGTGTGATCTTCCAGACTGTTGGACACAAGAAATGTATTTAAACAAAAAGAAAGAATATCCCTGGCTAATTGTTAAAAACAGAAAACTAGGATGTTCATTAAGTATAAGAAAATAACTGCAGATGCTGGTACAAATCGATTTATTCACAAAATGCTGGAGTAACTCAGCAGGTCAGGCAGCATCTCGGGAGAGAAGGAATGGGTGACGTTTCGGGTCGCGACCCTTCAAACTGATGTCAGGGGGGCGAGACAAAGGAAGGATATAGGTGGAGACAGGAAGATAGAGGGAGATCTGGGAAGGAGGAGGGGAATGGAGGGACTTGTTCATTTGTAGGATGTTGATTTGTCTCGTGAGTGGTGCAGTGTTAATGTAGTAGGAGTGAGTGATGACAAAGCAAAACAGTTAATGAATTTAAGAAAAAAGATTTTTAAGCACAAAAATAGTGAAGCTCATATCAGATGCCAAAAAATTAATGAAACAGCTGAAAAAAAAGCAATCGAAAATGTAGTGTATATGTCACTGAAAAAGGACGAAGCAAAAACAGGTCGAGTTTTTAGAACTGTATATAATATTGTACACAAAGGCAGGCCCTACACAGATATGTCTTCTGATATTGAACTGCAAGAAAGAAACGGCATCGACTTACGGTACTTTCTACACTCTCGTAAGTCATGTGCAGATTCTTCTCACCACATAGGGAACCAGATGCGAAAGACAGTGGTGGAAAATATAATTTCAAAACAATCTAAAATGTCTATTATGATTGATGAATCTACTACTATTCATGGGAAAACTGTTCTAGTAGTCTGCTTGAGAGCAGCAGTTGGTGATTCTTTCCAACCTATATCATTCTATTTTGACTTAGAACTTATGAAACTTGGTGCAAATGCAAAATCTATATATGATGTGCTTCGAAGTTGTTAACAAAGAGGTGGTTTTTCAATACAGTACCTAAAAGAAAATGTGATATCACTTGTAACTGATGGTGCATCAGTAATGTTAGGATGAAATGCAGGGGTTGCAAAACTATTTCTTGCTGATTTCCCTAATGCAACTGTTTGGCACTGTGCCAGTCACAGGCTTGAACTCAGTGTAGGTGATGCTATAAATGAAGTTGCAGGTTTGAATAATTTAAAAATATTTTGTGATAAATTGTATTCCTTATATCATAGGTCTCCTAAGAATCAGGATGCGTTAACTGCATGTGCTGAGGCTCTTCACCGTCAACTGTTGAAAATTGGTTGTGTTTTCAGTGTGAGATGGGTTGCTTCGTCTTACCGAACTGTAAAGGCAATGTGGCAGTTTTATAAAGCTATTTGGGAGCATTTTGGAAAAGCACTCTGTGATGCTTCAAGATCTAGTGCAGAGAGAGCAAAGTACGAGGGGCTGAAAAAGGTATTAGAGTCATCAGCTTTCGTAAATAATTTGGGCTTGTTGATGGACAGTTTGCTAGAGTTGTCTGAACTATCACTTGAACTGCAGAACCAAAATTGTACAGTTTTTGCGGAGTTTGGTCAATATTATGAAATCCAGGCTGCTTGAATCTACAACAGCTTCCAATGATAAATGTAAAAAGTTAATTAACAAGTCGAAATATTTAGATATTAACAATATTCCAGAAGATTCACTTTTTACCTTTGGGGATAATGATGTAGAAGAAATGGCAGAACAATTTGGTTTAAATGGTCGGCTTTGTGTCAGAGCCTTCAGAGAATTCAAGGAATCTAAAGGGAAGATAGTTTCTGCAGATTTTCAGCAGCTGGTAACGGCTGTAAATACAATTCTGGTATCAACAGCAGAATGTGAAAGGAGCTTCAGTGGCATGAATTTCTGCATGTCACCACAACGTGCAAGACTTCAAACTGATCATCTCTCAATTCTTCTATTTATTAAGTTGGTGGGACCTCCTCTGTCAAAATTCAACCCCGAAGAATATGTGACAGAAGGCGTGATGAAGAAACGGCATGCAGAAAGAAAGAGGAGGAGGGAGGGAGGGAGAGAGGGAGGGAGAGAGAGAGAGGGGGAGAGGGAGAGAGAGAGAGAGAGAGAGGGGGAGAGAGAGGGGGGAGAGAGAGGGGGGGGAAGAGGGAGAGAGAGGGGGAAGAGGGAGAGAGAGAGAGAGAGAGAGAGAGAGAGAGAGAGAGAGAGAGAGAGAGAGAGAGAGAGAGAGAGAGAGAGAGAGAGAGAGAGAGAGAGAGAGAGAGAGAGAGAGAGAGAGCAGCTATGACATATGATACACAATAAACTATATTATAAATACACAATAAACAAGTTATGCATTCTTGTACTCTTACATGGGTATGACCGCACATAAAAAAAATCCCCCCCTCCCCCCTTCCTTCCCAAGCTCAGCCTCACGGACCTTAGAGTACCCCTAGTTCCTAACACCCATTTCCATCACTGATCACATTGAATGGCAGTGCTGGCTCGAAGGGCCGAATGGCCTCCTCCTGCACCTATTTTCTATGTTCTATGTTTCTATGTTAGGACTCTATTGGTTGGAGCACAGGAGGATGATGTGTGATCTTATAGAGGTGTACAAAATTATGAGGTGACTGGATCAGGTAAACATACAAAGTGTCTTGCCCAGAGTAGGGGAATCGAGAACCAGGGAACGAATGAATGAATTAATAAGTTTATTGGCCAAGTATGTACACACAAAAGGAATGTGCCTTGGTGCTCCACTCGTAAGTAACATTACAAACATAACAATTAAGAATAAGGCATTAAAAACATTAAAACATTAAGAATACAACATTACGGTTTAAACGTGTGAGTGAAATAAACCAGAGCAAAAAGAGACTACAGACTTTGGGTTTAAATTTGGGTTTAAAGTGAGGGGGGAAAGATTTAATAGGAACCTGAGGGGTAACTTTGTTACACAAAGGCTGGTGGGTGTATGGAATAAGCTGCTGGAGGTGGTAGTTGAGGCAGCTACTGTCTAAATGTTTCCTAAACATTTCGATAAGTACACGGATAGGATAGGTATAGAGCGATATAGGCCAAGCACAGGCAAATGAGACTAGGGTAGATGGGCAGGTTGGGCCAAAGGGCCTGTTTCCATGCTGTATGACTCTAAGACAAAAGGGTGCCAGAAAAGGGGATAAGAGAAGTGAAATGTAAATTCAGAGGGAGCAATATGGTTGGAAGGCATCATGAGAGTGGGAAAGAGTGGAGAGATAAAAACAATCATCCACGGGATCATTCTCATAAAACTCCTCTGGACCTTTGACAAAGCCGGCACATTCCTCCTCAGATACGGGACCAAAGCTGCTCACAATACTCCAAATGCGGCCTGACCAGTGTCTTATAAAGCCTCAGCATAACAACCCAGCAAATTTGCCGACCACGCCACCTTTGTTGGACGAATTACCACTGATGATAAGTCAGAGTATAGAAGGGAGATCAGTTGTCCGATTGAATGGTGCCAGAACAACCATCTTACCGTAAGCAAAACTGAGAAACTGATTGTTGACTTTAAAAAAGGAAAGCTGAGGATGCACAATTCGGTCTTCATCGAAGGGTCGGTGGTGGAAAGAGTCAAAAACATAAAATTCCTGAGTGTGCATATCTCTGAAGATCTATCCTAGACCCAGCACATTGATGCAATCATAAAGAAAGCCCATCAGCACCTCTGCTTTCATAGAAGAATGAGGAGATTCAGTATGCCGTCAAATACTTTTTTGAACTTCGACAGGTGTACGGTAGAGAGCATATTGACTGGTTGCATCACGGCCTGGCGCAGCAACTCGAAAGCCCAGAAAAGAAGATTACAAAAAGTGGTGAACACGGCCAAGTCCATCGCGGGCACTGTTCTCCTCAGCATCAAAGGGATGAGAAGAAACCTACAGGATTCTCTGCCTCAAAAAGGCAGCCAGCATCACCAGGGACCCACACCACCCTGGTCACGTTCTCAGTTCACTCCATCGAGAAGGTGGTACAGGAGCCCGAAAAATGTAACATCCAGGTTCAGGAGCAGCTTCTACCCAACAACCATCAGGCTGTTGAATATTGTGAACTCCAACTGAACTCTAAACCACAAACTGCCTTGATTGCACAAGGGACTCAGAGGCAGTGTTTTTGCCTTTGCACTATATTGTTTGTTTTAAAATATTGATTACTTCTTATTGTTGTTTATTATGATGTCCACTGAGAACTATGTTTACATATCTGTTATGCTGATGCAAGAAAGAATTTCATTGTTCCACTACTTACCAAATAGTGAAAGACTTGGATAGTGCACGTTTCCACTGGTGGGAGAGTCTAGGACTAGAGGTCAGAGCCTCAGAATTAAAGGACGTTCCTTTAAGAAGGAGATGAGTAGGAATTTATTTAGATAGACACAAAATGCTGGAGTAACTCAGCAGGACAGGCAGTATCTCTGGAGAGAAGGAATGGGTGACGTTTCGGGTCGAGACCCTTCTTTCTTTAGTCAGAGGCTGGTGAATCTGTGGAATTCTTTGCCACAGAAGGCTGTGGAGGCAAGTCAATGGATATTTTGAAGGCATAGATAGATAGATAGATTCTCGATTAGTACAGGTGTCAGGGGTTATGAGAAGGCAGGAGAATGGGGTTAGGAGGGAGAGATAGATCAGCCATGATCGAATGGCAAAGTAAACTTGATGGGCCAAATGGCCTAATTCTACTCCTGTCACTTATGACCTGATGACTTAATGACAGATGGCAATGAAACACTTTTGAGATTCGAGATTCGAGATTTGGTTTTCGCCCAGCAATCTGGATACTAAAATGGAATCTAATTTAACCCAAAGACCAAGTTAATAGACTTATTTTATGTCGGCATTAAGCCTGGAGTATTTCTTTGGACAGTGCGGCAAACTTGGCAGATCCTCAGATCGTAGAGTCATACAGTGTGAAAACTCTAGCGTTGCACCACCGTGCTGCCCTAAACTACTTCTGTAAACTTTACTAATCAGGATGTGCTCAGGTATCGCAATACTCTACTGGACCTTTTGTAAGAAAATAATTTCACTGTGATTTTGCACAAGTGACAATAAAGCACCATTGAATCGGTGGACTGGTCTTCAAAGACTCTGCGGCAAACATGAATGAATATGTCACATATTTCATCAGTAGGCGTGTCAGGGAATGCATACAAAAGAAACAACATACGCATTTCACAACTGAAAACCACCGACGAAGAGTGAGGTCCACTCCAAGTCTGTTGCGTTCAAGTTAAACAATCCCAAGCCATACGAGGAATCTATTTACGACTTCCACAAAGCCATCCTGGCTACCAATAGGGAATTCCAGACCAGTCTGAAGAAGGGTCTCGACCCGAAATATCACCCACTCCTTCTCTCCAGATATGCTGCCTGTCCCGCTGAGGTACTCCAGCATTTTGAGTCTACCTTAGATTTAAACCTGCATCTGCAGTTCTTTCCCACACACTTAAAGTGCCAACAATACCCATCAATAGGTGACAACACCTCCTCCACGATAATTCTCAACACCGGTGCCCTGCACGGACGTATTGTCAGCCCCCAAATATACTCCCTTATCTGTTCCTTCCTCTCTTTTCCTACTCCCGTGGGGGAGACGATACAGAAAGTGCACTCCACCAGGCTCTGGAATGGCATCTTCCCCTCTGTTACCAGGCTTCTGAATGGCCTGATTAAGGTACATTGCGGACTTTGGACTTTGTCTCTGGAACTGTTACGTTATAATGCTGAGAAATATGTTCTACACTCCATCCCTCCCATCACTCTACCTATTAGTAGTTGAAATTAGCTTGATTGTATTCATGCATAGTATTGTCTGATTGATTGCATGCAAACAAAGCTTTTCAATGTACTTCAGTATACGTCACAATAATAATAAACCTAAACCTCCACTCATCTCTGGAACATCAAAGTCATACTCGTATTTATAGCTCCACTTTCCACCGCATTACCCCATTCTCCAAACTCCTGGAGTCAACACCTCCTGTCATTGGATCCTCTGACCACAACATCCCCCGCAAAACATCCCCCACAATAACTCTCTACATCAATGGTTTGCAAGGATGTGTCTCAGCCTCTGCGGCATATTCTGCTCAAATTCCATCTACCAGTTTGCAGATGACACCACTATAGTGAGCCAGAACTTCAACAATGGAAGACAGGAAGAAAATAGAGGGCTTAGCAACATTGTGTCAGGACAATAACTTCTCCCTCAATATCAACAAGACTCAAGAGATAGTTATCGACTGCAGAAAGGACGATGGAGTACATGCCCCAATCAGCGCCAATGGTGCCGAAGTGGAAATGCTTATGAGCTTAAGATTCCTTCCTCTGAACCAGCACCTCTATTTTCTCAGAAAACTAAGGAAATTCAGCATGTCCCCAACAGCTCTTGCCAGCTTCTATGCAGAGGCACTTGAAGATGCTCTAGGCCGGTTGCAGGAGGGTCCCCAGGACACGCAGGCTGAGTGAAGGCCATTGAAGGCAAAAGGCCGATGTTGAAGAGGCTTCAGAGCGGTCGAGTTGGCGAGTCAGCGGAATGGGTCTCTACAGGCCCTGAATCAGCCGGGGGCTTGATTAGATTGATCGCTGTTCCAAGTGGCTGGGCGAGTGGAACGGGCATGTCCTGCAGCAGCACTAAGCCTTAGATCAGCGGTGACATTGACACATCATCTGGCCAGGCCGACCCCTGCAACTCCAACCCAGTGCTGCTACCAGGTCAACAGGCCATCGTGGCCAAGTTAAGACTCGCACTTAAAAAAAAAAATCATACTTTGAAGGTACAAGTTGGCATCTAGAATGTGGCAACTCTTGCAAACTGACCGAGTGTGGTCCACTATCTTACACTCTTATACTAAGTATAATGATTGTGCCTAATGTAAATTTGGATTGACACTGAACAAAACAAAATCACTGTAAAGCCTTCTGCTGTTTCAGGGCTGGAGAATATAAAACATAACCCCAAATTAATTGTACATGTGACAATAGACAATAGACAATAGGTGCAGGAGTAGGCCATTCAGCCCTTCGAGTACAATAAAGTACCATTGAACCATTCACAGTATCATTGTGAGATTTGAATATGGTTCCACATTATAATCCAATAATTTAACTAGTTCACTAAGATTCATCTTGAGAACCTTATTCCTAATGTAATAAAGTTTAAGATATCCAGGGCACCTAATCTGCCATCTTAAGCAGAACAGATTGACACACAAACCATTGACTTGACGCATACTCAGTCACAAGCAATACCTTCAGCTGCCTTAACTGTTGCAAGATCATGTAGTCAGTCATGTTGTCAAAGAGCCCATCGGTTGCTGTAAGAATTATATCGCCCACCTCCATATTGAATGTGAAGCCTTCTGCTGTTTCAGGGCTGGAGAATACAAAACATAACCCCAAATTAATTGTCAAGGAGCAGAGAGATGCAATAATTAATTTTTTTAAACTGGACAAGTACAAAAATTATGAAGCTCATTCAGCAATTATTTTCACCATTACAGTACTGGAGGAAATGTTTCCCCACGATCGTAAATACCTCCAGCCGTACATCTAATTACAGAGTTCACCGGTGCATCAACTCTCAACAACGGCAAACTCTTCACCGCACTCTTAGCCTGTACTACCAACTTTTGTGTCATTCGGTCCCTCAGTTTCCACCCTAGCCCAGACATTGCCTCGGTTCTCTCGACCCCTCCCTCTTCTCTAATGAAAATACCCGGCAGCAGCATTTGAGAAATTTGGCAGCCCTCTCTGACTGCTCACTTCCATGGAATGAGGAGGGGGGAGCGAGAAAAGATAACCCCAAAATCTGCCCAGCTTACTGCACCTGGGGGTTCCCCATACCAATGCTTGGACAGAGCAAAGAAAAAGCGAGTGACTTCTTACTGTTGGCGCATGAAATGTGCGTACCTCGACGGGCAACTCTGATGCTGATAAACCAGAGAGAAGGGCAGCACAGTGGTGCAGTGGTAGAGTGGCTGCCTTATAGCGCCAGAAACCCAGGTTCAACGCCGACTGTGGGTGTTATCTGTACCTTTGTATGTTCTCCCTGTGAACCATGTGGGTTTTCTCCGAGTGCTCCGGTTTCTTCCAGATTCCAAAGACGTACAGGTATGTAGGTTAATTGGCATCGGTAAAAAATAATTGTAAATTGTCCCTACTGTGTAGGATAGTGCTAGTGTATGGGATAATTGTAAATTGTCCCTACTGTGTAGGATAGTGCTAGTGTATGGGATAATCACAGGTCGGTCGGCGTGGACTCGGTACGCTGAAGGGCCTGTTTCCGCACTGTATCTCTGAAGTATAAAGTAAAGAGGTTTGGTCGGAAGGGAGCTAGCTTGATATAACACCGACAATACTGCACTGAGTGACACTTGCCTGGCAAACGAGGGGCAACAGAATGGTTATGGGTGGACATGCTTCTGGAGTGGTCCTGGTGATGAAGAGCGCGGAGAGGCAAATATTGGCTTTGTCGCCAAGACTAAACATCTCGCTAGTTTACACGTTATCATGGTACACATGACAATATATTAAACTAAAACAAACTCATCAGTACGGTTGGGGGTAGGGACTCAAACACAGATAGCTAATAGGCAGTGTGTGAGGCAGGAGGCAGAAAAGAGAAACACTCAGACCCAATATGTAGGAGAGAAAGAAGGGAAAAGAAATAAACTGAGAATAAGAAATGATGGGTCCCTTAAATGTGTATATTTTAATGCTAGGAGCATTGTAAGAAAGGTGGATGAGCTTAGAGCCTGGATTGACATCTGGAAGTATGATGTTGTGGCGATCAGTGAAACATGGTTGCAGGAGGGTTGCGATTGGCAATTAAATATTCCAGGATTTCATTGTTTTAGATGTGATAGAATCGGAGGGGCAAGAGGAGGGGGTGTTGCATTGCTTGTTAGGGAGGATATCACAGCAGTGCTTTGGCAGGACAGACTAGAAGGCTCGATTAGGGAGGCTGTTTGGGTGGAACTCAGAAATGAGAAAGGCTTAGCAACACTTATAGGGGTGTATTATAGACCGCCAAATAGGGAACGATAATTGGAAGAGCAAATATGTAAGGAGATAGCAGATATTAGTAGTAAGCACAGAGTAGTGATTGTGGGTGATTTCAATTTTCCGTACATAGACTGGGAATCACATTCTGTTAAAGGGCTGGATGGTTTGGAGTTTGTAAAATGTGTGCAGGATAGTTTTTAGCAGCAATACGTAGAGGTACCTACCAGAGAAGGGGCAGTGTTGGACCTCCTGTTAGGTGACGGAGGTATGTGTTGAGGAGCACTTTGGGTCTAGTGATCACAATGCCATTAGTTTCAATATAATTATGGAGAAGGTCAAATCTGGACCAAGGGTTGAGATTTTGGATTGGAGAAAGGCTAATTTTGAGGAGATGAGAAAGGATTTAAAAGGAGTGAAATGGGACATTTTGTTTTATGAAAAGGATATAATAGAGAAATGGAGGATATTTAAAGGTGAAATTTTGAGAGTACATGGTCTTTATGTCCCTGTTCGGTGGAAAGGAAAGAATAATAATTTGAAAGAGCCGTGGTTTTCCAGGAAAATTGGACACTGGGTTCAGAAAAAGAGGGAGATATACAATAAATATAAGTGGCAGGGAGTAAATGAGGTTCTTGAGGAATATAAAGAATGTAAAAGGAATCTTAAGAAGGAAATTAGAAAAGCGAAAAAGAGATATGAGGTTGCTTTGGCAAGTAATGTAAAAGTAAACCCCAAGGGGTTCTACAGATATGTCAATAGCAAAAGGATAGCGAGGGATAAAATTGGTCCATTAGAGAGTCAGAGTGGACAGCTATGTGCTGAGCCGAAAGAAATGGGGGAGATATTAAACAATTTATTTTCTTCGGTATTCACCGAGGAGAAGGATATTGAATTATGTGAGGTAAGCGAAACAAGTAGAGTAGTGATGGAAATTATGAGGATCAAAGAAGAGGAGGTACGGACACTTTTGAAAAATATAAAAGTGGATAAGTCTCCAGGTCCTGATAGGATATTCCCTAGGGCATTGAGGGAAGTTAGTGCAGAAATAGCAGGGGCTATGACGGAAATATTTCAAACGTCATTAGAAACGGGGATGGTGCCAGAAGATTGGCGCATTTAGCATGTTGTGCCTTTGTTTAAAAAAGGTTCTAAAAGTAAACCTAGCAATTATAGACCTGTTAGTTTGACGTCTGTGGTGGGAAAATTAATGGAAAAGATACTTAGGGACAATATATATAATCACATGGATAAACAAGGCCTGATTAGAAACAGTCAACATGGATTTGTGCCTGGAAGGTCATGTTTGACTAATCTTCTTGAATTTTTTGAAGAGGTTACCAGGGAAATTGATAAGGGCAAGGCTGTGGATGTTGTCTATATGGACTTCAGTAAGGCATTTGACAAGATTCCACATGGAAGGTTGATTAAGGTTAAATCGTTAGGTATTAACAGTGACGTTGCAAGATGGATTCAACAATGGCTGAATGGGAGATACCAGAGGGTAATGGTTGATAACTGTAAGGTTGGAGGCCAGTGTCTAGTGGAGTACCCTAAAGATCTGTGTTGGGTCCACTGTTGTTTGTCATTTACATTAATGATTTGGATGATGGTGTGGCAAATTAGATTAGTAAGTATGCAGATGATACTAAGATAGGTGGTGTAGTTAATAATGAAGTAGATTTTCAAAGTCTACAGAGAGACTTGGGCCTTTTGGAAGGGTGGGCTGAAAGATGGCAGATGGAGTTTAATGCTGATAAGTGTGAGGTGCTGCATTTTGGTAGGACAAATCAAAATAGGACATACAGGTTAAATGGTAGGGAATTGAGGAATGCATTGGAACAGAGGGATCTGGGAATAACTGTGCATTGTTCCCTGAAGGTGGAATCTCATGTGGATAGGGTGGTGAAGAAGGCGTTTGGTATGCTTGCCTTTATAAATCAGAGCATCGAATATAGAAGTTGGGATGTAATGTTGAAATTGTACAGGGCATTGGTGAGGCCGAATCTGGAGTATGGTGTGCAGTTCTGGTCGCCAAATTATAGGAAGGATGTCGACAAAATGGAGAGGGTACAGAGGAGATTTACTAGAATGTTGCCTGGGTTTCAGCACTTAAGCTACAGAGAGAGGTTGAACAGGTTGGGTCTTTATTCTTTGGAGCGTAGAAGGTTAAGGGGGGACTTGCTAGAGGTTTTTAAAATTTTAAGAGGGACGGACAGAGTTGACGTGGGTAGGCTTTTCCCTTTGAGAGTGGGGAAGATTCCAACAAGGGGACATAACTTCAGAATTAAGGGACAAAAGTTTAGGGGTAACATGAGGGGTAACTTCTTTACTCAGAGGGTGGTGGCTGTGTGGAATGAGCTTCCGGTGGAAGTGGTGGAGGCAGGCTCGATTTTATTATTTAAGAGTAAATTGGATAGGTATATGGATAGGAGGGGATTTGGAGGGTTATGGTCTGAGAGCAGGTAGATGAGACTAGGTCAGAGAAAGTGGTCGGCGTGGACTGGTAGGGCCGAACGGGCCTGTTTCCGTGCTGTAATTGTTATATGGTTATATGGTTATCATTCTTGGAAACTTCAATTCAAGAGTTGGCAAAAACTGTGATGAAAGGGACAGCAGTAAAGGCCTGTTGCAACAGGCATGACCTGATCAAAGTCAATACTATCGTTCGTCAACCAAATCGTACCAACATTTTTTGGATCAAGGCCACGTGTGGTGCTGAGTACTTGAGAGATCACAGGCTCATTAGAGGCAGTTCTATAACACAACAGTTACATTCCTTATATAACTGTTATAAAAATCATGGTATAAAAAAATAGAACATAGATCGAGTAACAGTGCAGCACAGGAATGGGCCATTCGGCTCAGAATGTTTGTACCAAATAAGATGCCTAATTAAAATGATCCCATCTGCCTTATATGATCCATATCCATCTATTCCCTGCACTTCCATCTGACTATCTAAAAGCTTCCTGAACAGGCGATCCTATCTGCCTCCACCACCACTCCCGGCAATACGTTCCAGGCACCCACCACTGTGTAAAATAAAACTTACTCTGCATATCGCCATTGAAATTTCCCCTTCTCACATAGCTATGTCCTCTGGTCTTGGAAATTTGCACTCTGGGAAAACGGTTCTAACTGTCTACCCTATCTATGCCTCTCATAATTTCAACAGTTCAAAGGAGCATTTATTGTTACGTGCAAATGCACAGTAAAATTATTTTCTTACATACAGTCCAGTATTGTTGTGCTTAAGCACATCCCTAATTAGCAAAGTGTACAGAAATAGTCTACTGAGTCGCAAGCAAGAGGCGCCAGGATTTGGTGCCATTTTCAAAGTTCAGTCTGCGCTGTAGGTGTAATGAATGTTCCCGGTCCAGGCAAGCCCTCGACTGCTGCGGTCCGCCAGCCATCACCTTGGTGGATTTGGGGGTGGTAGGGTGGTGCAACGGTAGAGTTGCTGCTTTACAGCACTTGCTGCGCCGGACACTCGCGTTCGATCCCGACTATGGGTACTGCCTGTATGCAGTTTGTACGTTCTCCCCGTGACCGCGTGGGTTTTCTCCAAGATCTTCACACATTCCAAAGACGTACAGTTTTGCAGGTTAATTTGCTTGGTGTAAGTGTAAATTGTCTCCAGTGTGCTGCTGGTCAGTGCGGATTCAGTGGGCCTGGTTCTGAGTTGTATCTCTAAACTAAACTAAACTAAACCTTCCTTGGATGTGCGGATCGACCAGCGAACCGATGTCCTTCTCCTCACCCATCTACCTTGGTGCCCTGGGGGCGCTTCCCGCAGACGACCTTGAGGGCGCAGTAGGCCAGGTTCATTCTCCTTCCATCGCAACTGTACCAAGACTAAGTTGCACTCCGAAACAAACAGAAAGTCACAGACTAAACCATACCCTGAAATTACCCTCACCTGAGCATCCTCTCACTGAAGCCTCGAGCCTAAGCCTCAATGTCCCACTCGTACTATGTCCACTCCACTATGGCCGCTTCACCTGATCTTACCTTCCTTTTATTTGCAGCTGTTATTAGCCATTATTGCCTTTTTCAATTGCAGCAAAATCCCGACACCAACCATGAAGCTAGCCTTTTTAACTTGCTCCCATTCAGGCATGGAAATCCCGACAGCTGAGCAGGATTTCCCTGCAGCAGGGTTTTCAAGATAACGGGGGAATGGGGGAAAGGGACTAAAGTGTTTCAGACCAATAAAAGTCACTTTTCCTTGCGGCAGGATTTTCATAAATATTTTTATTTTTGTTACTGTAAGCTAAAAATACTGAATGCCATATGCTATATTGTTTAACAGAGTATCCCTGCACTCTGCACTCCCTAACACTGAGAAAACATTCAACACCACAACCATGTTTATTTGTTGAGGGACCTCTAAGCAGATCCAGCCAGCCATTCTATTAATGATCAGTGGGATTCACATTTGTCCCAAGGACAAATCATCCTCTATGATAATCCTCAACACAGGTGCTTTGCAAGGATGCGTTTTCAACCCCTTTCTTCACTCCTTGTACACCCACGACTGCGCAGCCATGTTTGGTGCTTGTTCATATGAGGAAACTTAAATGGAGGAAACAAGGAAAAAAAGAATCTCAAAAATCAAGAATGACTAATTCTACAGCACCTCTACACCTCAATCACCTATGGGGAAGGAACTTTCAAACTCAGATTGGTCTAATCGGCCACCTTGCCACATATTACAGCTCGAAAGATTAGATGGTGTGGTCTTATTCGAAAACTAATGATGGACAACATCCTTGAGTTATCCAAATATAGTTACCAAACATTTAAAAATGGAATCCATGGGAGGATTATAAATGTATGGAAAGTAAAATTGGACCAGGCCACTTAAGAGAAAGCATGAAGAAAGATGAAAAGGTGAATGTACATTTTCATTAGGCAAACTTATCAGAGATATGGTACAAATGAACAATAGTCCTTCTGAAGAAGGATCCCGATTCGTCACGTCCCCCATCCTTTTTCTCCAGAGATGCTGCCTGACCCACTATTACTCTAACACTTTGTCTTCATTGGTATTCCTTTCTTTTCAGTTCCTTTCTATACAATACTCTTGTGATGCATAATTCCATAATTATTAAAAAATAAATAAACCACTGAGCACTGCCTGCTTATTCTACAATGAATACAAGAGTATTCACTATGATTTTTGTTAGGCCACCAGATGCAAGGTAATTTTATTTTTCTAAAATTGACTATTACCACTGAGATTCAACATCACGACCATGTTTATTTGTTGAGGGACCTCTTAGCAGATCTAGCCAGTCATTCTATTAATGATTAATGGGATTCACATTGAACTCCAGAATTTACAGTTCAAAACTGAAAACACACTGCACATGGATTATCTTTCCTAGTAGTGGCGCTCACTACTAGCAGTGAGCCAAGTGGGTGAAAGGTTAGATATGATCCAGGGTGTCACAGACTGAGAATGAAGGCACAGAGTTGTTGCTGGCCATGAGCATCTCTCCAGAACGGCCATTATAATTCACACAGCCAGGCCTCAGGACACAGTCAGCAGAAACCAGCTGGCTCCATGTTGATGCATTACAGTAGTTATTTAGTTGAAAGTGTCTCTTTCACGTTATTTAATACCAGAGTTGAAGCAGAAAGATTGTCACATTAAATAAAAGTGAAAGAACAGATTGGAATACAGTCTCAGGGCCACTTCTTCCCTCAGATGAAAAGCAGTTAATCCATCAAAATACTATATGCTCTTTCTCTGAACTTTCATTTTACTTTATTCTCAAGAGCTCACTTGTGGCTGATTAACTCAGTGACTTTCTTTGATTCCAGATGGTGATGTACTTACGGAAGTCAAATCAGGGAGGACATAGACAGTAACTGATAGGGCAAGAGGAATGTTGATAATCGGAGGAACCAAAGCGTTCAAGTGCAGAGTGCTGAAGAATGCAAAGAGCATGCTTGAATTCATAGGTCAGCGCATAGAACACAAGAGTTGGGACATTACGTTGCAGGTCCACAAAACATCGGTTACACTGCATGTGGAGCATGTACAGTTCCAGTCACCACACTCCCGGATGGTGCGGCTGTGCTAGAGACCATAAGAGACAAGAGCAGAATTAGGCCATTCAACCCATTGAGTCTGGTCTGTCATTCGATCATGGCTGATCTCTTTTTCCCTCTCACCTCATTCAAGAACCAGAGGACATAGGTTTAAGGTGAGAGGGGAAATATTTCTTCGGAAATCCCAAGAGGCACCTTTTTCACACTGATATTGGTGGATATATGTAATGATCTACTAAAGGAGACCATAAAACGATGACAAAGGAGCAGAATTAGGCCAATCGGGTCCATTGAGTCTACTCCGCCATTCGATCATGGCTGATCTTTTTTTTTTTCTCAACCCCATTTTCCTGCCATCTCTCCCTAACCTTTGGCATCCTTCCTAATCAAGAACCTATAAATCTCCACTTTAAAAATACCCAATGAATTGTCCTTCACAGCCGTCTGTTGTAATTAATTCCACAGATTCACCACCCTCTGGCTAAAGAAATTTCTCCTCAGAGGGTGCAGGGGAGATTGACAAGGGTGTTGCCTGAATTGGAGTGCTGATGTTACAGGGAGCAAATTGCTAGGCTGACCTTGCTTCCCTTCAACCATGGAAGTTGAGGAGTGACCTGATAATGTGGCCAAAGACGAGAGGTCAAGTATTCCATCAGGCTCGGGAACAGAGCTTTTTTTTCCCCCAAAGAGCTGGCTGATTAGATGTTCTGGCTTAGGATCAAGGACTTGGAAAATGGAGAGAATATGCAATCATTAAATCATTCCATCTACACCTCACACTGCCTCGGCAAGGCCACCAGCACAATCAAGGACCAGACTCACCCAGTCACTTCCTCTTCTCTTTTCCCCTCTCCCATCAGGCATGAGGTACAGAAGTGTGAAAATGTACACCTCCAGATTCAGGGACAGTTTCTCCCCAACTGTTATCAGACAACAACCATCCTATCACCAACTAGAGAGCAGTCATGGCCCACCATCTATCTCATTGGAGACCCTCAGACTTTCTTCAATCGGATTTTTCCTTGCACTATACGTTATTCCCTTTATTTATTTATTTATTTATTTATTTTAAATTTAAAGCATATGTACAAATAATAATAAACGACAAACTGGTTTATAGAGTTCTTACATAGCTTAAATTTTAAATTAAAAAAATTAAAATAAAGATGAAAAAAGACTGAAAAAAAAGACTATAAACTAATAGAGAGAAAGCAAAGAAAAAAGAGAATTACAAACATAAAGATTATGGGGATAGATCCGGGAGTTAGTGAGTATAGTTGTACATCCAACCCTAAACTCAAGTTTTAACTTTAGTTTTAAATTTTAGTTTTGTGACAAACCCATTTACTTTTTTAAAAAATAGATCTGGTTTGTCAATTAAGGCAAACCTTACTTTTTCCAAATGCAAGGTCTCGGTCATTTCCGTAATCCACATATTCCCTTTATTCTGTATCCATATATGGTGGACTGCTTGATTGTACTCATGTATAGTCTTTCCACTGACTACATAGCACGCAACACAAAAACTTTTTGCTGTACCTCGGTACATGTGACAATACAGTAAACTAAACCCTCAGGAATCTCAAGCATTTCTCCTGTAGTTTTCCATGTAAAGGAGATAGTGTCTGTCTGATCAATAGCATTATCAGTGGACTGGTGCCAGAAGAAGAAATGTAAAATCATTGAAGAACTTCAGTAACAGGGCTAGACAGAAGAAAATAATTTATGGAACTGGTTGAACGAAAGATCAAAGAAATCAAAGGTCAGTAAATGTCCTTTGGAAATGTCCTCAGGAAGTGGTGGCGCTGCGCAGCAGCTGTGGCTCACCTGCAGTCCGTTTGTCTTTTGTGTTTTTTTGGGGTTTTTGTCTTAATTGTAGTGTTTTTTGTGGTTGTGTGCTATGTGGGGGGGGGGTATCTATTAAAAATTCCGTACGGAGTCTCTTCCGAACGGAGACAAGACCTTTTTTCTGGGTTCACGCTGCGGCCTACCATCGGCTTAATACCTGGAGCTGGTGGCCTCCAGCTGGGACCACCTGGGGTTCTGGTTCGCAGAGCCCGCGGACCGGACTGTACTCACCATCTGCGGAGCTGGCTGCTTTCGGAGACTGTGGTGGCGTTGCGAGCGCGGCTGTGACTCGCCTTCGGAGGCCTCGGCAGCGTGGACGTCGGAAGCTCGCAGGTCCCTGGGTGGGAGCCAATCTCGGGAGCTCTGGCAGCGGCAGCGTCTTTGCCCGCTCCGAATCGCGGAGCTTGGGTCAGCCCGCTGCGGGCCTTCACCGTCCAGCACGGCCTGGAATAGGCCGCGTGGTTTTCTCCGCCTGGCGGGAGCTTCAATGTCGGGAGCCCCAACCGCCCCGACGTGGCAATTTCAACAGCCTGACCGCGGGAGAAGACGGCAGGGAAGAGAAAGACATTCTGGCCTTCCATCACAGTGGGGAGGTGACTGGAGGAGACTCACTGTGATGGATGTTTTTTTGTTTTAGGTTGGTTTTGTGATTGTGTGTTTTATTGCTTTATTTTTATTGCTTCTTATTGTTGACTGTGGGTAACGGAATTTCGTCCAAAAACATGTTTTGGATGACAATAAAGGCTATTCTATTCTATTCTATTCTATATATGATGAGCATTTGATGGCTCTGGGCCTGTACTCGCTGGAGTTTAGAAGGATGAGGGGGGACCTCATCGAAACTTACCGAATAGTGAAAGGCCTGGATAGATTGGAATATGTTTCCACTAGTGGGAGAGTCTAGAACATGAGGGCGCATCCTGAGAATAAAAGGATGTACCTTTAGAAAGGAGATGAGGAGGAATTTCTCTAGCCAGAGGGTGGTAAATCTGTCATTGGCTATTTTTAAGGTGGTCATTGACAAATTCTTGATTAGTAAGGGTGTTAAGGGTTATGGGGAGAACGCAGGAGAATGGGTTGAGAGGGGAAAAATTGAAACCCCAATGATTAAATGCCAGAGAAAACTCAATGGGCCAAATGGCCTACTGCTCCTGACATGCACTTCTAAAATTGACCAATCAGAAGACCCATGACCAAGCAAGTGTAATTCTCGTGGTACTGTTTCAGGAAAACCCCTCAGTTGTGCAGGTAATATCTGAGCTGAGTAATGGAAATTAAATGTAATGACCTGATGTTGAGTATTCAGTATATGCAAGGGTTTATAATAGTTTGGAACTGGAACTCTGTTAAGTGCAGGCAAATGGGACTGTATTATCTGGTCAGCATAGACAAGTTATGCCGAAGGGCTTGTTTTTGTAAATGCATGACAAATACAGCTGGGGAAATATGCAGCTTTATGCAAAGACATTTTACAAATAACATGCTTTTGCTAAGAAACTGTACTGTGAGACAAGAGCCACAACCACCCCCAACCCCCCCTTCTGGATTAGAGGATGAAGACAATATTTCTCTTCATGCCAAGTGCCACCTTACTATAAATAACCATGTGAGCCATATCAAGTAGCAGTGGTACAGGTAATTAAGGATGTGTCCAAAACTGGGAACAGATATCATCTAGGGAAACGCAGCATGCTTAATCAATCTGAGCACCTGATCACACAATACCAATGATGAAACATTCTACGAGTCCTGCGCTGCTCACAGACTTGTGCTTCATACCTGTCATTGAGAACAGAACCTTGAGCTTCGGGGGGTGCGATTGCCAGCTGGAAAGGAGTGTTGAAGTAATGCTGCTGCTCATCCGATCGATGAATGATCCTCCCATCGCGTACGATGAGAAAGCCTGAGTCTCCCAAGTTAGCTGTGTATAAACAATGCTTCTCTCTGTCCAGAATTACAAGGCAAGCAGTACTGCTTCCTGTGTAAAAATTAAGAGGAATTTTGTGAGCTTGGCACAAGGCAATCTCAGCTATTAGGCACATCACATCTAATTCGATGTTAAAATAAACCAGACCGACATGAAATCCATGTTTGAAAAAATTAACGTTACAAATCAACAATGGAAAATGCTTTATACAATAAGAAGTATTAGTTTAGTTATACTGTGCGGAAATACATTCGGCCCACCAAATCCACACCAACCAGCGATTTCTGCACACTAACATTATCCTACGCACACTGGGGATAATTTACAATTATACCAAGCCAAGTAGCCTACAAACCTGTATAGAAACATAGAAAATAGGTTCAGGAGGCCTATCAACCCTTCGAGCCAGCTATTCATTGTGATCATGGCTAATCATCCACAATCAGTAACCTGTGCCTAACTTCTCCCCATATCCCTTGATTCCACTAGCCCCCAGAGCTCTATCTAACTCTCTTTTAAATTCATCCAGTGATTTGACCTCCACTGCCCTCTGTGGCAGAGAATTCCAAAAAAATTAAAACTCTCAGGGTGAAAATGTTCCTTCTCACCTCAGTTTTAAATGGCCTCCCCTTTATTCTAAGACTGTGGCCCCTGGTTCTGGACTCCCCCAACATTGGGAACATTTTTCCTGCATCTAGCTTGTCCAGTCCTTTTATAATTTTATATGTCTGTATACGATCCCCTCTCATCCTTCTAAACTCCAGTGAATACAAGCCTAGTCTTTTCAATCTTTCCTCATATGACAGTCCCGCCATCCCAAGGATCAATCTCGTGAACCTACGCTGCACTGCCTCAATTACAAGGATGTTCTTCCTCAAATTAGGAGACCAAAACTGTACACAATAATCCAGATGTGGTCTTACCAGGGCCCTATACAACTGCAGAAGAACTTCTTTACTCCTATGTCTTTGGAGTGTGGGAGGAAACAGAAGCACCTGGAGAAAACCCACGCAGGTCACAGGGAGAACGTGCAGTGCCCTCCATAATGTTTGGGACAAAGACCCATCATTTATTTATTTGCCTCTGTACTCCACAATTTGAGATTTGTAATAGAAAAAAATCACATGTGGTTAAAGTACACATTGTTAGATTTTAATAAAGGCCATTTTTTACATTTTGGTTTCACAATTTAGAAATTACAACAGTGTTCATACATAGTCCCCCCATTTCAGGGCACCATAATGTTTGGGACACAGACATTGGGTCATGTAAATGAAAGTAGTCATGTTTAGTATTTTGTTGCATATCCTTGCAGATTCATGGACATCACTAGTTGCTGGGTGTCCTCTCTGATGATGCTCTGCCAGGCCTGTATTGCAGCCATCTTTAGCATATGCTTGTTTTGGGGGCTAGCCCCCTTCAGTTTTCTCTTCAGCATATAAAAGGCATGCTCAATTGGGTGCAGATCGGGTGATTGACTTGGCCAGTCAAGAATTGACCATTTTTTTAGCTTTGAAAAACTCCTTTGTTGCTTTAGCAGTATGTTTGGGATTATTTTCTTGCTGTAGAATGAACTGCCGGCCAATGAGGTTTGAGGCATTTGAACTTGAGCAGATATATCCTGTGTCTATAGACTTCAGAATTTATTATGCTGCTACCATCAGCAGTTGTATCATCAATGAAGATAAGTGAGCCAGTACCTTCAGCAGCCATACATGCCCAGGCCATAACACCCCCAACACTGTGTTTCACAGATGAGGTGGTATGCTTTGGATCTTGGGCAGTTCCTTCTCTCCTCCATACTTTGCTCTTGCCATCACACTGATATAAGTTAATCTTCGTCTCATCTGTCCACAAGACCTTTTTCCAGAACTGTGGTTTCTCTTTTAAGTACTTCTTGGCAAACTGTAACCTGGCCATCTTATTTTTGCAGCTAACCAGTGGTTTGCATCTTGCAGTGTAGCCTCTGTATTTCTGCGGACAGTGGTCATTGACAAATCCACACCTGACTCCTGAAGAGTGTTTCTGATCTGTCGGACAGGTATTTGGGGATTTTGCTTTATTATAGAGAGAATTCTTCTGTCATCAGCTGAGGAGGTCTTCCTTGGCCTGCCAGTCCCTTTGCGATTAGTAAGCTCACCAGTGCTCTTTTTCTTCTTAATGATGTTGCAAACTGTTCATTTTGGGAAGCATAAGGTTTGACCAACTCCAATCAAGACTGCAAGAAATTGCAGAGTTGTGGACCTGGCCCAGACCATCTCACAAAACCAACCTCTCTTCCATTGACTCCATCTGCACTTCAAGCTGCCTCAGCAAGGCCACCAGCTTAATCAAGGATGAGTGTCACCCCCTCTTCTCCCCTCTCCCATCAGGCAAAAAGTACAGAAGTTTGAAAATGCATACCTCCAGATTCAGGGACAGTTTCTTCCCAACTGTTACCAGGCAACTAAACAGTCCTTTCACTGGCCTGACCTCCCATCTACCTCACAAGAGACCTTTGAACTATCTTAAATTGGACTTCACCTCACACTAAATGTTATACCCTTTGTTATCATATATATACAGCCGGAAACAGGCCTTTTCGGCCCACCAAGTCCGTGCCACCCAGCGATCCCCGTACACTAACACTATCCTACACCCACTAGGGACAATTTTTACATTTACCCAGCCAATTAACCTACATACCTGCACGTCTTTGGAGTGTGGGAGGAAACCGAAGATCTCGGAGAAAACCCACGCAGGTCACGGGGAGAACGTACAAACTCCTTACAGTGCAGCACCCGTAGTCAGGATCGAACCTGAGTCTCCGGCGCTGCATTCGCTGTAAAGCAGCAACTCTACCACTGCGCTACCGTGCCGCCCTTTGTTCTTTATCTGCACACTGTGGATGGCTTGATTGTAATCATGTATAATCTTTACTTTGACTGGATAGCACACAAAAAAAGCTTTTCACGCTACCTTGGTAAACGTGACAAAAATAAACTAAACTAAACCATATGCCTGTCTTCATTGGTTGAGGCACTGAGTGTATGGGTCATTAAGTCACAATGCAGCTTTATAGGATGATGGCTAGGCCACGTTTGGAGTTTTGCATGCGGTTCTCTTCTATCATCGTGCTACTCCTTTTCCAACGGAAGATTGAAACAGTCCTGGAAACAGCTCATCATATCATATCATATCATATATATACAGCCGGAAATAGGCCTTTTCGGCCCTCCAAGTCCATGCCGCCCAGTAATCCCCATACATTAACACTATCCTACACCCACTAGGGACAATTTAAAAAAAAAACATTTACCCAGCCAATTAACCTACATACATGGCTGGCAATTTCACATTCATAAGTCAAAGGAGCAGAATTAGGCCATTCGGCCCATTGAGTCTACTCCATCATTCAATTATGGCTAATCTATCTATCCCTCTCAACCCCATTCTCCTGCCTTCTCCCCATAACCTTTGACACCCTTACTAACCAAGAACCTGCGAATCTTTGCCTTAGAAATGTAACCACTTTTAATAAATCTGAACTCTTTTGGACTTTTCTTCACTGTGTTTATCTTATCCAACATTTCATTCTTCTTTACTACAAGATCAACACCCCTTATTCTTTCAGTTGAAAATTAAGGTTTGCCCACATTCTCTGTGGATATACGTGTTTTATTGTGTGGTCCTGAATAGCTACATCTTTAGAATTAATGAACTGTACTGGGATTTTCTTTGATTCTACTTGACAGGATTTTTCATATTTTCTCTATGCTTTCTTATTTTCCTTTTACTCCATTGTTTTCTATACTTTTAGTCTTTCAATGGCACTTACATTTTGCTTTTATGTCTATTCAGGTTATTTTTCAGGGAAGGGGTAGGGGCAGATTTAGCACTTCATGGAATAATGTTTATTTGGTTTAGTTTAGTCTGGAGATACAGTGTGGAAGCAGGTCCTTCGGCCCACTGAGTCTGCGCTGACCAATGATTACCTGTAACTAGTTCTATCCGACACACGAGAGGTCATTTACAGAAGCCAATTAACCTACAAACCTGCACATCCTTGGAATGTGGGAGGAAACCCACGCAGTCACAAGATTCAAGATCAAACCCAGGTCTCTGGAGCTGAGACAGCAACTCTAACGCTGCGCCACTGTGCAGCCCCATCTTGAATCTCTTCAATCCCCAGAAAAACCTCCCATTATTCTGACTGATTTACCTTCATGTTGCAGCTTCTTGCCCATTTTTCCAAAATCGCTTTTCAATCTAGTGATTTACTGACATGTAAACTTAGAAACTTTAGCTATCTCAAACATAACTGAGTTACGATCATTACACCAAAATGCTCTATTGAAAAGAAGACCATTTCCATAGTGAGGCCATGTGCAAACCGGAGGATTAGCACTTGGCTAGTTTACAACCCAAGGGTACAAACACTGAATTCTCCAATTTTAAGCAACACCTCCCTTCTCCTTTCTTTCCTGTGCCAACCCCACCTCCACCCCAGTGTGCACCCATCTCTCCTACTATCCCACCCCACCTCACCATCCCTTTCCACCTATATCCTTCCCTCTAGCTTTACATTTCACACCTCTACTCTCCTTATTTGACACCTTTTAGTCTCCTGTTGAAACAAAGAATTGCAGATACTAGTTTACCAAGGAAAGACACAAAATGCAGGAGTAATTCGATAGGTCAGGCAGCGTCCCTGGAGAACATGGATAGGTGATGTTTCGGGTCTGGGCCCGTCTTCAGACAGATGGCAGGGGTGGGAGCAAAGACAAAGCTTTATTACTCCAGCATTTGTGTCTTTCATTTTGACTCCTTTTCATCTCTAGACTTACTTCACCCATCTGCCAATTAATCCCCCCCTCGCCTGTATCCACCTATCACTTGTCAGGCTTTGTCCCACCCCCACTCATTTCCAGCTTTGTGCTCCCTGCTCAAATCAGTCTGAAGCAGGATGCGTACCAGAAACGTTCCATATCCAGTTCCTCCACAGATGCTGCATGACCCGCTGAGTTACTCCAGCACCTTATGCTTTGCTCATGATTTCAACAGTTACAGCTCCATGTGTCACCAAAATGTGTCTTCAAACTGCCCAGGTTCATTCCCTGGCGCTAAATACAGAATCACTGACTTGTTGAAAACGTTTCCTGAATGAAGTTTATGAATTTTGTGCTTTCTGCATCTTTTATTCTGGCTATTATTTAGTTATTATTTGGGCAAATTATATCTATCACCTTCAGTGTCTTTATGCTTTTACACTTGTCATAAATGAGCAGATATACAGGAGTAACACATTTGCAGCACTGAGGTGAACCATATTAGACCTGGATTAGTTTAAATTGGCATCCTGGTGGACACAGAAATGGTGGGCCAAAGGGCCATCCTGCGTACAATGTTGTCTGCCATACCAACGCTCCTTAATGCTGCAAATGTACACAACAAAGATCCCAAGTTTAGCACACAGCTGAAGTTGTAGAACTTACTGGATTCAAGCATTTGTAAAACCCTACTGTGTTCATACCAATGACCCAAGTGAGCTACTGCTAATTGTATTTACCTGGTAAACAATTCTAGTTCACCAGCCAACTGTGTAACATCAATATACAAGGAGCCTTCTTAAATGTTTAATGATGTTAAATAAACTATATGAAGTAAATAATAATTACCAAACTTTCAATTCTAAAAAAAGATCAACTGCCAAAACTCAGCAAAACTGCCAAAAACTCAACAACGGGCAGCACAGTGGTGCAGCGGTAGAACTGCTGCCTTACAGCGCCAGAGACCCGGGTTTGATCCTGACTATGGGTGCTTATTGTCTATTGTCTTATCTGTACAGAGATTGTACATTCACGCCGTGACCTGCGAGGGTTTTTGATCTTCGGTTTCCTCCCACATTCCAAAGACGTACAGGTTTATTGGCTTGGTATTAATGTAAATTTTTCCCTAATGTGTGGATAGTGTTAGTGTGCGGGGATCGCTGGTCTGTGCGGACTCGGTGGGCCAAAGGGCCTGTTTTCACATTGTATCTCAAAACTAAACTATATCCTAATTTTCATATATTGTAGAAGCAGAACACAGTGGAGCTGATTTGTACGACTAAATGTGTCCAAGTTAAACCCTCCTGTTGTTATTGTGCAAATTCATGTAGTAATTTGGGAATTTAGTCTGCGAGGTTTCCTTCACTCTAACAAGAAACAAATCTTCCACTAACCCAACAAAGGAACCTTATTCTGAAGCATCTCTTTGTAACTGGCCATCAGGATGCCCACTGGGTTACTGGGAACAAACAGTCCTTCGTGAACCAGCCGTTCACAAGTTTGCATCAAAGTCGTGGAAAATTGAGATGGATCCACGCCATAATCCCACCATCCTCCAACGCCATCTGCAACCCCTGCAACAAAACAAACAGTGGAACGTTGTCAAATTCTGATTCACTTAGTAGTGTGACATGATCAATGTCTTTGGGAAAGAACACATTGTACACAGAACTGCAATCTGATGGATTGGAATCCACTCAGGACAATGCAATAGCTTCAAAATCAATTACTGGTCAAACTATAGGCCTTTCATAAGCCTTTATTACATAGAAACTAGGTAGGTGGAAAATAGGTGCAGGAGGAGGCCACTTGGCCCTTCGGGCCAGCACCGCCATTCATTGTGATCATGGCTGATCATCCACAATCAGTAACCTGTGCCCAACTTCTCCCCACATCCCTTGATTCCACTAGCACCCAGAGCTCTATCTAATTCTCTCTTAAATTCATCAAGTGATTTGGCCTCCACTGCCCTCTGTGGCAGAGAATTCCACAAATTCATAACTCTCTGGTATTCTACAAAACTAAATGCAACTCAAACAGAGGAAGGGCGTGCAAATAAAACTGGAAATCTCTATTGGACTTACATAGAATTACGCTATCAGAAGATTGGCCACAAAAGATATGAAATCAGGTAGACCAAAAGCTTGGCCAAATATATCAGCTACAAGGAGGTTTCGAAAGGATAATGGGAAGAAAGACTTGAGGTGGAGGAAGGGGCAGAGTATTTTTAATATTGAGTAAAGGCATCAAAATGCACAGATGTCATGGACAGATACAGCATGGAAACAGGCCCTGTAGCCCAACAAGGCTGCATGGAACATCAATCACACAAATCCTGCATTCATCATTTTTTTACTACTCCACATTCTCAACTACTCCCCCCAGATTCTACCATTTCACTGACAAACTAGGGATGATTATTAGAATGGTCAATTATCCTAGCAACCCACACATCTTGAAATGGTAGATGGAGTTTGATCCAAGTCAGTGTAAGTTGTATTTTCAGAGGTCAAAGGGGAAAGTGTACAGTTAATGGCAAGATCCTTAACGTATTGATGTGCAGATGGATGTAGGGGTCCATTAAAGGAAGGAAGTCAAGGCCATGCAGAGGTGCAGAAGAGGCTCACTAGAATGCTGCCAGAATTAGAAAGTACTAGACCAAGTGGACCCGTTGGGCCTAAACCTCTCCTGCATTGGTGCAGCACCCTCTCCTCCCCCACTCCCCCCTCCCCCTCCCTCCCCATCCCATTCACTCCTCCACGCCCCTCCCTCCTATTTCCTCCCCCCCCCCTCCCCTTAGGAGATAGATTTAAACTTTAAAATGTAAATAACTTAAAATATATAACACCGATTTCAATGAAACTTCTTCCATTAGCACCAAAGGGACGATGATGAGTCATGTACCGTTTTGGCTGTAGTTCAGGAACAATGCTTTTCACTGTACCTTGGTACATGTGACAATAAACTAAACTAATTGGCCCTTTGGGTGAAGGGAGTAGATGCAAAAGTGGGATAACGTAGAACTAGAGTGAAGGGCCTGTTTCGTGCTGAATCTCTAAACTAAACATAACGTTCAACCTGTTCACCTAGTTTCTGCATCTCTATAGGACTTCGGTCAGACTGAATTTGGAGTATTGTTCTTGTCACCCTATTACAGAAGAGATGTGGTGGCTTTGGAGAGGGTGCAGAGGAGGTTTACCAGATGCTGCCTGGATTAGAGGGTTTCAGTTATAGGGAGAGGTTGGATAGACTTGGATTGTTTTCTCTGGAACAGAGGTCGAGGGGAGACTTGATTAAAGTATATAACATTATGAGGCATTCTGTCGTAACATACAGTATGAGAGGTAGACAGTCCAAAAGTCAAGTCAAGTCAAGTCAAGAAACTTGCAGCATGGCCTCTGAAACTAGAGGGCATAGTGATAAGGTGAGAGAGGGAACATTTAATGGAGATGTGCAGGGCAAGTTATTTTTACACAGTGAGTGGTGGGAGCCTGGAACTCATTGCCAGGGATGGTGGTGGAAGCAGTTACGATAGTGGCGTTTAAGAGTCTTTTAGAGGCACATGGATGTGCAGGAAACAGCGGGATATAGATCATATACAGGCAGATGAGATCGGTTTAACTTGGCTTTGTGTTTGGCACAAACATTGAGGGCCAAAGGACCCCGTTCCTGTACTGTGCATGTTCAATGTTCTTATCAGCAATTCCACGTGCTTTAATCTCGCTCAACAACCTCCTTCTAAACATCCGAATACACCACCAGCATGATAGGAAAAGCGAGAAAGAAAACAGAAGGTAGGAAAAAGTCAAATGCAAACTGGAGTATAAATATTTCAGGAATAATATTCTCTTCAGTGTGCAGGTGTAAAAACTTCTGTAGATCCTGTTTAGAGTAAGTAAACCTTAATCGGGACATTACAAGTGTGCACAGAATAGCACAGGCCCTACAATTAAGTGGGAAACCTAGGGGTCCCCATGTTGAGGCCTGACAATAATGATTTTGTTTTGTCATGCCAGAAGCATAGGCAGGATGGAGAACAGACCAGAACAGAACAGACAGATCAGCAGTCTGAAGAAGGGTCCTCACCCAAAACATCACCTATCATTTTCTCCAGAGATGCTGCCTGACTCCAGCACTTTGTGTCTAACTTCAGGAGAACAGGCCAGTTGACCTTTTGAGCCTGCTGGCCAATAAGGGTGAATCCAACTTTTTGAGGATGTAACTAGGAAAATTGACAGGGGAGAGCCGGTGGATGTGGTGTACCTCGACTTTCAGAAAGCCTTCGACAAGGTCCCACATAGGAGATTGGTGGGCAAAATTAGAGCACATGGTATTGGAGGTAGGGTACTGACATGGATAGAAAGTTGGTTTACAGACAGAAAGCAAAGAGTGGGGATAAATGGGTCCCTTTCAGAATGGCAGGCAGTGACTAGTGGGGTACCGCAAGGCTCGGTGTTGGGACCGCAGCTATTTACAATATACATCAATGACTTGGATGAAGGGATTAAAAGTACCATTAGCAAATTTGCTGATGATACAAAGCTAGGTGGCAGTGTGAACTGTGAGGAAGATGCTATGAGGTTGCAGGGTGACTTGGACAGGTTGTGTGAGTGGGCAGATGCAGTTTAATGTGGATAAGTGTGAGGTTATCCACTTTGGTGGTAAGAATAGGAAGGCAGATTATTATTTGAATGGTGTCAAGTTAGGAAAAGGGGACGTACAACATGATCTGGGTGTCTTAGTGCATCAGTCACTGAAAGGAAGCATGCAGGCACAGCAGGCAGTGAAGAAAGCCAATGGAATGTTGGCATTCATAACAAGAGGAGTTGAGTATAGGAGCAAAGAGGTCCTTCTGCAGTTGTACAGGGCCCTAGTGAGACCGCACCTGGAGTACTGTGTGCAGTTTTGGTCTCCAAATTTGAGGAAGGATATTCTTGCTATTGAGGGCGTGCAGCGTAGGTTTACTAGGTTAATTCCCGGAATGGCGGGACTGTCCTATGTTGAAAGACTGGAGCGACTAAGTTTGTATATACTGGAATTTAGAAGGATGAGAGGGGATCTTATCGAAACGTATAAGATTATTAAGGGGTTGGACATGTTAGAGGCAGGAAACATGTTCCCAATGTTGGGGGAGTCCAGAACCAGGGGCCACAGTTTAAGTCAAGTCAAGTCAAGTCAAGTCAATTTTATTTGTATAGCACATTTAAAAACAACCCACGTTGACCAAAGTGCTGTACATTTGATTAGGTTCCAATAGAAAAAAAAATGAAAACATACAGTAGCACGCAAACAGTTCACAGCGCCTCCTCAATGAGCCTCAAACGCTAGGGAGTAGAAATATGTTTTGAGCCTGGACTTAAAGGAGTCGATGGAGGGGGCAGTTCTGATCGGGAGAGGGATGCTGTTCCACAGTCTAGGAGCTGCAACCGCAAAAGCGCGGTCACCCCTGAGTTTAAGCCTAGACCGCGGGATAGTGAATAGCCCCAAGTCGGCCGATCTGAGGGACCTGGAGTTAGAGAGGGGGGGTTAGAAGATTTTTGATGTAGGGGGGGGAGTGTCCATTTAGGGCTTTATACGTGAATAGGAGGAGCTTGAAGTTGATTCTGTACCGTACAGGGAGCCAGTGGAGAGAGGCCAGAATCGGGGTGATGTGGTCCCTTTTACGGGTACCCGTCAGGAGTCTCGCTGCGGCGTTTTGGACCAGTTGCAGGCGGGACAGGGAAGATTGGCTGATCCCAGTGTATAGGGAGTTGCAGTAGTCTAGGCGGGAGGAAATGAAAGCGTGAATGATTTTTTCTGTGTCGTCGAATTTGAGGAAAGGTTTGATTTTAGCTATGGTTCGAAGTTGGAAGAAGCTGGCTTTTACCACAGCGTTGACTTGCTTATCAAATTTTAATGCAGAGTCAAATATCATGCCGAGGTTTTTGACATGCGGTTTGACTAGGCAGGATAGGCTTCCAAGACTGCCTGTTATCAATTTGATGGAGTCGGGGGGGCCGAATAGGATGACCTCAGACTTGCTCTCATTTAATTGGAGGAAGTTCTGTGCCATCCAACATTTTATGTCCTCAAGGCAGTGTGAGAGGCTGTTTAAATTTGACTGGTTGTTGGGTTTCAGGGGGAGGTAAAGCTGAGTGTCATCGGCATAGCAGTGGAAAGAAATGCCGTGCCTTTGAATGATTTGGCCAAGGGGGAGCATGTATAGAGAGAAGAGAATGGGGCCTAGGATGGAGCCTTGTGGAACTCCGCAGGAGAGGCTAGCTGGAGCAGAGGAATAACTGCCTATGTTGATGGCGAAACTCCTATCTTTGAGGTACGAAGCGAACCAGCTCAGGGCAGTGCCATCAATGCCAACCGCGTACCGGAGACGGTCAATAAGGATGGTGTGGTCCACTGTATCGAATGCTGCGCTGAGGTCGAGAAGGAGCAGGATTGCACAGTCGCCGGTGTCGATGGCGAGAAGCAGGTCGTTGTGTACCTTCAACAAGGCAGACTCTGTGCTGTGGTGGGCTCTGAAACCTGACTGGAAACTTTCCAGGATGGTGTTTTGGTGCAGGTAGGGCACTAATTGGTTAAGGATTGCCTTTTCAAGGACTTTTGACAGGAATGGCAGTTTGGAAATGGGTCTGTAGTTGCTAGGCAAGGTGGGGTCTAGGTTAGGTTTTTTCAGTAGGGGCTGGACCACCGCGTGCTTGAAACTGGTTGGAACAGTGCCAGTGGCCAGAGAACTGTTGATAATAGAGAGGATGCTGGGACCAGCTATTGCAATGACATCCTTCAGAAGGGCAGTGGGGGCAGGATCAAGGGGGCAGGTTGCAGGTTTCATAGTGGAGACAAGCTTTGCAAGGGAGGATAGAGTGACGGGTTGGAAGCAGTCCAATTTAGATGAACAGACTAGTGAGACAGCTAGGTCACGGGTGGGAGGGGAAATGTTCATTCTAATATTCTCAACTTTGTTGGTGAAAAATTTAGCGAATTCTTCGCACTTAGCAGGGGACCCAACTAAGCTGGTACTGGGGGCGGGACATATGACAGAGGTAATTGTTCTAAATAGGACCTTGGAGTTATGAGAGTTTTTCGAAATAAGGTCGGAGAAGTATTGTGCTCTAGCAGACTTTACTGCTTCCTGGTATTTGAGAAGATTGTTTCTCAGAATTTCGAAGGAAATTTGAAGCTTGTCACATTTCCATCTCTCCTTTCTGATTTTCTGCACTCCCTTCTTAGGGCTTTGGTGGTGTCATTGAGCCACGGCCGACCTTTGGGCTTAGGCTTTTTCATTTTAAGGGGAGCGATAGAATCCAGGATGGAAGAGCAAGTGATATTAAATAAAGAGGCGAGATCCTCAGTGCTGAGATGGGGGGGAGAGGCCTCAATAGTGCAGATGTTGGGGGCAGCTGTGAGAGCCTCGGAGAATTTACTGGCAGTCAATGAATTTATGTCGCGGGAGTAGCGAACAGGGAGATGAGATTTAAGAATAAGGGGTAGGCCATTTAGAACAGTGATGAGGAAAAACTTTTTTAGTCAGAGAGTTGTGAATCTGTGGAATTCTCTGCCTCCGAGGGCAGTGGAGGCCAATT
This sequence comes from Rhinoraja longicauda, assembly GCF_053455715.1. Taxonomy (NCBI): domain Eukaryota; kingdom Metazoa; phylum Chordata; class Chondrichthyes; order Rajiformes; family Arhynchobatidae; genus Rhinoraja; species Rhinoraja longicauda. The sequence goes on along the minus strand of NC_135978.1, from coordinate 33,678,941 downwards.
CTCTGAATACATTCAAGAGAGAGCTAGATAGAGCTCTTAAGGATAGCGGAGTCAGGGGGTATGGGGAGAAAGCAGGAACGGGGTACTGATTGAGAATGATCAGCCATGATCACATTGAATGGCGGTGCTGGCTCGAAGGGCCGAATGGCCTACTCCTGCACCTATTGTCTATTGTCTATTGCCTCAACAGCACTTTTATGCTTCATTTCTCTGCAATATTTTTTGATCTCCTTGTAATTTAACTGTCTATAAGTCTCAACCTTTTGCAGCAGTCTGCTTTGCTTCATTGGAAAATGTCAACATAATGGATTCCCCTTTAAGGCATTGTCACAAACTGCCATAGATTCTTTAGACTTTTAGACTTTAAAGATACAGCTTAGAAACAGGTCCTTTAGCCCACCGAATCTGCGCCAACCGGCGATCACTCTTACACTAGCACTATCCTACACGTACTGTGGACCTATATGTGTTTGGAATGTGGGGGGAATCCGGAGTACCCGGAGAAAACCCACGTGGTCACAGGGAGAACATATAAACTCCATACAGACAGCACCCGTAGTCAGGATCGAACCAGGGTCTCTGGCGCTGTAAGGCAGCAGCTCTACCGCTGCGCCTCCCTAAGGGCATTCATATGGCATGGAATCCGGTACAAACCGTTGGAGAAACTCACCAACAAGAGATGGCAAGTCCTGATGCAAGATGCCAACCCAAAACATTGACAACCCCTTTCCCATCCATGGACGCTGCTCGATCCATTGAGTTCCTCCAGCAATTAGTTTTCTGCAACCTCCCATTCCATCTCTTTGGGATGTGGGAGAAAATTGCGTGAGCGTGGGAGACTGTGAAATTGTGCAAACTTCACACAGAATGCTCTGGAGATCATGGTTGCTGGAACTGTGAGAGTCATAGAGTGATACAATGTGGAAACAGGCCCTTCTGCCCAACTTGCCCACACCAGCCAACAATGTCCCAGCTACACTATTCCCACTTGCCTGCGCTTGGTCCATGTCCCTCCCAACCTGTCTTGGAGTCATTCAGCATAAAGACAGGCCTAACTTGTGAATGCCAACCAACTTGGCTGCTGCCTCTCGGTATCAAAGGCCCGAGTTTGATCCTGACCTTGGTTGCTATCTGTATGGAGTTTTCACGTTCTCCCTGAGACCATGTGGATTTCCTCCAAGTGCCGCCATATCTCTCCATAACCCAGACAGCGGGTTTGTGTTAATTGCCCATGCTAGGGTCTAAATTGCTCCTAGGAGTGGATGAGAAATTTGGATATCGTAGAACTAGTGTGAATGGGTGATCAATAGGCAGCGTGGACCCAGTGGACAGAAGAACCCGTTTCCATGATGTAACTCCAACAAAAGTGAAATAGGACTAGCCTAGATGGGGCATCTTGGTCAGCATGAACAAATTGGGCTGATGGCCCTGTTTCTGTGCTGCATGAGGGAGAAACCACAGCACCCAGGTGAAAACCTCTTCTGTAACAGAGAAAGAATGTCTCTCCATAGATGCTGCCTGACTGCTTTAGCAATTTTTATATTTCATTCTCAGGAATTCACAATTTACCGTCACAGTTCTCCCCTCCTTGGAGGAATATCTTGTGAGAACAGGTGACTAAAGGTACATTGGCTGCTTCTAATAACAGTAATAATTCCTGCAGAATTACTATATTTCAATTACAGATCTCCTGTACTTACCCTGGGAAACTATATCACTCAGGCACAAATAGGCAGTTACATCACAGCACAGAATCAGCGTTCTCCACCCCTACCCCTCACCCCACTCTCATTGCATTCACTTTTGGATGAGCCAAATGGGACTTGTTCTGTTCCCTGACTCAGGAACAAATTTGTGCTAAAACTGAACTTAGAAATCTTCTATAATAGAGACAACATAAATGACCATCTTGATGCAGAAATTGAAGGTTACATGAAGAAAGGTAATTTATCTGAAAACAACATTCCCTTTCATGCTGCGAATTGTGCCAGTTCTTCCTGCAAGTTACCACCGTTACCCTTTCTCTACTCGCTGGTAATAGCATATGTGCCACAATGTGCTCTAACACCTATCATTTAGTGCTTATTGCCTATTCTGACTTTTAGTTTTGGAAATACTGCATGGGCGCAACCCATGAAGAAGGGTCTTGACCCGAAACGTCACCAATTCCTTCTCTCCTGAGATGCTGCCTATCCCACTGTTATTCCAGCTTTTAGTGTCTATCTATGGAAACAGGCCCGTCGGCCTACCGAGTCCACGCCAACCATCATGGATGGGTCGGAAAGCATGAAATATTTGGCATTATACTGTTGTGACACTCATTGTTCTACATTATTGCATGCAGAATTTAATATAACCATGCAAATGTCTTTTTCAGCAACAATTTGCAGCGACAAGATTAAACTCAACAAAATATATTTTTAGAATGTTTAGCACACAGTAAGTACCTGCAGATAGCTACAGGCAATTGGCCCAGTCAGCAGAAGCCAATGAAGGTACAAAGCCACATTTAAACAGAAGTGCTTCAAAGGGAAGAAGTATGAGTCTTTCTCCTTTCAGTTTGAAAAGAGCGGGAGAATTTTGAAGAGCGTGCAATTGGCCAAATAAGCAGAAGGCATTGAAGATAAAAGGCAAGATAATTTAACGGTACTTTAAGGTAACAAAAGTAATTTAAAGGAAACCATTAGACAGGTGGCAATATCAAAATGGTTAATTGAGTAGTAAATTAAAATAAGGCAAGGTGCTGTGGAGCGACTGTGTTGAGGTGAAATACTGTGGAGAAGTCAGGTGTGAGTCTTTGGCTCAAGTCTTCGGCAAGTAGACAGAGGCAAGGAGGCTATCAGAGTCAGATTGGAGGATAAAGTTCAATCAGCTCTTTCATACGAGTCTTGTTATTTAATAATTGCTTTAGTTGCAAGTGGTGATGGCAGGTAAATTGGTACAATGCTCCTCATGCAGGATGTGGGAAGTCAGGGAAACTGCTGGTGAAGAAGGGTCTCGACCTGAAAAGTCACCCATTCCTTCTCTCACGAGATGCTGCCTGACCTGCTGAGTTATTCCAGCATTTTGTGAATAAATCGATTTGTACCAGCATCTGCAGTTATTTTCTTATACTGCTGGTGCCCCTGATGAATTCACCTGGAGGAATTATATCCAGGTGCAGCTCCTTAAAGACCATGTTAGGGAAGTGGAGCAGCAGCTGGATGACCTCAGGACCTGAAGACCTACATCAATCACTCTGAAGAGAGTCTCGGCCCGAAACATTACCCATTCCTTCTCTCCAGAGATGCTGCCTGGCCTTCTGAGTTACTCCAGCATTTTGTGTCTATCTTCGATTTAAACCAGCATCTGCAGTTCCTTCCTACCCAATATCCTGGCAGGCAGGTTCATTGCAATCCAAGTGATTTCTCACAAAACACTTTATGAAAGAGAGAAATTATATGATTAAAAACCGGGAAGATTGGTCTGCTACAAATATATATTTTTTCTTGCCCAAAGTAAAGGAATAAAGAACATAGGTTTAAGGTGAAGGGGGGAAGATTCAATAAGAATCCGAGAGATAACCTTTTCCAGACAAAGGGTGGTGGGTGTACAGAATAAACTGCCAGAGGAGGTAGTTCAGGCAAGGACTATCGCAACGTTTAAGAAACATTTAGACAGGTACATGGATAAGACAGGTTTAGAGGGATCTGGGCCAAATGTAGGCAGGTGGGACTAGTGTAGATGGAACATGTTGGTCAGTGTGGGCAAGTTGGGCCGAAGGGCATGTTTCAACGCTGTCTGACTCTGACTATAGTTAATAGGACCTCAGCTCCAAAACTTCAACAAAACCAGTAATAGCATATCAGGAACAAAAATATGAACAAATAGAACTGCACAAAAACAGATACTTTGTGGAAAGGTAGATTTGCATTCAGATAGTGCTTTAACACTCTTCAGTTTTCCCAAAGCTTGTTATAATGTAAAAGTAAACCCCAAGGGGTTCTACAGATATGTCAATAGCAAAAGGATAGTGAGGGATAAAATTGGTCCATTAGAGAGTCAGAGTGGACAGCTATGTGCTGAGCCGGAAGAAATGGGGGAGATATTAAACAATTTCTTTTCTTCGGTATTTACCGAGGAGAAGGATATTGAATTATGTGAGGTAAGCGAAACAAGTAGAGTAGTGATGGAAATTAGGAGGATTAAAGAAGAGGAGGTACGGACACTTTTGAAGAATATAAAAGTGGATAAGTCTCCAGGTCCTGATAGGATATTCCCTAGGACATTGAGGGAAGTTAGTGCAGAAATAGCAGGGGCTATGACGGAAATATTTCAAACGTCATTAAAAACAGGGATGGTGCCGGAAGATTGGCGCATTGCGCATGTTGTGCCTTTGTTTAAAAAAGGTTCTAAAAGTAAACCTAGCAATTATAGACCTATTAGTTTGACGTCTGTGGTGGGAAAATTAATGGAAAAGATACTTAGGGACAATATATATAATTATTTGGATAATCAAGGCCTGATTAGAAACAGTCAACATGGATTTGTGCCTGGAAGGTCATGTTTGACTAATCTTCTTGAATTTTTTGAAGAGGTTACCAGGGAAATTGATAAGGGCAAGGCTGTGGATGTTGTCTATATGGACTTCAGTAAGGCATTTGACAAGGTTCCACATGGAAGGTTGATTAAGAAGGTTAAATCGTTGGGTATTAATAGTGAGGTTGCAAGATGGATTCAACAATGGCTGAATGGGAGATACCAGAGGGTAATGGTTGACAATTGTATGTCAGGTTGGAGGCCAGTGTCTAGTGGAGTGCCCCAAGGATCTGTGCTGGGTCCACTGTTGTTTGTCATTTACATTAATGATCTGGATGATGGTGTGGCAAATTGGATTAGTAAATATGCAGATGATACTAAGATAGGTGGAGTAGTTGATAGTGAGGTAGATTTTCAAAGTCTACAGAGAGACTTGGGCCTTTTGGAAGGGTGGGCTGAAAGATGGCAGATGGAGTTTAATGCTGATAAGTGTGAGGTGCTGCATTTTGGTAGGACAAATCAAAATAGGACGTACAGGGTAAATGGTAGGGAATTGAGGAATGCAGTGGAACAGAGGGATCTGGGAATAACTGTGCATTGTTCCCTGAAGGTGGAATCTCATGTGGATAGGGTGGTGAAGAAGGCGTTTGGTATGCTTGCCTTTATAAATCAGAGCATCGAGTATAGAAGTTGGGATGTAATGTTGAAATTGTACAGGGCATTGGTGAGGCCGAATCTGGAGTATGGTGTGCAGTTCTGGTCGCCAAATTATAGGAAGGATGTCGACAAAATGGAGAGGGTACAGAGGAGATTTACTAGAATGTTGCCTGGGTTTCAGCACTTAGGCTACAGAGAGAGGTTGAATAGGTTGGGTCTTTATTCTTTGGAGCGTAGAAGGTTGAGGGGGGACTTGATAGAGGTTTTTAAAATTTTGAGAGGGACGGACAGAGTTGACGTGGGTAGGCTTTTCCCTTTGAGAGTGGGGAAGATTCCAACAAGGGGACATAGCTTCAGAATTGAGGGACAAAGGTTTAGGGGTAACATGAGGGGGAACTTATTTACTCAGAGGGTTGTGGCTGTATGGAATGGGCTTCCGGTGGAAGTGGTGGAGGCTGGCTCGATTTTATTATTTAAGAGTAAATTGGATAGGTATATGGATAGGAGGGGATTGGAGGGTTATGGTCTGAGTGCAGGTAGATGAGACTAGGTCAGGGAGAATGGTCGGCGTGGACTGGTAGGGCCGGACAGGCCTGTTTCCATGCTGTAGTTGTTATATGTTATATGTTATATGTTATAACATACGCTCAGATTGTGTTAAATATAATGGAGACCCTTGGAGTTCATTATGATGGAGCAAATTGTACAGCAACTGCAGCATCTGCTGCACTGGGTTACATTCACAAATTAGCAATCCGGTGTCCAACTTCTCTGCTCTTTGACAGCTTTTATCTTAGCAGAATCTTGCTACATTTACTAATTAACCAGTAAACACATCTAAAACCATCTGTGTATCAATTAAGTGGATACTTAATAGTATGATAGGCTGCCAAATATCCTGTTGGCACTGGAAATGTACTTTTACAAATATGGCTTATCATTCATCAACATTTTAGAAACTGGAGACAAATCAAAAGTCAAACATTATCCAACTTCTTTTATCCCATCCCAACTGCCAAATTTCTTGCTTCCGGTTCCACCCCCCACATCACCGATCCTTTTCCTCCAGAAATGCTGCCTGACCCGCTGAATTACTCCTATCCTCTAAAATGGACTGAATCGTATTGATTCAGAACAAAATTAGCAACTCTAAACATGGCAACACGATGTGCTGTGGACCATCAGCAACAGCACAAATGTACACAGCCACATTTGTGACATCAATGATCAGCATATCCCTTATAATTATCAAGCTTTTGTTCAGTCAGTACAAAAGGCAGGGTCAATCTGGTGAAGTTCCAGCAGCACCACAGCACCAGACAGAGCTGAATGATTTCACAGCCGATGGATTAAATCAAAGCTTTGCTGCCCTGACACATCTAGCCGTGATTTGTGGTGAACAATCAATAACTAGTGAGCAAGGAGTGAGTAAAACTAGTATATGAATGGATGATTGATGGGTAGCGTGGACTTGTAGTCCAAAGGGACTGTTTCCACGCTGTATCTCTAATGAGAAGAATATATCAGGTAAATTGCAGCCCTTTGTCCTTATTTAGGTGAATTGAGAAGAAGAGGACATAGATATCAGGTGAGGGGAGAAAGATTTAATAAGAACCTGAGGGGTAACGATTTTTTCACACAAAGAGTGGTGGGTATATGGAACGAGCTGCCGAAGGAGGTAGTTGAGGAAGGTACTGTCATAACGTTTAAGAGACATTTGGATAGTTACATGGATAGGATAGGTTTAGAAGGTTATGGGCCAAACGCGGGGATGTGGGACTGGTGAAGATGGGCATGTTGGTCGGCGTGGGCAGGTTAGGCGTGTTTCCATGCTGTATGACTGTGACTCTCAACACCATTTCCATCTTGCACAACATGGCGAGTGCTAAAGACAAGTTGCTCAGTAAGTGCATTCATCTGTCTGCCTCCTGACATCCACTTAATCATAAAACAGACTGCAGCCAATTCCATTCACTCCATGAGGAATCAAGAAATAGCTGACACAACTAAATACAGCAAAGTCAATGGGAATAAACAACTTTCTTGCTATAGTATTGAAAACCTGTGAGACAGGCCTGATGTGCATCTAGAACACTGCACTACTACATTGAGAGCATTGGCATACATCCAAGAAGGAAAGTTGCCAAGATGTACCCGATTCATGAAAGCCAGACAAATAAAATGTGGCTTAATTACCAGCCAGTCTATTCTCAAACATCAACAAAGAGCTGGTGTCGGAGACAGGGCTATCAAGTGACACTTACTCACCAGTAAACTACACACCAATGCGCAGTTTGTGTTGAACCAGAACCAAATGGATCCAGACCTCATCACAACCTTCGTTTAAATATGAACCAGAGGCGAGAAGTGAATGACTGCCCTTAACATCGATGAGAAAGAATCCACTGGATGCAAGGAGCAAGGGCCGGTCGGAGGGTGAACTGGGGTAATGCCTCCAGCTTTTTCAAAGTCAGCTGCAGAAGGTGCCCCCCAGGACACAGATATGCTCCCTGCAGGAGACTGGGGCTTACTTGGATAGGGAATCGCTCCAGTAGAACGAGCGTGCAAGCAGACCAGACTTTGGAAATGGTGCCAAAACATGGCCGGTGCCTGCATGTGTAGATATGCAAACATAATTTCATTGTACATAAAGCACCATTGAACCATTGAAAGCACCCTTTTTGGAATCAAGAAATGCGATTGGTGGACTTCAATCACCCCTCCCACACGATATTTCCACAGGAGTTAGAATCATTGAGTCATACAGAATGGACGCAGACCCTTCGGCCCAACTTACCCAAGATGTCTCATCTACACGGCACTGGGCCTGTACTCACTAGGGCTGCCAACTTCCTCACTCCCAAATAAGGGACAAGGGGCGACTTCACCCACGTGACCTCACCCAGCCAGCGGCCACGTGCTCCCGCTCCACCAATGGCGGCCGCCCGGGCCGGGAGGTGGGTTGCTACGTAACCTCTGTTAGGCAGTGCCCGGCCCTCCGGGCATACAGCTACGTCCGGGCCTAATACGGGACAATGGCGGTCCCTTATCGGACAAAGCAAATAACCCAAAATACAGGATGTCCCAGCTAATACGGGACAGTTGGCAACCATAGTATTCGCTGGAGTTTAGAAGGGGACGTCATTGAAACTTACCGAATAGTGAAAGGCCTGGATAGATTTAGATTTAGAGATACAGTGCGGAAACAGGCCTTTTGGCCCACCGGGTCCGCGCCGCCCAGCGATCCTCGCACATTAACACTATCCTACACACACTAGGGACAATTTTTACATTTGCCCAGCCAATTAACCTACATACCTGTACGTCTTTGGAGTGTGGGAGGAAACCGAAGATCTCGGAGAAAACCCACGCAGGTCACGGGGAGAACGTACAAACTCTGTACAGATGGCGCCGGTAGTCAGGATCGAACCTGAGTCTCAGGCGCTGCATTCGCTGTAAGGCAGCAACTCTACCGCTGCGCCACCGTGCCGCAGAATGAATGTGGAGATGATGTTTCCACAAGTGGGAGAATCTCAGGCCAGAGGCTATAGCCTCAGAATAAAAGGGTGTACCTTTAGAAAGGAGATGAGGAGGAATTTCTTTGGTCAGAGGGTTGTGAAACTGTGCACTTCGTTGCCAGGGAGGGCTGTGGATGCCAAGTCAATGGATATTTTTAAGGCGGAGATGGACATTCTTGATTAGGAAGATTGTCAGGGGTTATTGTCAAAGGCAGGAGAATGGGGTTGAAAAAGAAAGATAGACCAGCCATTATTGAATAGCGGTGCAGACTTGATTGGCTAAATGGCCTAATTCTGCTCATAGAACCTATGAACTTACACTAGTCCCACTTGCCAGCATTTGCCCATATCTTTCTCACCCTTTCCTATCCTAACAGACCTTGTCACTGCCATTTTGAACTGCTTCATCAAAGACCTCTCTTTCAATTGTGAGGTTACAAATGAGGATCTTTGCTGATGATTGCAACAATAAATGCCATTTGCAATATCTCAGAAAACAAAGCAGCTCATGCCTACATGCAGCAAGACCTAGACAACACGGAGGCATGAGCAGAAAGGTAGGTAGATAACAAGGTAAAAAGGTAGGTTGCAACATAAAAATGACAAGCAACAACCATCTCCATCAAGAGAGTTTAACCATTTACCCTGAAGAAAGTCTCGACCCGAAACGTCACCCATTCCTTCTCTCCAGAGATGCTGCCTGTCCCGCTGAGTTACTCCAGCTTTTTGTGTCTATCTTCCATTTAAACCAGCATCTGCAGTTCCTTCCTACACATTACTAGCATGATTGATCTTATAGATTCTGATTATTTGGCAAAACATAGAGGACACCAACATGATAAATGCAAGCAGGTTTCCAGCCCTTCTGAAATGGTTTTATAATAAATGCTTAAAACAAACACCCCATGCAAATTTAATATGAACTTGAGAAATAACATTTTTTACTCAAAGGGTGTCTGGAACGAGCTGCCAGATGAGGTAGTTGAGGCAGGTACTACTGCAACATTTAAAAATCATTTAGATACATGGATAGGATAGGTTTAGAGGGATGTAAGCCAAATGCAGGCAGGTGGCAGTAGTGTAAATGGGACACGTTGGTCAGTGTGGGCTGAAGGCCTATATCTGCACTATATGACTCTACATTACAGGAATTAGCATATTGGTGTTATAGATAATAGGTGCAGGAGTAGGCCATTCGGCCCTACGAGCCAGCACCGCCATTCACCATGATCATGGCTGATCATCCACAATCACAAACAGTTAAGGAAGTATTGTTCGTTAAAAGGATATGAAAGAATCAGATGTTATTCAAAAAGGGAGTAATGGTACTAATAGGAAAGAGTTATTCAATATTAACCTTTTATGTAGGGAAATCCTTGCAGACGTTTCTCTGTGGTGACCATTTTTTGGAGGTGGGGTGCTGGTCTGAAACCACTCCACATCCCATGAAAGGATGCGGTGAGAATCAATACCAAGGGATTCCATCTCGCTATCTGCAGAGGGAAGGAAACATTATGGACAAGTACAAGGACGGTTTACGAATTTGCTCCCTACGTCCGAGGCTCTGGAACTCCTAAGTTCCCATAGGCGACTTCCAATGTCGACTTTACGGGTATCTCGGCCCCTCTGCTGTCGAGGCGGACCATTCCGGTTCCATTGGACTCCTCTCCAAGGCCGTAATCTGTTATTCCAGCAAAACAGATAATCCAGAAAGACTCAGGAACCAAGGGTGCCGGAAAATCGGTCGTGCACCTGTACTAGCCCAGAATGCCATCTTAGTCCGCATGGACAAAATGACGAAAATTCCAAGCGATAATGCTCTATGACTTATGGACACCAAAGCTCTACACAATCTGCCATGTGTAGACTGTCATATGAGAAAAGATTTGAAAGACTAGGCTTGATTTTACTGGAGTTTAGAGGGATGAGAGGGGATCCAGTACAAAAATCCAGTACAAAATCCTCCTCATGACATACAAAGCCCTCCATAACGTGGCCCCATCCTACCTGACTGACCTCCTCCACAGACACACTCCCACCCGTACCCTCCGCTCTGCTGCTGCTAACCTCCTGTCCCCCCCATCCGGACCAAACTCAGATCCTGGGGGGACAGGGCTTTCTCCATCGCTGCTCCCACACTCTGGAACTCACTACCCCAGACCGTCAGAGACTCCTCCTCACTCACCACATTCAAAACATCACTGAAGTCTCATCTGTTCAGCACTGCCTTCAATCACTGACCGTTACCTCACCTTCTTTTTCCTTTTCTCTTCGTTTACTCATTTATCTATTTATTTTCTTTTATGTTTTAGTAAACCCTGTAAAGCGTCTTTGAGTGTTAGAAAAGCGCTATATAAATGTAATGCATTATTATTATTATCTTATAGAGACGTATAAAATTATAAAAGGACTGGATAAGCTAGATGCAGGATAAATGGTCCCAACGTTGGGGGAGTCCAGAACCAGGGAACACAGTCTAAGAATAAAGGGGAGGCCATTTAAGACTATGAGAAGAAACTTTTTTACCCAGTGAGTTGTGAATTTGTGGAATTCTCTGCCATAGAAGGCAGTGGAGGCCAATTCACTGGATGAATTTAAAAGAGTTAGATAGAGCTCTAGGGGCTAGTGGAATCAGGGGATATGGGGAGACGGCAGGCACAGGTTACTGATTACAGATGATCAGCCATGATCACAATGAATGGCAGTGCTGGCTCGAAGGGCCAATTGGCCTTCTCCTGCACCTATTTTCTATGTTTCTATGTGTGATTTCAGCAAGCGAATTAACCTACAAACCTGCACATCTTTGGAATGTGGGAGGAAACCGAAGTACCCAGTGAAAACCCACGGAGTCACAGGGAGAACGTACAAACTCTGTACCGACATTACCCGTAGTCAGGATCGAGCCTGGGTCTCCGGGCACCACTCTTCTGCCCCCTAATGCCACACAACTTCTCTACCAGCTTATCCGTCTGTTGCAAGGTTGCAAGTAGCGTTAAGCAGAGCTGGGATAGCTGAGCAGACTAACTTATTGTCAGTGAGGCTGACTGGCAGCCAGTCTCCCCGCCCCTGCTCGCTCCCCCGCCACTGCTGCATCTGTGATCCTCTCCCTCACAATGATTCTGTTCATTGTCGACTTGCAAACAGTTTGGGTTATGAACATTTCTCATCAACAGAACCCTGCTTTAACCTGGGGACAGTCGACAAGGGGTTATCCAATTAAGTCTGAGGATGTTCTCTGAGGATTGATTGTTTTTTAGAACTCCTGACTGCAAAGGAGATGGAAGCAGTCTTTGAAAGATTAAAACACAGGTGGGAGCATAGGATTCTAGTTATAATAAGATTTCTGAAGATCCGCAGTGATTAGTCAAACATGATATTACATTCATAATCCATAGTGACTTTCCTCAATCACATTATCATTTTCTGAGTTTAACATTACATCCTTTATTATAGATTCCAGCATTTTCCCTGCCATTGGCACAGGCTCACAGGTCAGTAGTTCAATTTTGTCACTCCCTCTTTTCTTAAATAGTGGGGTCATGTTTGCAACTCTCTAACTCCCAGGATCTACTCTGCTTTGGGAAAAAAGCTAAATCATCCACTATTTTCACAGCAATTTCTTTCAAGGACCTCGAATTCTTAAGATTTATCGGCCTTTCGAGTACTGTTCAAAAACAAATACTAATTTCTTTTATTTTCTCATTCAACACTCTGGGTTTTGTTTTTGCCTTTTACAATGAATTAAGAAACAAATAAGTTCTCCCACTATCATTTCCTGATTCTCCTTTACAGTCGTTTATTAGATTTACAGAATAAAAGAAAGAGTATTATAATTTATTTCATAAAAGTGAAAAGTAGAAAAGTGCTTAAATTGTCAGTTCTTAATTACCCCTGAGCTTCCTCTTTCCCCTTGGCTTCACTCAAGGTGACTGACTGAAGGTCACAGGCAACAGTCAGAATGTTTTGGTTTTGATCACGGGAGTGAGAGATAATGGGGAGGGGAAGTGGAGAGCAGGGTAATTTCCAGGCAAAGAGGGGGTGACCAGTGGGGCTTGGATACTGGGGAGACAGGGCGCCAGATGGACGGACCAGGGGCGAAAGCTGGGGGCAGGCGGGGGTGAGCGAAAGGTGGAGGACAGAGGGGTGTGACTGATGAGGGGGGGAGGGGTGCGACTGATGAGGGTGGGGGGGAGGGGTGCGACTGATGAGGGTCGGGGGGGAGGGGTGCGACTGGTGAGGGTCGGGGGGGGGGGGAGGGGTGCGACTGGTGAGGGTCGGGGGGGGGAGGGGTGCGACTGGTGAGGTTGGGGGGGGGGAGGGGTGCGACTGGTGAGGTTTGGGGGGGGGGGAAAGCTGACATGTGGGAGACGGACCGGGGAGGGACGGACCTGAGGGGGGGTGGGGGTCAGACATGCAGCAGTGACTCGGGTGGGGAGTGACATGGGTCTGGGGGGTGGGGTGCCGGGTGGGGAACACACCATCGTGGAGGGGTTGGGTGACTGGGCAGGTGGTTGACAGGTGTGGGATGGACTCAAGGGCAGGGGGCGTGAAGGGACGTTAGGTGTCGGGTGAGGGGTAGGGTACAGACCATCACTCAGGGAGGGGGTGGGTGACAAGTGGTTAATGGACTGGTGAGTGTGATGAGGGACTGACGCCAGGACACAGTGGGGTTAGGGTGCTGACTGGTGGTGAGGGACGAAGGGGGTGGGGTGAGGAGTGAAGAAGGGTGAGGAGTGAGGGGGGGGTGAGGATTGAAGGGGGGGTGAGGAGTGAAGGGGGGGTGAGGAGTGATGGGGGGTGAGGAGTGAAGAGGGGTGAGGAGTGAAGGGGGGTGAGGATTGAAGGGGGGGTGAGGAGTGAAGGGGGGTGAGGAGTGAAGAGGGGGATGAGGAGTGAAGAGGGGTGAGGAGTGAAGGGGTGAGGAGTGAAGGGGGGTGAGGAGTGAAGGAGGGGTGAGGAGTGAAGGGGGGATGAGGAGTGAAGAGGGGTGAGGAGTGAAGGGAGGTGAGGATTGAGTGGGGGTGAGGAGTGAAGGAGGGGTGAGGAGTGAAGAGGGGGGGGGTGAGGAGTGAAGAGGGGTGAGGAGTGAAGGGGGTGAGGAGTGAAGGGGGGGTGAGGAGTGAAGGGGGGGTGAGGAGTGAAGGGGGGGTGAGGAGTGAAGGGGGGTGAGGAGTGAGGGGAGTGAGGAGTGAAGGGGGGTGAGGCGTGAAGAGGGGGGGTGAGGAGTGAAGAGGGGGGGTGAGGGGTGACATCTGGGGGACGTACACCAGACCCCGGCCCCTCATCGAAGCCCGGTCCTTACCGATCACGTCGGCCAGCCTGTGAGCGGCCACGAAGCAGGCGTCGTCGCCGTAGCCCGGTCCCTTGCCGCGGTCCTTGCCGAAGCCGCAGCCCGCGGTGATGAGCCGGTACTCGCGGCGTTCGGAGCGCCGGAGGCTGCTGCCCAGCAAGGCGCGGGCGAGCAGGCGGCCGTAGGCCAGCACCGACTGCATCGTCCACTCCGCTCTGGCGGGGCCCCGGAGCCGCTCTCACACCGGCCGGCCGGCACCGCCCCGCCCCGCCCCGCCGCTGACCGACACGGCCCGCAGCCACTCAGCATCCGCGTCGCCACCCCGCCGTTATCCCGCCCCACATGACTGACGGGTCCCGCAGCCACTCAGCATATGCGTCGCCGCCCCGCCGTTATCCCGCCCCCACATGACCGACGGGACGCGCAACCACTCAGCACCGGCTCTCCCCGCCCCCCCCCCCCCAGTGATTGACACAACGTGTCATGCGGGGCGGAGTCTGTGGTCGCAGCCAATCAGTAAAGGGGTCGTTGTTCCGCCTCCTGCATCCACAGCGTCGCCTGCTGCCAGGAGGTAAGAGCGGCAGCACCTGAGCGGATTCAGAAAAGGTGCCAGCCCCCGGTGTGACAAGCACTCAAACTCCTCTTCGCATTGATTCATGCACCTTTCATTCTTTGGTTCTATGTACCTTTTCATTTCTCTCTTTTTCCTTTGCCCTGACTTCCCCTGATTAAGGGATAGGACACGTTCGAGGCAGGAAACATGTTCCCAATGTTGGGGGAGTCCAGAACCAAGTCAAGTCAATTTTATTTGTATAGCACATTTAAAAACAACCCACGTTGACCAAAGTGCTGTACATCTGTTTAGGTACTAAGGAAAAAATGAAACATACAGTAGCACACAAACATAACAGCACATACAAAACAGTTCACAGCGCCTCCTCAATGGGCATCAAACGCTAGGGAGTAGCAATAGGTTTTGAGCCTGGACTTAAAGGAGTCGATGGAGGGGGCAGTTCTGATGCGGAGAGGGATGCTGTTCCACAGTCTAGGAGCTGCAACCGCAAAAGTGCGGTCACCCATGAGAATAAGCCTAGACCGCGGGATAGTGAGTAGCCCCAAATCGGCCGACCTGAGGGACCTGGAGTTAGAGAGGTGGTTAGAAGATTTTTGATGTGGGGGGGGAATGTCCATTTAGGGCTTTATATGTGAATAGGAGGAGCTTGAAGTTGATTCTGTACCGTACAGGGAGCCAGTGGAGAGAGGCCAGAATCGGCGTGATGTGGTCCCTTTTACGGGTACCCGTCAGGAGTCTCGCTGCGGCGTTTTGGACCACTTGCAGGCGGGACAGGGATGATTGGCTGATCCCAGTGTATAGGGAGTTGCAGTAGTCTAGGCGGGAGGAAATGAAAGCGTGAATGATTTTTTCAGTGTCGTCGAATTGGAGGAAAGGTTTGATTTTAGCTATGGTACGAAGTTGGAAGAAGCTGGCTTTTACCACAGCGTTGACTTGCTTGTCAAACTTTAATGCAGTCAAATATCACGCCGAGGTTTTTGACATGCGGTTTGACTAGGCAGGATAGGCTTCCAAGACTGCCTGTTATCGATTTGATGGAGTCGGGGGGGCCGAATAGGATGACCTCAGACATGCTCTCGTTTAATTGGAGGAAGTTCTGTGCCATCCAACATTTTATGTCCTCAAGGCAGTGTAAGAGGCTGTTTAAATTTGACCGGTTGTTGGGTTTCAGGGGGAGGTAAAGCTGTGTGTCATCGGCATAGCTGTGGAAAGAAATGTCGTGCCTTTGAATGATTTGGCCAAGGGGGAGCATGTATAGAGAGAAGAGAATGGGGCCTATGATGGAGCCTTGTGGAAGTCCGCAGAGAGGCTAGCTGGAGAAGAGGAATAACTGCCTATGTTGATGACGAAACTATTATCTTTGAGGTAGGAAACGAACCAGCTCAGGGCAGTGCCATCAATGCCAACCGCGTACCGGAGACGGTCAATAAGGATGGTGTGGTCCACTGTATCGAACGCTGCGCTGAGGTCGAGAAGGAGCAGGATTGCACAGTCGCCGGTGTCGATGGCGAGAAGCAGGTCGTTGTGTACCTTCAATAAGGCAGACTCTGTGCTGTGGTGAACCAGGGACCACTTTGTCCAGAACAAGGGGCTAACCTTATTCTACCCCAAGAATAAGGGGTAGGTCATTTCGAATGGAGATGAGGAAAAACGTTTTCAGTCAGAGAGTTGTAAATCTGTGGAATTCTCTACCTCAGAGGGCAGTGGAGGCCAATTCTCTGGATGCTTTCAAGAGAGAGCTAGATAGAGCTCTTAAAGAAAGCGGAGTCAGGGGGTATGGGGAGAAGGGAGGAACAGGGTACTGATTGTGAATGATCAGTCATGACCACATTGAATGGTGGTGCTGGCTTGAAGGGCCAAATGGCCTACTGCACCTATTGTCTATTGTCTCGGGTCTCCACCCGAAACGTCACCTATTCCTTCTCCAGAGATGCTGCCTATCCCGCTGAGTTACTCCAGCATTTTGTGTCTAACCAGTGTAAACCAGCTTCTGCAGTTCCTTCTTAAACAATGATAGTGCAAAGTTTTAAAAAAATGCCCCCCAGTCTATTTAGTTCGGATCATATTTGGAGGGGTAGTGTTTAATAGCCTGGTGGTTGTAGGAAATAAGCTATTCCTGAACCTGGACGTTAGTTATCAGGCTGCTATACCTTTTTTCACAATGGCAGGAGTAAAATTAGTGCAGTCAGAGTGGTGTGGGTCTCTGATGATGTTGGCTGCCTTTTTGAGGCAATTACACTTGTTGATCCCTTCGATGGTGGGAAGGTCTGTATACATGATGGACTGGGCAATGTTCACCACTTTTTGCAATCATCTTTGCTCCTGGGCATTCGAATTGCCGAATCAGACCATGATGCAACCAGTTAATATGCTCTCTACTGTACACCCGTCAAAGTTTGAGAGTATTCAATGACATACCAAATCTCCTCAATCTTCTAAAGAAATAGAGGCATTAATGGGCATTCTTTATGATTACATCATTGTGCTAGGTCCAGCAGCTTCAGAGATATGCATGCCGAAGAATTTGAAGCTTTTGACTCTCTCCATCATCGTCTTGTCGATGAAGGCAGGTTTGTCGATCATCGTCCTTCCTCTTTGCAAAATCCACAATCATTTCCTTGGTCTTACTAACATTGAGAGCAAGGTTCTTGTTGTGACACCATTTGTTTAGCCGATCGATCTCCCTCCTATACTCTGACTCATTATCAAGTGTAGTTCGTCTAACAACAGTCATGTCATCGGCAAACTTGATAATGGAGTTGGAACTGTGTCCAGCTACACAGATGTGAGTACAAAGTGAGTAGAGCAGGGGACTGAGCATGCAGCCTTGAGGTGCTCCCATGCTGATAGTTATCAAGGAGGAAGTGTTGTTGCCAGTGTGCAGATTGTGGATTGTTGATGAGGAAGTCAAGGATCCACTAAAGATTCACGTGCAACGTCTATCTCTGCTATAGTATTATGTACCCTCGATGTGGCCTTGTCTACATCAGCACAGCCTATGCAGCTGCTTTGCCAAGGACCTGCCCTCTATCCGCCATGGCCATCTGGAGCTCCCAGCTGCTTACCATGCCAATCCCTCCCCATTCCAGTCAGTCCTCGGCTTCCTCCTGCCAGGATGACGCCCCATGCAAACCAATGACACCTCTTAATCAATCTGGGTAGACAGAAATTCATTGGCATAGCCAACATACCCAGTCTCTCCGTACAACTTAAGGCTACCGGTCCCAGGTGCTGCTTCATTTGCCGAGTTTCAAAAGGAATTGAACACTGAATAACAATCAGCAGACACTGAATAACAATCGTGCACCTATGACACGAAGGTTACTGATGAAACTGCATTAGCTGATTGTGCCTTGAATACTTTCAAAAGATCTCCTGCAGTTATTTCTTGGGACTGAGATGATTAACATCAAACAGCCAGATGGCCAGTGTGGACTAGTTGGGCCGAAGGGCCTGTACCCATACTGTAAGATTCCACGACTCTAACTGTATCCTTTTTCCTATGTGCAAACAAGGCACAACGTGCTGGAACACAGCGGGTCAGGTACCATATGTGGAGAGAATAGACAGACGTTTGGGTTGGGACCCTTCTTCAGTCTGGCATGGGGAGAAAGCTGGAGGACAAAGCCTGGCAAATGATAGGTGGATAGAAGCAGGAGGGAGGGGGTGGGGGAGGTTGATGAAGTGACAAAGGCTAGAAGTGAAGAAGAGAGGGAAACTTATTGAAACATAAAAGATTATTAAGAGATTGGACACATTAGAGGCAGGAGACATGTTCCCAATGTTGGGGGAGTCCAGAACCAGGGGCCACAGTTTAGGAATAAGGGGTGGGCCATTTAGAACGGAGATGAGGAAAAACATTTTCAGTCAGAGTTGTAAATCTGGTATTCTCTGCCTCAGAAGGCAGTGGAGGACAATTCTCTGAATGCTTTCAAGAGAGAGCTAGATAGAGCTCCTAAAGATAGCGATGTCAGGGGGTATGGGGAGAAGGCAGGAATGGGGTACTGATTGTGAATGATCAGCCATGATCACATTGAATGGCGGTGCTGGCTCGAATGGCCAAATGGCCTACTCCTGCACCTATTGTCTATAACAAAAGGGTGTCAGGTAAGAAGAGGAGTGAAATGAAATGAGGAAGATAAGTTTTTGTAAGGGTTTCATACAGAAGTAAAACAGGGGACAGGAGATGTTTAGTTTCCGTTTAGTTTATGTATCCGCACTGGGGTTGGGCAGGGAGGCATGGGAAAGTGAGGCAAGGGTAGAGAAGCATTATTACTTGAAATTGGAGGTCAATATATGTACTGTTGGGTTATAAGCTACCCAAACAAAATATGAGTTTGCTCATAGACAAGGGTAAGAGATCACAGCTGCTTCCCCACGCAAACTGGATGCACGTTGTGTCAAGTTACTCTATGCCCCACTTTCCCAGGGTCTGCCAGGTGGTTCATACAACACACAAATAGGCCCTTCAGTCCAATTTGTCCATGCCAGCCAGATGTTTAACCGAGTCAGTCCCATCTGCTCCATTTGGCCAATATATATTCCTCTAAACCTTTCCTATCCATGTACCTGTCCAAATGACTTTTAAACGGTAGCGCAGCGGTAGAGTTGCTGCTTTACAGCGAATGCAGCGCCGGAGACTCAGGTTCGATCCTGACTACGGGTGCTGCACTGTAAGGAGTTTGTACGTTCTCCCCGTGACCTGCGTGGGTTTTCTCCGAGATCTTCGGTTTCCTCCCACACTCCAAAGACGTACAGGTATGTAGGTTAATTGGCTGGGTAAATGTAAAAAAAATTGTCCCTAGTGGGTGTAGGATAGTGTTAATGTACGGGGATCACTGGGCGGCACGGACTTGGAGGGTCGAAAAGGCCTGTTTCCGGCTGTATATATATGATATGATATGATATGATAAATGTTATTGTTCCTGTCTCAACTACTTCCTCTGGCAGCTCGTTCCATACACCCAGCACATCCTCTCTATGAAAAAGTTGCCCCTCAGTTTCTTATTAAGCCATTCCCCACTCATCTAAAATGCAGCCCTCTGGTTTTGATTCCCCTGTCCTGGGAAAACCACTCTGCATTTACTCTATCAATGGCTCTTTATTTATCACACGTGCAACTGCAGTGCAATCATTTTTGCAAATTTACACAAGTAGGCATGCGATGTTTTGATGCCATTCCCAAAGTCCAGTTTACCCGCACACTGGATCTACTGGAGCAGTTCCTGATCTGGGTAAGCCCCAGGCTCCTGCAGGGCCTTCCTCCACGCCCTCGACCGGATCGACCCGCGAATCCACCTTCCTCTCCTCGCCCACATCTATTCCCCACATGATTTTGTATACATCTATAAAATCACCTCACAGCCTTTTGGATTCCAAGGAGTAACGTCTTAGCCTGCCCGACCTTCAACTAATTTTGCTTAATAAAGAGAACCAAGCCCATTGCTAAAACTGCTTCATCCGGTCAACATTCAGGAGAACAGTTGGGTGGGAGACAAGAGTCAAAAATGAGAGAAAGGATCGTTTGTGCATCAACGGGCAGTGGTCATTATCCAGGCTGGATATCCAATCTCCAGAAGCTGCAGAAAATTCAGATTAGGCCTGGAACTTTGATAAGTGAACCTGGGTAATACATAGATAAAACATATGCTGAATGTGATATATGATGAGCACGGGAATGGGAACACAATGTAAATGGAGGAACGAGGCTGAAGGGATGATGAATTAACAATTCAACTGTAGGTCATTTAAAGATAGCTCATGGTTGCCAAAATGCAATTTAAAATAGGGTAACTTGGAATTGGACATTGGTTAATGGTTGAAAATGAAAGTCAAAAACATGACTGTGGTTACAGGAAGCCGATCAAAGACAATTGAATGCAGAATTCGGACGTGGGTTATTCTTCTCAGAAAGGATGTGTTGCCATTGGAACAGGCCCAGTACCATTCGCCAGACTGACACCTAGTGAGATAATGAAACCATAAACATTTACTACACTTTTCCTGATGATTAGAAATTGCTTCCTACATTACAGCAGCGAGCACAACTCAAAAGTATATCCTTGCAACATCCTAAAGAACACAACATAAAAGTATTTCCCCTTCTTTCTCTCTCAATGTACAAAGCCTCGGATCCTTTATTTCCTCTCTCATTCCACCTCTTCACACCCTTGCATTAAGAGTAACTTTCCTAGCGAACAAGACAATATAAGGTAACAAAGGGAATAACAAGGTCAATGAGTAATATCTTAAAATGAGAGTAAATCCACCTTAATTCTCTTCAGGTACGAAATCCACAAGCCTAGACAATTATACATTGACAAGACCAAACGTAGACTGGACGATCGTTTCGCTGAACATCTTCGCTCAGTCCGCCTGGGCCTACCTGATCTCCTAGTTGCTAAACACTTTAATTCCCCTTCCCATACTGACCTTTCTATCCTCTAGACTTGATGGGTCAAATTGCCTAATTCTGCTCCAATCACTTATGACCTTATGACCTACTCTTCGCTTGGGACCTGCCCTTCCCTCCCCTCCATAACCAGGGAAGTGGTCCTCAGAAGGGTCTCGACCCGAAATGTCACCCATTCCTTCTCTCCAGAGATGCTGCCTGACCTGCTGAATTACTCCAGCATTTTGTGTCTTCCTTCGATTTAAACCAGCATCTGCAGTTCTTTCCAACACGAAGTGGAACAGGAGCCGGATCCAGATCGATTGATGCAAAATGGCAATACTTAAAGAGGGAGAATGGCAAGAAAGGTGCATCAAGGTTAGGGGGAGAAGACAGGGGAATGGAGTTGAGAGGGAAAAATAGTTCAGCGGTGATCAAATGGCGGAGCAGACTCGATGGGCTGAATGGTCTAATTCTGTTCCTCTGTCTTATGGTCTAATAGGAGAGGGAGCAGTACAAACAAAACTTTCCTTCTGTTTTTTTAAATCTCAGACATCCAATTTACTACAGCAATGTTGAGTTTGAGTTATTTTACCAAGCTCAATATACACACTTAAAACAAAAAAACGTTGTATAAAATGTTTACTAACTTTCTATGTTCAATAAATTGTACAACAGTCAGAGCATAGCAAAGCATCTCGTATTTGAATATCAAATGTAGCAAATAATTACATGATGAAGTGAACGTCAGAGGGTTTGCTTGTCCTGTGCATAGAAAAGGCACCTTCGTGCAAAGCCCCTGATGAGCAATCACCATTATCACTCATCAATTGACAATGGAGTTCCAGCACACAGACCCCAACGTCCATCAGGAATCAGGTTACCGACCACCCATAATAAAACTCGGTGCTTCAGAATCATCTGCCTTCTCCTCTGGAGCTTCCACCTCCACCTCTTCACAACTGCTTGAGGTTTCAGACCCTAATGCACAGATTGGAAAATATTTCACTCTGATCCTGCCTTCAATTATTTTCTTACTTGCAATTAAAGTACAAAGTTCCTTGAATAATTTTGCATTTTCTTTCATGCAAAATAAGTCCGTTTTCCTTATCCACCAATAAATATTAGCACCATGGCACATTGAAATATACAGTTAAATATCACATATTTACAGCACAATGGTGCAGCAGTAGAGTTGCTGCCTTGCAGACCCAGATTCGATCCTTCAGCCCACCAAGTCCGCACCGACCAGCGATCAGCCCATACACAAGTACTACCCTACACTAGGGACAATTTACAATTTTACGGAAGTCAATTAACCTACAAGCCTGTAGGCCATTGGAGTGTGAGAGGAAGCTGGAGCACCCGGAACAAAATCCACGTGGTCACAGGGAGAACGTACAAACTCCGTACAGACAGCACCCATAGTCAGGATCGAACCAGAGTATCTGGCGCAGTGAGGCAACAACTGCACCGCTGCGCCCTGTGCCATCTTTATCAGTTCAGTTCTCATCTTCAGTCTTGGTCCTAATATGGTCCAAAGAGCTGAAGTATTCCAAACTTCCCACACATGCTGCCTGACCTTTCCAAGTGCCTCTAGCATTTATTTTTTTTCTCTCAAATTAGTGGTGGTGTTGATATGTGGTCCAAGTTCATCACAAGTTCAAATAAAGCCTAGATTACAAACTGTTTGATCCCGTTTCAAACAATGACAAAGGTGAATTCAGCACTAAGAAACCAAATCTGTGATGGAAACTAAAGACTCCATCTTCCCAATACTGAATGGAAGGAAATTTCTACTCACGCAGGATTGGGTGTCAGTTTGACATTGTTAAAGCAGTGGCAAGGTTGATACGAATTCATAGCTCACCATCAATTTCTTTCATTTGCTCCTCCTTAGCTTTCTTTGCCAATATTTTCTTTTCTTTTAACTTCTGACTGCAATGAGAAAAAACATCCTGAAATTCAACCACTCACAGTTGACTCAAACACATCAGGTAATCACTGCAATCAGGAAGGAGACCAAGGGGCAAATTAAATTAGATTGTTACATATTATTAAATTATTAAATTAGATTGTCACTAGTCCCACCTGCCTGCGTTTGGCCGTTATCCCTCTAAACCTGTCCGATCCATGTACCTGTTTCTTAAACTTTGCAATAGTATCTGCCTCAACTACCTCCTATGGCAGCTCGTTCCATAAACCCACCACCCTTTGTGTGAAAAGGTTACCTCTCAGATTCTTATTGAATCTACCGTCACCTTAAACGTATGTCTTCTGGTTCTCAATTACTCTGGGCAAGAGAAAGAAAAATATTGGTTGCAGACCAATCTTCCTAGTTTTTATCATTTCATTTCTCTCTTCTGTCGCAAAGTGTTGTGTGAGAAATTACTTGGATAACAGTCTTGGTCATTATCAACAATTCACCGAACCTCCAAGTAACATTTGAGGATGGTGATGCAAGAGACTGCAGATGCTGGAATCTGGGGCAATAAATAAATTGATGGAGAAACTCAGCGTGTCAGGCAGCATCTGCAGAGGGAAACGGACAGTAGATGTGTTCGGTCGTGACCCGTCTTCTGGACTGCTGGAGCAATGACAGAAAAAATGGTGAGCGGTTGCAGTCTGAAAGACCAGGATTTACACAAACAATGGTTGGACCCTTGGAAGTACTGAGGAAATGATGGACCTTGGTTTAAGTGTCCAAGGTCTCTCAAGGCTATCGGGCAGGTGGATAATGTGGTTAAGAAGTCACTCGAAATGCTTGTATCCTAAGGCTCAAGAGGGCTTAAAATATAAGGGCAGGGAGATCATGGTAGAGCTTTATAAAACATTAGAGGGGCCACAGTTGGAACACTGGTTGCTACACTCTCACAAGGGTGTGATTATCCTGGTGAGGTTGCAGAGAATATTCATCAGAATGTTGTCTGGGGTGAAGAGTTTTAGCAACAAGGAGAGACAGATTGAGATACCCAATTTCCATTTTCCCCCACAACCATATTCAGTATCGCATTATGCAATATATATATATCGTAAAACCTATTTAGTG
This sequence comes from Rhinoraja longicauda, assembly GCF_053455715.1. NCBI lineage: Eukaryota > Metazoa > Chordata > Chondrichthyes > Rajiformes > Arhynchobatidae > Rhinoraja > Rhinoraja longicauda. The sequence goes on along the minus strand of NC_135978.1, from coordinate 33,654,944 downwards.
GCCCGCAACCCCATTGACTTCTGTGGTGGAGAATTCCACAGGAGCACTATCCTCTGGATGCAGAAATTCCTCCTGATCTCAATTGTGAATGGCTCACCCTGTATTCTGAGGCATGATACAGTAACATAAAGCTGGCCCTGGACTCTCCTGCGATTGGAAACACCTTCCCTGTATCCGGTCTGCCTAGCCAGTGTTATACAGCAGAGAAACAGGTTCACCATAGAAACATAGACATAGAAACATAGAAAATAGGTGCAGGAGTAGGCCATTCGGCCTTTCGAGCCTGCACCGCCATTCAATATGATCAAGGCTGATCATCCAACTCGGTATCCCGTACCTGCCTTCTCTCCATACCCCCTGATCCCTTTAGCCACAAGAGCCACATCTAACTCCCTCTTAAATATAGCCAATGAACTGGCCTCAACTACCTTCTGTGGCAGAGAATTCCACAGATTCACCACTCTCTGTATGAAAAAAAACTTTCTCATCTCGGTCCTAAAAGACTTCCCCCTTATCCTTAAACTGTGACCCCTTGTTCTGGACTTCCCCAACATCGGGAACTATCTTCCTGCCTCTAGCCTGTCCAACCCCTTAAGAATTTTGTAAGTTTCTATAAGATCCCCCCTCAATCTTCTAAATTCCAGCGAGTACAAACCGAGTCTATCCAGTCTTTCGTCATATGAAAGTCCTGCCATCCCAGGAATCAATCTGGTGAACCTTCTCTGTGCTTCCTCTATGGCAAGAATGTCTTTCCTCAGATTAGGAGACCAAAACTGTACACAATACTCCAGGTGTGGTCTCACCAATGCCCTGTACAACTGCAGCAGAACCTCCCTGCTCCTATACTCAAATCCCCTCGCCATGAATGCTAACATACCATTCGCTTTCTTCACTGCCTGCTGCACCTGCATGCCTACTTTCAATGACTGATGTACCACGACACCCAGGTCTCGTTGCATCTCCCCTTCTCCTAATCGGCCACCATTCAGGTAATAGTCTGCTTTCCTGTTCTTGCCACCAAAGTGGATAACCTCACATTTATCCACATTATACTGCATCTGCCATGTCTTTGCCCACTCACCTAACCTATCCAAGTCACGTTGCAGCCTCCTAGCATCCTCCTCACAGCTAACACTGCCCCCCAGCTTCGTGTCATCCGCAAACTTGGAGATGTTGCATTCAATTCCCTCGTCCAAATCATTAATATATATTGTAAATAGCTGGGGTCCCAGCACTGAGCCTTGCGGTACCCCACTAGTCATTGCCTGCCATTCTGAAAAGGACCCGTTTATTCCTACTCTTTGCTTCCTGTCTGCCAGCCAGTTCTCTATCCACATCAATACTGAACCCACAATACTGTGTGCTTTAAGTTTGCATACTGATCTCTTATGTGGGACCTTGTCGAAAGCCTTCAGGAAGTCCAGATATAACACATCCACTGGTTCTCCCTTATCCATTCTACTAGTTACATCCTCGAAAAACTCTATAAGATTCGTCAGACATGATTTACCTTTAATAAATCCATGCTGACTTTGTCCAATGATTTCACCACTTTCCAAATGTGCTGCTATCCCATCTTTAATAACTGACTCTAGCATTTTCCCCATTACCGATGTTAGACTAACTGGTCTGTAATTCCCCGTTTTCTCTCTCCCTCCCTTTTTGAAAAGTGGGGTTACATTAGCTACCCTCCAATCCTCAGGAACTACTCCAGAATCTAAAGAATTTTGAAAAATTATCACTAATGCATCCACTATTTCTGGGGCTACCTCCTTAAGCACTCTGGGATGCAGCCTATCTGGCCCTGGGGATTTATCGGCCTTTAATCCATTCAATTTACCTAACACCACTCTCCGACTAACCTGGATTTCACTCAGTTCCTCCCTCTCATTTGACCCCCGGTCCCCTGCTATTTCCGGCAGATTATTTATGTCTTCCTTAGTGAAGACAGAACCAAAGTAGTTATTCAATTGGTCTGCCATGTCCTTGTTCCCCATGATCAATTCACCTGTTTCTGACTGCAAGGGACCTACATTTGTTTTAACTAATCTTTTTCTCTTCACATATCTATAAAAGCTTTTGCAGTCAGTTTTTATGTTCCCTGCCAGTTTTCTTTCATAATCTATTTTCCCTTTCCTAATTAAGCCCTTTGTCCTCCTCTGCTGGACTCTGAATTTCTCCCAGTCCTCTGGTAGGCTGCTTTTTCTTGCTAATTTGAACGCTTCATCTTTTGTTTTGATACTATCCCTAATCTCCCTTGTTAGCCACGGATGCACTACCTTCCCTGATTTATTCTTTTGCCAAACTGGGATGAACAATTGTTGTAGTTCATCCATGCGGTCTTTAAATGCCTTCCATTGCATATCCACCGTCAACCCTTTAAGAATCAATTGCCAGTCTATCTTGGCCAATTCACGTCTCATGCCCTCAAAGTTACCTTTCCTTAAGTTCAGAACCATTGTTTCTAAGTCACTCTCCATCCTAATGAAGAACTCAACCATATTATGGTCACTCTTGCCCAAGGGGTCACGCACATCAAGACTGCTAACTAACCCTTCCTCATTATTCAATACCCAGTCTAGAATAGCCTGCTCTCTCGTTGGTTCCTCTATATGTTGGCTTAGAAAACTTTGGTTCCTCTACATGTTGGCTTAGAACCATGTCCACATTAACCATCAACTACCTATTTATGGGCGGCACGGTGGCGTAGCAGTAGAGCTGCTGCCTTACAGCGCCAGAGACCCTGGTTCGATCCTTACTAGGGGTGTTGTCTTTGCGGAGATTGTATGTTCTCCCTGTGACAACGCGGGTTTTCTCTGGGTGCTCCGGTTTCCTCCCACACTCCAAAGACGTATAGGTTTGCAAGTTAATTGTTTTTGGTAATAGATTTGTAAATAGTCTATACTATAGTGTGTAGGATAGTGCTAGTGTACAGGGATCGCTGGTCAGTGCGGACTTGATGGGCCTGTTTCCATGCTAAAATATCTAAATCTAGACTTCCTATTTCAGAACTCAGCTGTAACTTTTTATGCCAGGTAATTCAAAGCTCATCTAAACGCTTACTAATATTGTAAGGAGGCCTTTTCCCAGCAGACAGCGCTTTCAAGATTTAATCCGTCCCCTGGGTAAAAAATGTCCTTAAATACTCTCTCAACCTCTGACCATTCATCTTACTGACCCTTCTGGTAATAGATACCACTCTCATGTCCCACCTCTTCTTCCACCACGTCAATGACAAATATCTTGCACTAAACGTCATTTCCTTTAATCTATACACTGTGGAAGGCTCAATTATAATTATGTATAGCCTTTCCATTGACTGCTTTTCATTGTACCTCTGTACACGTGACAGTAAACAAAACTAAACAGACCCCTGCCCATTGCCTGTTCATGTTCCCGTTTCTCATGATAACATTTCACTAGCTGGCTTATCTACAATTTAGGGTAATAGTCATGCAGCATAAAATAGGCCCTTTGGCCCAACTCGTCCATGCCAACCAAGATGTCCATCAAAGCTAGTCCCATTTGCCTGAGCCTGGCACATAGATTTGCCTTTACATTTTGTTTCCTGTGCACTTTGAGGAAGAAACACATGTCAAGAAAAAGAATTCCCCTCAGATGTCTGAAAGATAAGTGAATCCTATTCCTGAGACAGTGACCGCTTATTCTAAATTCTCTGTGTAAAATTATGTCATAAGTTTCCGAATAGTATGTCCCTACCCAGCCAATCCCTCTGGATCCTGGTATTGGATTCAATTGTTAATAAAGCAATCATTTTACTCAGATTGTCTTGATGGATTTTTGCCTGTTTGATGTTTATGACTAACATTCTTGAGCACTGGAACTCCACAAAAACTTTAATGTTGCAACTAATGGGATTTTTTATTTTTTATTGATAGAATGTCTGCTTACTGAAACATTTTGCTGAATATGATCTGTTGTAAATCTGTACCAACAGAAATATCTGTAGTTTTAACACAAAGTAATGTGTAATCAGATGTTACACTCTTGAACCTTCCCTAGGTGGCTAGCGAATCCCAGCCATTGCGATCCAAAAGAACTGCACTTCATAAGATGAACAAATCTTGAGCCTTTCCAAAACTCCTTTCACTGTTAATTAACCCCCAGAAAGGAATTCATTTTGATTCAATGTATCAATCCCATTGCAAGCATTATACTTTTTGTATGGAACTGGCGTGCTACAATGTTGAGAACCATATTCTGCACTCTCTATCTTCCCCTTTGTTCCACCTATCAGTGGAAATCAGTTTGATTTGATTGTATTTATGTACAGTATAATCTGATATAATTGGATAACATGCAAAACAAAGCTTTTCACGGTACCTTGGTACACATGACTACAATAAACTTAAATCGAAGGAATGATAGAGTCATGAAGATATGCTGCACAATAACAGGCCAACTTATCCAGGCTGGATAAAGTGCCCATATTCCTCTAAACCTTTCCCATCCATGAACCTGTTCAAATGTTTTATGAATGATGTAATTGTACCTAACTCACCCTTCTTCGTCTCCAGACATACACATAGAACTCAGTGTGTCAGACCATTTTCACAGAGGGAATGGACTGACAATGTTTAGGGACGGGATTCTTCTTCAGACATTTTTCTTTCTCTTGCTCAGAGGATTGAGAACCAGAAGACATACGTTTAAGGTGATGGTAGATTCAATAAGAATCTGAGAGGTAACCTTTTCACACAAAGGGTGGTGGGTTTATGGAACAAGCTGCCAGAGGAGGTAGTTGAGGCAGGTACTATTGCAAAGTTTAAGAAACAATTAGACAGGTACATGGATCGGACAGGTTTAGAGGGATATGGGCCAAATGCAGGCAGGTGGGACTAGTGTAGATGGGACATGTTGTCAAGGTCGGTGTGGGCAAGTTGGGCTGAAGGACTCGTTTCCATGATGTATGACTAGCCATCTCCTGTGATTCACAACCACAGGTATGAATGAAAGATCAAGGCTTCCACCCTCAGGTTCTGAGTGAGAGACCAAGAGAAACTTTGGGTCACAATCACCCTCGGCATGACCTCTAAGAAGCACAATCTTTGGATGACTTATTACTTGGGGCAGTTTCCTCATTCATTAAGAAGTGAGAGTATTCTCTTCCATAACAGCCACATTAAAGTGAAAAATAAAAATAAATACAAATGCTCTGAAACTTCAGAAAATGCTGGAAAAAATGCAAGTTAGGTCGCAGTGGCCCAAAATGGTCTTGAATGCCTCGGCACTGTCAGAAGACCCATTGTCCTCACCACATTCCTTAATGTAATGATTTTAATTTTTCCTGGATCATCAAAATCAGGCGAGTTGTTGATCCTGATCTTCCAACAGGGTGGCTCAGTTGACAGGACTGCTGCCTCACATCAGCAACCTAGGTTCAATCCTGACTTCAGCTGCTGCCTGCACACACGCGATTTTCTGTGAGTGTTCCCTTTCATCCCCCACATCCCAAAAATGCGAGGAATGGTGAGTTAACAGGGCATCATAAGTTGCCCCTTGAGTACTGGAGTTATAGATGATTGGAAATACAATGAGCTAGGGCAGGAATAGTGTTAAAATGGCTGCTTGATGACTGGCACAGACTCAGTGGTCCGAAGGACATGTTTCACTGTTGATTCCTCTCTGACTAACCACATGGTTAACCATTTTCCATTATCTCAATTGCTCCATGTAATACGTGATATCCTCTCCAGAGGCCACATTCTATTACAACTACTAGCTTTAATTCCATCAGCATATCATTTCAGTGTCTGTGTAAAATCATTATGTTGCACAGTTGCTGTCATTAGGTGGAAAAGACTATGTGATATACATGTAATGCCTGGGATTTCCATTGCAAATAGTTACTTACATTTGGCAGATCAACAGCATTTAAAATGGATTACAGGTGCCTAAAATTGCATTTTCACAAAAATCTGTACTCTAAATGTTCATAATTTAAGGGATATCGGTGTGCAGTAATTTGTGGTGTCCTTTTATTGTGGGGAAAAAATGACAACATGTCACTAACTGTCATGTCTAATCACTAGCAATGTCTCCTTGAACTTACCGTTTCTTCCTGCGTTTATCTGTCCTCTCTTCAGCCGCTCTCTTGTTCTGGTCTATTTTCCTCCGGAATTCTTCGTCCAGACGATGCTACGAAGTAAAAGATCTGACCATGAAGTGAAATGACACGGGACAACATCAAATACACACTGAATAATAGGCAGATTTACAGCAGGTAACAATGGTTAGCAACTGTCCATTACCATAGCAGTGCATTACAGATGGCCCCACAGTGGACAGTACCATGCTCAAGGCACCTATACAATCACCAGAATCACGCAGTGCCAGTATTTACCATCTTTCTGATTCTGGGTACCAGGCTTTGGGCTTTACAGATACAGCGCAGAAACAGGCCCTTCGGCCCACTGAGTTTGCGCCGAATAGTGATCACCCTGTACACCAACACCATTCGACACATGAGGAACAATTTACAATTTTACCAAAGCCAATTAACCTACAAACCTGCACGTCTTTGGAGTGTGGGAGGAAACCGGAGCACCCGGAGAAAACACATCCGGTCACAGGAAGAATGTACGAACTCCGTACAGACAGCACCCGTAGTTAGGATCGGACCTGGGGCTTTGGTACTGCATCGTATGGGAGGCGCATCCCCAATCTCGTTGTACCCCTGGGTACAATGACAATAAAGATATATTGTATTGTATTGTAAGGCAGCAACTTTCCCGCTGCACTGCTCACCCTCCCCGGCAGCCCTTCCAGCAGAGGGTTATCACTGAATCAGAATTAAACCAGCAGTCACTTCATAGACAGATTTGAGGAAGGATATTTTTGCTATTGAGGGCGTACAGCGTAGGTTTACTAGGTTAATTCCTGGAATGGCGGGACTGTCATATGTTGAAAGACTGGAGCGACTAGGTTTGTATACACTGGAATTTAGAAGGATGAGAGGGGATCTTATCGAAACGTATAAGATTATTAAGGGGTTGGACATGTTAGAGGCAGGAAACATGTTCCCAATGTTGGGGGAGTCCAGAACCAGGGGCCACAGTTTAAGAATAAGGTGTAGGCCATTTAGAACAGAGATGAGGAAAAACTTTTTTAGTCAGAGAGTTGTGAATCTGTGGAATTCTCTGTCTCAGAGGGCAGTGGAGGCCAATTCTCTGAATACATTCAAGAGAGAGCTAGATAGAGCTCTTAAGGATAGCGGAGTCAAGGGGTATGGGGAGAAAGCAGGAACAGGGTACTGATTGAGAATGATCAGCCATGATCACATTGAATGGCGGTGCTGGCTCGAAGGGCCGAATGGCCTACTCCTGCACCTATTGTCTATTCCATGGAAAAAGACCTTTCAGCCCAACTCATTCATGCTAACCAACACATCTCATCTAAGTTAGTCCCATTCCTCTACTTTTGGCCCATATCGCTCCAAATTTTTCCTACCCATGCATCCTACCCAAGTGTCTTTTAAATGCTGTTACAGTACCTGCCTCAACTACCTCCTCTCGCAGCTCGTTCCATAGTCAGACAGCACGGAAACATACTCTTTGGCCCAATTTGTTCATACCCACAAAAATGGCCCATCTATGCTAGTACCATTTGCCCTCTAAACCTTTCCTAACCATGAATCTGTACAAATGTCTTTTAAATGCCATCATGCTACCCACTCTAAATATCTGCCCTGGCAGCTCTTTCCATGTACACACCACCTTCTGTGTGAACATTGTTCCTCAGTTTACTATTAAATCTTATTGTGTAAACTTCAAAATATCAATGCTTGCTGCAAACAAAGATGACTAGATTTTTACTCAACAAAATGTACAGCAATATGCCCAAGGGAAATTACTCTGCATTTATTTACATATAATATAGAATAGTACAGCACAGGAACACTGTTTGGCCCACATTGTTTATGCTGAACATGATGCCATTAAACTGATCTCACCTGTCTGTACATGGACCATAGTCCTCTATTCCCCGCACTCCAATGTGCTGATCCAAAAGCCTCTTCACCACTTTCATATTTGCTTCCACACCAGCCTTGGCAATGCGTTCCAGACCACACCTGCCCCACACATCTCCATTGAACTTTCTCCTTTTCACATCATAGTTATGCCCTCTAGTGCTGGACACTGCCACCCTGGGAGAAAGGTTCTGACTTGTACCTTATCTACGCCTCTCATAATATATATACCTATCACGTCTCTCCTCAACCTCCGATGCTGTGGAGAAAACAATCCCAAATCTATCCAACCTTTCTATGTAGTTGAAACTCTCTAATCCAGACAGCATTCTGGTAAACCTCCTCTGCACCCTCTCTAAAGCCTCCATATTTTTCCTGTAATCGGGCGACAAGAACTGCACGCAATACTCCAAATGCGGCCTAACCAAAATCCTATAGAAACGTCCTAATACTCAATGGCCCAAGCAATGAAGGCAAGCATACCATACACCTTCTCTACCACACTATCGATTTGTGCTACCACCTTCAGTGAGCTATGAACTCAGACTCCAAGATCCCTCTGCACATCAATGGTGTTAAGGGTCTTGGCATTAACTGTATAGTTTCCCTTCACAGTTAACCTCCCAAAGTGCAACACTTCACACCATTTAACCACATGGTTAAACTCCATCTGCCATTTCTCCGCCCATTCCCACAGCTGATGTATATCCTGCTGTATCTTCTGACAGCCTTCCTCACTGTCTGCAACACCTCCAAAACTGCACACAACTCTCGAGGCAAGATCTCCCAAAACCCTCGTACAGCTACAGCAAGGTGCGCATGCACCTGTACTCAAAGCCTCTTGCAATGAAGGCCACCTGACCATTGCCTGAACGTCTAAATGTTTGCTGCAACTAAAGCTTGCTTTTAACAAAGAGTGTAAAGCACATCCAGCTCTTGTTCAATGTCCCATTTTCTCAAATCACCATTCCAAATATAATCTCTTTCTGAATTTAGAACCATACCTCACGTTGTCCACATTAAATGACATCTGCCATGCATTTGCCAACACAACCAACTTGTCTAAATCACGTGGGAACCTCTTTGCATCCTCTTGACAATACCCTAAAATTTGCATCATCTGCAAACCTGCAGTTGTTACATTTAGTTCCTGTCATCCAAATCTAGCGAACAGTGGCAGGCTGGGCCCTGTTGCCTCCCTGCAGTATCACAGGAGTCATTGCCTGTAAAATACTTGCCCCGCACAGGAGTCACTGCCTGTTTAAAAACTTGTCCCACACATCTCCATTAAACTTTCCTCACTCACCTTATAGCTATGCCCTCTAGTGTTGGACACTTCCGCACTGGGAAAAGAGTCTGACTGTTTACCCTATCAATGCCACTCTGACTATTACTAAAAAAAAATAACCTGTCTATAAGGGGATTGCACGTAAGGTCGTACGGTCAAAGTGCGTGATGCACGAAGTCGCTCAAGCCGCCTGGAGGACATCACAGCTTCTGGCATATACTACCAATATATGCAACAGGTACATTCTTACCTTGAAAAAAACCGCCAAAATGGTCAATTTTTGTGCTGTGAAAAATGAGAAGCTGGAGGATCCAGCGGAGGAAGAGGAACCAGGAGAAGCGCTGCCAAGCCCACGGACGCAAGAAGCAGCTGGGAAGACGTCTGGCCAGCCGGCTGTGGAAGGGGAAACGCGGCTGGGAAGGGAGGCAGGAGAGCAAGGCCGAGAAGCAGAGGGCCGCCGACCGGGGGGAGAAGGAGAAGGAAAGGACGGGGTTGAGCGAGCTGGGAGAGGAGCAGCGGGAAGAACCCGAGCTGTGGGGCCTGGAGGCCTGCAGGGGCAGAAGCAGCAGGCGCTGGAGGTCGGCGACCAGCCTGAGGGCGAAGGGCCCAAAGAGGAAGGGCTCGATGTATTGGAGGCGGAGGAAGAGGAGCGGAGTGTCGAGCCCGAAGAGGAGGAGGAAGCGGACCGGGGAGAGGCCAATCGGCAGCGGAGGCCAAGCACCAGCGAGAGCTGGACCAGGCCACGGCTCTGCTCGGCGGCCCCAGCCTCGAGGTGCTGAGTGCAGGTCAAGTGGAAGCGGACCCTGGCTGATGGAGATAGCGAGTGGGGAGAAGGGGCTGAAGGGCCAACAGGAACAGCGAGGGGCCGAAGAGCCACAGGAAGCGATGCGTGGAGCAGGGGGGCCGAGCCTGGAGGAGTGAGGAGCACAGGACCGGGGAGAGGTGTCGGGACACTCGGAGCGCCGGGAAGGAGCCGAAGACGCGCCGATGGGAAAAGACGGGGAAAGCCGAGCTGCAGCAAAGTACAGCCGCAACATTCAACTGCAACACCCTCTCATTAGGATTGGCGAATTGTTCCACAACAGAAGTCGTTCCAAACAAGAAAAAGACTAAGGCTGCACTGTGATTGCCTGCAGTACACGGCATACCCCCCAGTAGGGGTTGCTTGGCAACAGTACGGGTCAGGGGTTATTACCTCGCCTGCTGTGCAATCCCCCTCTTCCTGCTGTTTCCTGTCTCACAACCAATTCTCAGTCATTGCCAGTATATTGCCCCCAATCCCAAATGCTATATTTTGGCATGTTAACTAACCTGACTTCTGAAATACACCACAATCACTGGGTCCCACTTTTCCAACTAAATGCCAGGTGACCCACGCCTGTTTCTCATTTTTCCTTTACCTGGATTGCTTGCTTCTCCATGAACTCCTCCCTCATGTACTCCCTGCGGCGTAGGTGTCTGTAGACATGGAACTCTCCACTCCCTGCACCGGCACTTGATCCTGCAACCATGGCACAAATGTCACACACAATTTGGCAGGACATGGGGTTTGTACAGTCAAGAGAAGAACAGATAGTACTCAGCATATGAGAAAAGGCAGCACTTCTCCAAGTCCATAGCTCACTAAAGGTGGCAGCAAAAATAGATAAGGTGGTAAAGAAAACGTACGGTGTGCTAGTGGCATCGAATATAAGAGTCAAGAAGCTCTACAGGACTTTGGTTAGGCCGCATTTGAAGAACTATGTTCTGTTCTGGTTGCCCCAGAAAATAAGGTGGAGGCTTGGGTGCAGAAGAGGTTTACCAGAATGCTGACTAGATTAGAGGATTTCAGCTACAGGGAGACGTTAGATAGACTTAGATTGTTTTCTCCGGAACATCAGAGGTTGAGGGGAGACTTGATAGAAGTATATAAAATTATGAGAGGCATGGATAGGGTAGACTGGCAGAACCTTTTTTCCCCAGGGTGGAAATGTCCAACACTAGAGGACATTGCAATAAGATGAGAGGGGGAACATTTAAATGTGTGTGGCAAGATTTTTTACAGAGGGTGGTGGGGCCTGGAATGCACTGCCAAGGGTGGTGGTGGACACAGATACAATAAAGGTGTTTTAAGAGACTTTGGATAGACACATGGAAGTGCGGGAAAAGAAGGATATGGATCATGTACAGGCAGATGAGATCAGCAGCCACGTGAAATCAGTTTAACTTGGCATCATGAGCGGCACAAGCACTGGGGCCTGAAGCTGTACTGTACTGTTCTATCTGCTCATTTGTAAACTGCAGAAGTTCTGCTGTCAGGCTTCCTGCACCATGAAGGAAGTCTGTCATCATTTGCACCCAATGGGAAAGAAAGGACAGAATTTGTCATTGCTTTCTCAAATAAGTACAAACTTACCTCAGACAATCCTCCCAATGGGAAGTTGCGGAAGTGAGCTACACAGAACCACAGGCGGGAATCATTGGGGGTGGGAAGACTAACAGTGGGAAACTAACAGTTTAGGAATCATTGTTCCCAAGCACAAAAAATGAAAAAGTCCAAAGATAGACACAAAAAGCTGGAGAAATTCAGCGGGAGCATCTCTGGAGAGAAGGAAAGGGTGACATTTCGGTTCGAGACCCTTCTTCAGACTATAGAAAAAGTAAAAGAAAAGTTAAAAGTAAAAATAAAAAGTCCAGCTGGCTTTTTGTGGGGTGCATTAACCGGAACTATCAAACTATCAGTGGCACTTGGGTAGAGTTGCTGCCTTACAGTGCCAGAGACGCGGGTTTGATCCCGACTACGGGTGCTGTTGTCTGGTATACAGCTATTGCCAAGACCCTGAACAGCTTGCGCAGGGGGATCTTGGAGTCCAAGTTCATAGCTCACAGAGTTTGTACGTTCCCCAAGTGACTGTGTGGGTGTTTGCCGAGGTTTTCTTTCCTCAGTTTCCTCCCATACTCCAAGACATACAGCAATGTAGGTTAAAATTGGTTTCTGTGTAAATTGTCCCTCGTGTGTGTAGGATATTGCTAAGAAGTGTCAGAAAATAACTGCAGATGTTGGTACAAATGGATGGTATCACAAAATGCTGGAGTAACTTAGCAGGTCAGACAGCATCTAGGAGAGAGGGAATGGGTGACGTTTCGGGTCGAGACCCTTCTTCAGACTGAAGAAGGGTCTCGACCCGAAACGTCACCCATTCCCTCTCTCCTAGATGCTGCCTGACCTGCTGAGTTACTCCAGCATTTTGTGATACCTTGGATATTACTAATGTGCGGGTGCGGACTCAGTGGGCCGAAGAGCCTGTTTCCGCGTTGTATCTCTAGACTAAAACTAAACTAAAATATAACTTTTAGATTGAGGAAGTGATTGTCAATGGATTCAGCAGGACTTGGCCCAGTTGGATATGGCAAATGGAGTTTAACCCAGACAAGTGTGAAGTGTTGCTTGGGTTTGTCAAATGCAACAGAAAAAGTATACAGTTAACAGCAGGACCATTCTTCATTACCCAATACCAAAGCAGAGTTTTTAAAGTAAAAACACTACCTACCCATAACATCTCGAACAAATTCTGGGGGTGGCCGTGGAGCCCACTCCTTGGGTTTTTCAGCGATGGATACTTGTTTTTCCTACAACAAATAAGCAAAACTTAAGCTGAATATATCTTAACCCATAGTAACCTCACAGCTGGCCTGCGTCTGCCTAGCACCAGCTAGGTCTGGCCTTAACACTAGTAAGGCCCCCCCACCCCCTCCTCCCCAAACCCAGTCTCACCCCTTGGCTTGGGGTGATGGTTTCCTCCTCCCCCCTTCCCCCAGAGGTGGGTTGACCTCACTAACATGGGGGGCAGGAGGTAGTGGGTCCACCAACTCTCTGTGACACTGGCCGCAGGAAGAGTTGAACCCCCCTCCCTCAGACATGGTGAGGGGAGTATGGACCCTCTCTCCCTCAGACATGGTGAGGGGAGTGTGGACTCTCTCCCTCAGACATGAGGGGTGCAGACTCCCTCTCCCTCAGACATGGAGGTGAGGGGAGTGTGGACCCTCTCTCCCTCAGACATGGAGGTGAGGGGAGTGTGGACCCTCTCTCCCTCAGACATGAGGGTGAGGGGTGCCGACTCCCTCTCCCTCAGACATGGAGGTGAGGGGTGCAGACTCCCTCTCCCTCAGACATGGAGGTGAGGGGTGCAGACTCCCTCTCCCTCAGACATGGAGGTGAGGGGTGCAGACTCCCTCTCCCTCAGACATGGAGGTGAGGGGTGCAGACTCCCTCTCCCTCAGACATGGAGGTGAGGGGTGCAGACTCCCTCTCCCTCAGACATGGAGGTGAGGGGTGCAGACTCCCTCTCCCAGACATGGAGGTGAGGGGTGCAGACTCCCTCTCCCTCAGACATGGAGGTGAGGGGTGCAGACTCCCTCTCCCAGACATGGAGGTGAGGGGTGCAGACTCCCTCTCCCTCAGACATGGAGGTGAGGGGTGCAGACTCCCTCTCCCTCAGACATGGAGGTGAGGGGTGCAGACTCCCTCTCCCTCAGACATGGAGGTGAGGGGAGTGTTGATCCTCTCTCCCTCAGACGGGGAGGGGGCGAGGATCGACCCCCGCTTTTCCGGGGAAGGGGTTGTGAAGCACGGTTGTCTCGGGGAAGGCAGTTCCCTTTCCTGCCCCGCGGGGAGCGGGCCCTCACCGGGTTCCTCATCAGGCGCTCCAGCTTCAGCCGCTGCTCCTCGGCCGCGTTGCGGGGGATGACGAGCGGCTGCGCCCCGCGGCCGGACCGCGAGCCCCGCTCCGCCATCTTGCTGCCCGGACAGTGACGTCAGGGGTCGGCTACGGCTGCGTCACAGGGTGACGTCGTGGCGCTGCGGGGGAGCGCGCACGGCGGTGGAGGCTGGACGGAGGCGGGAGCGTGCACGGCGGTGGAGGCTGGACGGAGGCGGCCCTCAGGTACGCGCATCCCCGCGGCCTCGCTCCCTGTCCGTCACCGCCCACCCTGGGCCCAGCCTCTCCGGGGGCCGCCCACCCTGGGCCCAGCCTCTCCGGGGGCCGCCCACCCTGGGCCCAGCCTCTCCGGGGGCCGCCCACCCTGGGCCCAGCCTCTCCGGGGGCCGCCCACCCTGGGCCCAGCCTCTCCGGGGGCCGCCCACAACACTCCAAATGCGTCCTGACCAGGGAGCATTAGGGGAGCAATGTCATGTCGCCTTCTTCGTTGCCTTTTGCATATCTTTCATTCATTTGTTCTCTGTACCTTCTACATTTCTCGTTTCCCTCTCCACTGATCCTCAGTCTAATGAAGGGTCTCGACCCAAAACGTCACCTATTCCTTTTCCCCAGAGATGCTGCCTGTCCCGCTGAGTTACTCCAGCATATTGTGTCTACCTTCGGTGTAAACCAGCATCTGCAGTTCCTTCCCACACAAATGGTTCAATGGTGTTTTATTCACAAAATGCTGGAGTAACTCAGCAGGTCAGGCAGCATCTCGGGACAGAAGGAATGGGTGACGTTTCAGATCGAGACCCTTCTTCAGACTGATGTCGGGGGGGGGGGGGGGGGGGGAGGGACAAAGGAAGGGTATAGGTGGAGACAGGAAGATAGAGGGAGATCTGGGAAGGGGGAGGGGAAGGGAGGGACAGAGGAACTATCTAAAGTTGGAGAAGTCAATGTTCATACCACTGGGCTGCAAACTGCCCAGGCGAAATATGAGGTGCTGTTCCTCCAATTTCCGGTGGGCCTCACTATGGCACTGGAGGAGGCCCATGACAGAAAGGTCAGACTGGGAGTGGGAGGGGGTGTTGAAGTGCGAAGACGCTCTTTGGTGAGAGAGTCTGGAGAGGTCTGCAGGGGTCCCTGTCACGATTCATTCCGAGCAGCTCCGTCACAGAGGACTCTGTGATCTACGGACTGTTCCCAGGGACGCATTCGGAGACTGATATCGAGTGCTGCTGGAAGGTCATCAACTCGGTGAAAGACGCTCTTTGGTCTGCCCGAGCCTTGTTGGCCTCCCGGCAGAGCGAGATGTCCATCAAGGAATGTTGCCGACTGGCCCGCTGCAGACTGCAGGACTACGTGCTGAAGGACGCACTGAAGCTTGGTGCAGCCAACGCCAAGGCTCTGTGGGGGAGGACCACAGTCTAGGGTCCTTCCGCTGCTGGACATGGGGGGCAGGGTGTGGTGGAGAGAGACGCCCCTCCAAATAAGGGATACTGGGTTAATGTCTGTAAATGTAAGTAAATGTATGTAAATTTGGAAGTAAATGCCTGTATTGAATGTGTAACCTCCGGAAATGTCGGATGGGCTTGTTTAAAAAAGATGTTTTGTAAATGATATTTATTACTTGAATAAAGTATTTTTTGATATAAAAAAAATTAAAAAAAGAAGACGCTCTTTGGTCTGCCCGAGCCTTGTTGGCCTCCCAGCGGAGCGACATGTCCGTCGGGGAATGTTGCCGACTGGGCGGCTGCAGACTTCAGGAGTACGTGCTGAGGGACGCACTGAAGCTTGGTGCAGCCAACGCCAAGGCCCTGTGGGGGACGACCACAGTCTAGGGTTCTTCCGCTGCTGGACATGGGGGGCAGGGTGTGGTGGAGAGAGACGCCCCTCCAAATAAGGGATACTGGGTTAATGTCTGTAAATGTAAGTAAATGTCTGTAAATTTGGAAGTGAATGCCTGTATCGAATGTGTAACCTCCGGAAATGTCGGATGGGTTTGTTAAAAAAGAAGATGTTTTGTAAGCAATTATTTATTACTTGAATAAAGTATTTTTTGATATTAAAAAATAATAAAATGCGGACCGAGCGCAGGTGTTGAGCGAAGCGATCGCCGAGCTTGCGTTTGGTCTCGCCGATGTAGCTGACATCTGGAGCAGCGGATGCAATAGATGAGGTTGGAGGAGGTGCGGTTAGATGAGGTTGGAAAGACTGTTTGGGTCCTTGGATGGAGTTGAGGGGGGAGGTAAAGGGACAGGTGTTGCATCTCGTGCGGTTGCAGGGGAAAGTGCCCGGGGATGGGGTGGTTTGGGTAGGAAGGGACGAGTGGACCAGGGAATTACGGAGGGAACGGTCTCTGCGGAACTCAGAAAGGAGAGGGGATGGGAAGATATGGCCAGTGGTGGGGTCCCGTTGTAGGTGACGGAAATGTTGGCGGATGATTTGTTGGATACGGTGGCTGGTGGGGTGGAAGGTGAGAACAAGGGGAATTCTGTCCTTGTTACGAGTGGGGGGAGGGGGAGCAAGAGCGGAGCTGCGGGATGTAGAAGATACCCTAGTGAGAGCCTCATCTATAATGGAAGAGGGGAAGCCCCGTTTCCTGAAGAATGAGGACATCTCTGATGCCCTAGTGTGAAACACCTCATCCCGGGCGCAGATGCGGCGTAGACGAAGGAATTGGGAGTAGGGGATAGACTTTTTGCAGGAGACCGGGTGGCGAGAAGTGTAGTCCAGATAGCTGTGCGAGTCAATGGGTTTATAGTAGATGTCAGTCACTAGTCTGTCTCTTGTGATGGAGATGGTGAGGTCCAGAAACGGGAGGGAGATGTCTGAGATAGTCCAGGTATATTTAAGGGCAGGATGGAAATTGGAAGTGAAGTGTATGAAGTCAGTGAGTTCTGCATGGGTACAAGAGGTAGCACCAATGCAGTCATTGATATAGCGGAGACAGAGTTCGGGGATGGGGCCGATGTACGCCCCGGGACAGGGATTGTTCGACATACCCGACAAAGAGGCAGGCGTAGCTAGGGCCCATGTGAGTGCCCATAGCTACGCCTCTGGTTTGGAGGAAGTGGGAGGAGTCAAAGAGAGAAGTTGTTGAGGCTAAGAACCAGCTCTGCTAGGCGGAGGAGAGTGTTGGTCGATGGGGATTGGCTGGTTCTACGGTCGAGGAAGAAACGGAGGGCTTCGAGACCATCCTTGTGGGGGATGGAAGTGTAAAGTGACTGGACACCCATGGTGAAGATGAGGGAGTGGGGGCCTGGGAACCGGAAGTTTGTTGAATAGATGGAGAGCGTGTGAGGTGTCTTGGACATTGGTGGGGAGGGATTTAACCGGGGGGATAGGATGGAGTCGAGGTAGGTGGAAATAAGTTCAGTGGGACATGAGCAGGCAGAGACAATGGGTCTGCCGGGACAGTTCTGTTTATGGATTTTAGGTAGGAGGTAGAATCGGGCCGTGCGGGGCTGGGGAACTATAAGTTTGGAGGCATTGGAGGGTAGATCGCCAGAAATGGTGAGGTCCGTGATGATAAAGGTCTGGTGTTTGTCGGTGGGGTCATGGTCCAGGGATAAGTAGGAAGAGGTGTCTGAGAGTTGTCGCCTGGCCTCGGTCCGGTAGAGGTCAGCACGCCAGACAACCACAGCACCTCCCTTGTCAGCGGGTTTGATTATTAAGTCCGGGTTGTTGCAGAGTGAGTGGAGGGCTGCACGTTCAGGAGGGGAGAGATTAGAGTTAGTCAGGGAAGTGGAGAATTTGAGGCGGTTAATGTCACGCCGGCAGTTGGAGACGGCACTGTGAAATTCTTTTTGCAAATACAACACATGAAGGCGCTGCCATGTTTTGGCGCCATTTCCAATGTCCGGTGGGCCCATGTGCTCATTGTACTGGAGCAGCTCCCACCAACGAACGTTCCGTTTTCATGAGATCCCTCCTCATTCATTTGATAACCTGACTTATTAAGGCAAGCATGTCATTTGCCGTCTTCACCCAGTTGTTATCACTTTCAGTGACAGTGACAAGGTCTCTTCGATTATTAACATTTCTTCGTACCCTACATTTACTGGACATGTATGAAAGACACAAAGTGCTGGACTAATGCAGCAGGTCAGGCAGCATCCGTGGAGAACTTGGAGAGGTGACGTTTCGGGTCACTTTCTTCACACTTCGGCAGAATCTCCCGAAGGCCGCTGCCATACCTCGGCATCAGGCCTGGCTTGTCCGCCGTGGAACCAGGAACCTGCCTGGAGTGGGAGACTTGTCCGAGGCTCTTCCCTTGCTTGAGCCCATGCCCATGAACCAGAGAGAAGTGTGGAGGAGTCAACAACGGCAGCAAACGCTGGACAAAGGGCCGGTAAGGAGAACTGGGGGTCTTACCTTCCATGCCCTCAAGGTCTGTTGTAGGAGGTGGCCCCAGGGCATAAAGGCTGAAGGCAGTTTACGGGATGATCCGGATGGAGGCGATGGCTGGAACAGGCCTTTATGGCCAGCTGTAGTTGGGACTTTGAAACTGGTGCCAAAACTAGCAACGCACATGAACTCAGTGGGCTGTTTCTGTGCATTGTGTATTCAATCGGGGAGTGTACTTATGTCTGCCATTAATCCTATTGATCTGTATGCAAAAAAAGAATTTCACTTTATCTTGGTACACATGATAATAAACAACCATTGAATGTCCTACCCCGAAATAACTTCGCAAAATGCATCATCTTGCACTTGTCAGGATTAATTGTATCTGCCAACACTCTACCCAAATTTCCAAGATACAATACAATACAATACAATATATCTTTATTGTCATTGTACAGGGGTACAACGAGATTGGGAATGCGCCTCCCATACGATGCAATAAATTAATTAGCTAGTCAGTATTAATTTAAACAACCCAATGAAACAAATTGGAACAGTTTTAAAACAGAATAAAGTGCAAGTAGATCTGTGCCGGTTCACTGTGCGATGTGACCATCCGGCTCAGCCGCTATGGCCCTGGGGATGAAGCTGTTCCTGAGTCTGGAGGTGCGGGCGTAGAAGGCCTTGTATCGTCTGCCCGATGGTAGAAGTTCGAACAGACTGTTGCAGGGGTATGAAGAGTCTTTGTGGATGCTGGTGGCTTTTCTGAGGCATCGTGTGTTGTAGATGCCCTCCAAGGCTGGTAGCTGTGTTCCGATGGTCCTCTGAGCTCTATGGACTACCTGCTGAAGAGCTTTCCTCTCTGCCTCCGTGCAGCTGAGATACCACACAGGGATGCCATGTGTTAGAATGCTCTCTATGGTGCAGAGGTAGAATGTCGTCAGCAGCTGTTGGGGTAGACCAGACTTCTTCAGTGTTCTTAGGTAGAATGGTCATTGCTGTGCCTTCTTGACCAGCGCAGCAGTGTTATTGGACCACATTAGGTCCTCCGAAATGTGAGTGCCCAGAAACTTGAAGCTGGACACTCTCTCCACACTGTCCCCATTGATAAAGACCGGGACGTATTCCCCGTTGTGTGACCTACGGAGGTTGATGATCAGCTTCTTGGTCTTGGTGGTATTTAGGGACAGGTTGTTATCAGAGCACCAGTCCGCCAGGTTCTGCACCTCCGCTCTGTATTTTGTTTCATCACCGTTGGTGATCAGCCCAATCACCGTTGTGTCGTCTGCAAACTTGACAATGGTGTTGGTGTCGAATGCAGGAACACAGTCGTGTGTGAAAAGGGAGTAGAGCATGGGGCTCAGAACACAGCCCTGTGGTGTGCCGGTACTCAGGGTGATAGTGGAGGACAGGTGCGGGCCCATTCTCACTGCCTGCAGTCGTTCCAGCAGGAAGTCCAGGATCCAGTCGCATAACGACGAGCTGAGGCCTAGCTCATGGAGTTTGGTGATGAGCTTTTCTTTTTTTTTTAATCAAAAATATTTATTCAAATATTAAAATAATGTATACAATACAATAAAACCAAAACAGAACCCACCACCAGAATACTATACAAACAAATATACCAATTGAAACTATTATACAATTATATTACAATCCCCATCCAGGATACATCCAATCCTCCGCGGTGCCCAGCGGTCCCGGAAATCCTCCAGGGTGCCCGTGGACAGCGCGTAGTCCCTCTCCAACACCACCCGGGCGCGGATGTAACCCCGGAAAAGGGGTAGGCAGCTGGCTCGGCAGAGCCTTCTTCTGCCTGGCACCGTGAGTCGCAGATGGCCAGCTTGGCCAGGCCCAGGAGCAACCCAACAAGGACATCTTCGACCCTACCCTCTCCCCTACGCACAGGGTGTCCAAAGATGAGGATGGTGGGTGAAAAATGCAGCCAAAAAGCAAGGAGCAGCCCCTTTAGATATTGGAACAGGGGCTGCAACCTCACACACTCCATGTGCACGTGGTACACAGACTCTTCCAGCCCGCAGCAGTGGCAGGCGGCTGGTGAGTCTGTGAACCGCGCGAGGAACAGGTTGCAGGGGACTCCTCGGTGCAATATCTTCCACCCCAGGTCCCCGATGGAGAGGGGCAGAATCCCTGCATAGAGGGACCCCCACCACAGGTGGGGTGGAGGAGGAGCCCGTACAGGACACGCCTCCCTGCGTCTCGGAGGGAGATGAAGGGTGTTGAGGAAATGCGGCTCATGTTATGTGGGACCAGCTCCCGGGAAGGATTACGAGTACTTCCGGTTGAGCGGGGGTTTGCTCAGCTGCAAGTACTCCACACGTTTGAGCCCCTCCGACACCCGGCGGGGCGGGGCAAGGGCCGGCTGCTCTCACGCCTGGGCCGTCGCCCTCCGTCAGCGGAGGGGGGGCCCGGTCGACAGCAACCAGGTTCCAGACTCTCAGCAAGTCCCGGTAGAAGCCGGGCATCCCCAGCAGGACAGCACGGCTGACGCCCACCATCGGGATCCGCGTACCTGCATGAAGGCAGCGGCCCCGTTGGAAAAAGTGCGTCACCAGCACGTGCCACCTGGGAGGACGCTCCGAGTACAGGTATCTCTGCAGAGTCCTGAGGCGGAGAGCCGCCAACTGGGTGCAGATGCACACCAGCGACTGCCCGCCCTCCTCAATCGGGAGACTCAGGACCGCTGCAGACACCCAGTGCTTTCCGTTGCCCCAGAAGAAGTCCACCAACTTCTTCTGGATGATCCCAGCAAAGGTGGCCAATGGGACCAATGTGGTCAATCTGTACCAGAGCAGGGAGGCCACGAGTTGGTTAATGACCAACACCCTGCCCCGGTAGGAAAGCACGCTGAGGAGACCCGACCAGCGCCCCAGCCGGGCGACGACTTTCAACTCCAGCTCCTGCCAGTTGGCCAGCCAGGTCTCCGCGACAGGACTCAGGTAGACTCCCAAGTAAAACCACATCTCCTAGTCCACCTGCCAGGGACCCACCAAGAGTCCAGAACATTTCCCCCAATTGATCCTTGCAGAGGAGACGGCCGAGTAGACTCGTTGGCACTCGCGCATCCTCTGCAGATCGGCGGGGTCAGTGACCACGAGGAGCACATCATCAGCATAGACCACATCCATATCTGGCTCGCGTAGAACCAAGCCCGTCAACCTCCTCCGAAGCAGACTAAGGAATGGCTCCACGCAGATGGCGCACAGTTGGCCTGACATGGGGCAGCCCTGACGTACTCCTCTGCGGAAGGGAATGGGGGCCGGCAAGGATCCGGTGACCTTGACGAGGTACTCCGCAGTGCCGTATAGAAGTCGGATCCGGGCCAGAAAGTGCGGTCCGAACCCAAACGCCCGCAGAGTCCTCAGCAGATACTCGTGGTCCACCCTGTCGAAAGCCTTCTCCTGGTCAAGGGAGAGAAAGGCAGTGGGTACACCGGTCTCCTGAGCCAGGTAGACCAGGTCCCGGTCCAGATGGATGTTGTCCTGGATGGACCGGCCCGGGACCGTGTAAGACTGGTCAGGGTGGATCACTTGGGCCAGCACTGGGCCCAGACGGTTGGCCATTGCCTTAGCAAAGACCTTGTAGTTGGTACAGAGGAGGGAGACCGGGTGCCAGTTCTTTAGTAGGCGGAGATCACCCTTCTTGGGCAGAAGGACCACGACAGCCCTCTGCCAAGACAGGGGCATCTCCCCGGTCGCCAGGCTCTCCCTCAGGACCATGGTGTAGTCCTCCCCCAGGGTCC
Source organism: Rhinoraja longicauda (assembly GCF_053455715.1). NCBI lineage: Eukaryota > Metazoa > Chordata > Chondrichthyes > Rajiformes > Arhynchobatidae > Rhinoraja > Rhinoraja longicauda. Next base: position 33,632,874 of record NC_135978.1, on the reverse strand, counting down.
CCCAGAAAGTGCGGAGGAACTATGCTGTCAGGCCGTCCAGACCAGGGGATTTGCCCCATAAAATCTGATGGAGGGCCGCGTGCCCCCTTTAGGATTTCTGGCCGGAAATTCGGGGCCTACAAAATGGCCACCCCACTGGAAATGGAGCTGAGGTGGCTCATGAAGACATCACCACCCCACTCCAGGAGCCAGGTGGACTCGTCTTCTGGGATGGTGTGGGTTTCCTGCAGGAAGCTCACCGCATATTTCCCATCCCTCAGGGTTGAGAGATGGTTAAACCTGCGGAGAGGCCCCCTGCTGCCATTTATGTTATAACTGGCTATGGTGATGGCCATGTCAGGAGTACACTAGATCCCCTCACCAGTCCCCTGGTCACTGACAGCAGAGTCGCCTTTGCCGCTACGGACCCTAGATGGATTGGCAGTGCTCTACTGATCCCTCGACCCTCAGCAGGAACGACGCTGCTCTGGGCCTCGGAGTCCTTTTCCAGGTCGTCCAAGAAGGACCTGAGCTGACGCCGGTCAATCCCCTTCACCCCCGTCCCTCCCTTTCCCCTCCCCCTCCTTCTGAGGATGAGGTTCAAGGAGCTGGTGACCCCTTGTAAGTTCGGCCACCGGAGGGAGGCCAGTTTGGGTCGATGTTGGGCTCCTTCGGTGGCCGCGATGAACTCGCGGATCTCCTCCACTGGAATGAGAGGAGTGGCGTCGGGGGGAGTGAGAACATCCATTGACTCATTGTCCGAGGAGTCCCCTTCCACCCGCCCACTGCGGATGGAGTCACCATTCCCATCCTTGGACACACCTTCTGTGCTTGAGACTCCCGCCCCACCCTGCGCAGCGGTTGCCTCTTCCCCACCCTCTGGTCTCACCTCCACCTCAGTCCCCACCGCGGGGCCAGTGGCAGAGGGGCCTTCCTCGGGTGTACCTGGGGAGTCAAGACCATTGACAGTGGGGTCTATCCCTCCACCAGTTGGGCCCAGAGTGGACTCTGGTACCCCAGACTCAGGGAGTCCCTCTGGAGCCAGGTCCTGCGGGATAGAAGGGCTGGTTTCCCCTTCCCCCTCCCCGCCTACTGTCCCTAACTCCACAGGTGTGTTCTGCACCTCGTCCTGGGTGGGTTGCTCCTGGGCTTCCTCGGGTGCATGAATCGGGATTCCCTCCCCAACAGGAATCTCTCCCTGCTCCATTACACCCGAGTGGTCCCCATCACCACCCTCCCCAGAAACCCCTTCAGAGCATGGAACCGGGGCCTGAACCAGAGGGCAGGAGTCATCCTCCACCACAGCACTCCCCGCCCCACTGGAAGATTCCCCTATGTCCCCCTTCTGCTCCTCCCTGGAGAGATTCCTCCTTCTTTTTTTCGAAGGGGAGCTCACAGACTCTGGGGTCACCTGAGGAACCCTAGTCTGCCACTCCCCCTCCTCCTGCCCGATCCCCTCCGCCCCTGGCTGGATTATGGGGCTTGCGGACCCCCTAACGGGAGGTGACGGGATAGGTGGCAAAGTCTTATCCCCGGGGGGTTTGTTCCCCAGGTGCTTTATCTTCTTCGCCACCTTGGCAACCCTCTTTTGACCCTCCCCATCCCCAGGGTTCTCTGACTCAACTACAGGGGGAGTGGGAGTGGAGGGGGGAGGGGGGTTAGTGGCACCGGAGGCGGAGCCCTCCGCCCGGGATTTGGGGCAATTCCTCCGAATATGCCCCACTTCCTTGCAGGCGTGGCACCTCGGGCGCTCCGATGTCCAGAAGATGGTGAAGTCTCGCCCATCCTGCTGGACACAGAAGCGCCCGTCGACCACCTCCTCCCGGTCCAGCAACATTGTCAGTTGGCGCCGGAGGGAGAGAACGTGCTGCAAGTCCTTCCTGCGGAACCCCATGGGTATTGGGGTGATGTCGGTGAGGATCTTCCCCAGGGTATGAAGGTGGGGAAGGAGGGCCTCGTTCTTGATGCAGGGCGGGACGTTGGATAGGACCACCCGCTGTGCGGTGGACCCCAGGGGCTCGACCTGTAAGAAAAGTCCACCCACTGTGACCCCTTTACTTACAGTCGCGTTCACCCCTTCAACGGACTCCAGAAAGAACACGCCCTTCCCGAACATTTTACCCACATACACAATGCCTACAGGCTTGGCTGCCACTGCCACAGCAGCCGCGCAGTCCTCCAGGTTCATTTGGGGGGGCATGTAGCACCTGACCCCATGTTCAAAGGGTAGGTTCCTCATGGGGAACCGGGCCCCCAGAGGAGCAGCCGAAGCAGCTGAAGCAGCCGCCTTAGCATAACTCCCCGAAGGCCCCGATCCCCCAGAACGCTGACCCTGCATGATATCAGGCACTACAGTGAAACAAAACACTGATACAAAAAGACAAAGACAATCCAAAAGGCACGGGGCCAAGTCCAAACACGAAAACAAGTGTAGAACAGTTCAAGGAAGGGAGGCGAGTGGTGTTGCCTCAATAATGGCGGCTCCCACTAGAAACTGCTGCGTCACGGCCTCTTGGCCCGGGTATCTCGGCTCTCCTGCGTTCCCTGGCGAGCTGCAGACTTTCTCAAGCAATCCCCGCTGGTCTTCGCTGCTCCTGCAGCAACGAAAGGGATTCACCTGCAGTCTGTTATTGTTGGAAGCCTATCTCTGATAGAGAGGAGGCTCCTTCAGCTCCAGGTCTCAAGGCCGCAGAAGAAGGTCGAGGGTGTAGAAAACTCCCACACCGCACGAAAACCAGACCGGTCCGGTCAGTAGCGACGAGGCAGTGGGGGGGGGGGGGGGGGGTTGTTCTGGACACAGGTGTAACAGTCCAGACAGGTTTTTCTCCCCCTTTTTGTGCGCCACAGTTTCCTGGCAGATTGCCAGCCTCAGTAGTGGGAGCTGAGCAGTCAGTTGATAACACCGCTTGCAGCCCCAAAACACACAGAAACCTTTTAAAAAGATTTCTGTAGCATCGCAGCGATACCCAAAGATGTTTAGAGTACCGCTGTACCTCCTCCGAATTCCAAAAAATGTTTAGAACTCACTTGTTCGAGTGATTGAAACAGAGCTCCGCGGCACCACACCTGAGCTTGGTGGGGATGACCGTGTTGAAGGCAGAGCTATAGTCAATGAATAGCATCCTCACGTACGTGCCCTGTCTCTCCAGGTGAGTCAGGACAGTGTAAAGAGCCAGAGAGATGGCGTCCTCTGTGGATCTATTTGCCCTGTATGCAAATTGATGTGGGTCCAGTGAGTCAGGGATGCTGGATTTGATGTGTGAACCAGCCTTTCAAAGCACTTCATGTCTACAGGAGTGAAGATGATTATAGATGTGACTAATGTTGGGATCCCGTTGGAGGTGGTGAAAACTTTGGAGGATTAGGTGTTGTGTGCGACGGCTGATGGGTTGAAAGGTAAGTACTAGGGGAACTGTGTCCCTGATGCGACTAGGGGGAGGGGGAGCAAGGGCAGAGCTGTGGGGTACCAAGGAAACACGAGTGAGGGCCTCATCTATGAAGGGGGAGGGGAACCCCCGTTCCCTAAAGAATGAGGACATCTCGGATGTCCTGGTATGGAACACCTCATCTTGGGCGCAGATGCGTCGTAGATGGAGGACTTTAGGGGATAGACTCCTTTAATCATTCCCCCTTTAATCTTAAACCTGTACCACAGAGATATTCTGCACGAAACAGTCTCTTCAGTCCAACTCAGCCACACCACTCAACTTGATCCATCTAAACCAGTCCCACACCCTCACCTGGTTCATTCCCTCCAAAGCTCCATCTCATCCATGTACATGACCCAATGTTTTTTAAATGGTGGCCTGCCTCAACTATTTTCTCTGGCAGCCCGTTCCATAAATCCACCACCTTTTATGTGAAAAGGTTGCCCCTCCGGCCCCATTTAGATCTTTCTCTCAGTGAGCAAGATGGCGTCAGGTGACTGCGTGCTGGTCCCAGAAGAGGATCTGCTTCCATACATTACAGTTGCTCCACTCTTATAAATCTATATTTCTACAGCAGATCTGCGGACTCTGGACGGCCTGATGATAATCATGCTTAGTCTTCTTTGATTGGAGCACATGCAACAAAAAGCTTTGCTGTACCTTGGTGCTCGTGACAATAATAAACCAATCTAAAACTGAGAGGCAGTAGAGCTGCTGCCTTACAGCACCAGAGTCGGGTTCCACCCTGACTATGGGTGCTGTCTGTATGGAGTTTCTATGTTCTCCCCGTGACCTGCGTGGATTTTCTCCGGTGCTCTAGTTTCCCCCCACACTCAAAAGACGTACAGGATTTGAGTATAGGAGCAGGGAGGTTCTACTGCAGTTGTACTGGGCATTGGTGAGACCACACCTGGAGTATTGCGTACAGTTTTGGTCTCCTAATCTGAGGAAAGACATTCTTGCCATAGAGGGAGTACAGAGAAGGTTCACCAGATTGATTCCTGGGATGGCAGGACTTTCATAAGAAAGACTGGATAGATTTGGCTTGTACTCGTTGGAATTTAGAAGATTGAGGGGGGATCTTATAGAAACTTACAAAATTCTTAAGGGTTTGGACAGGCTAGATGCTGGAAGATAGTTCCCGATGTTGGGGGAGTCCAGAACAAGGGGTCACAGTTTAAGGATAAGGGGGAAATATTTTAGGACCGAGATGAGAAAGTTTTTTTTCACACAGAGTGTGTTGAATCTGTGGAATTCTCTGCCGCAGAAGGTAGTTGAGGCCAGTTCATTGGCTATATTTAAGAGGGATTTAGATGTGGCCCTTGTGGCTAAAGGGATCAGGGGATATGGAGAGAAGGCAGGTACAGGATACTGAGTTGGATGATCAGCCATGATCATATTGAATGGCGGTGCAAGCTCGAAGGGCCGAATGCCCTCCTCCTGCACCTGCTTTCTATGTTTCTATGAATGGTGGTGCTGGCTTGAAGAGCCGAATGGCCTACTCCTGCACCTATTGTCTCAAGATGTTATTGCAGCGCATTTGGAAAGCAGTGACAGGATCGGTCAAAGTCAGCATGGATTTAAGTCAGCAGGGGAAATCATGCTGGACTCATCTACTGGAATTTTTTGAGGATATAGCAAATAGAATGGATAAGGGAGAGCCAGTGGATGTGGTGTATCTGGACTATCAAAACGCCTTTGACAAGATCCCACACAGGAGATTAGTGTGCAAAATTAGAGCACATGATATTGAGGGTAGGGTATTGACATGGTGTCCTGGGGAGCCACGCGGGACCGATCCACCCGCCGAACAACCATCCGCCGACCAGAATGACGACCGAAGGCAGGACCGCACTTCCAGGGGGACTGCCGGGCGGCGAGCCCTGTCAGGTACGAAGTAGCGGTGATGGTGATGGTAGCCTCAACGGCAGCAGCGGGAGGCTCGGTGGCGATGAGCATGAAGGGGGAGGGGAAGACAATGGCGTGTGGGGACCGCCGTGAAGAACAATGGAGGTCCCGGCGTGGGGGGGACGGCTGTGAGGGACGGTGGGAGAAAAAAGAGACCCTGTGTGGGGGAGGGGGGGCACTCTAGTTTACAATCCTCTGCCCAGGGGATAAGTCTCTGTTTGTTCGTTTGTCAGCATGGATTTATGAAAGGGAAATCCTGCTTGACTAATCTTCTGGAATTATATGAGGATGTGACAAGTAAAATGGAAGAAAGGGAGCCAATGGATGTAGTGTATCTAGACTTTCAGAAAGCCTTTGATAAGGTCCCACACGGGAGATTGGTGAGTAAATTTAGAGCACATGGTATTGGGGGTAGGGTGTTGACATGGATAGGGAATTGATTGGCAGACAGGAAGCAAAGAGTAGGAGTAAACGGGTCCTTTTCAGAATGGCAGGCAGTGGCGAATGGAGTGCCGCAAGGCTCGGTGTTGGGGCTGCAACTGTTTACCATATATATTAATGATTTGGAGGAAGGAATTAGAAGCAACACTAGCAAGTTTGCAGATGACACAAAGCTGGGTGGCAGTGTGAACTGTGAAGAGGATGTTAGGAGGTTGCAGGGTGACCTGGACAGGTTGAGTGAGTGGGCACGTGCGTGGCAGATGCAGTATAATATAGATAAATGGGAGGTTATCCACTTTGGCGGCAGAAACAAGGAGGCTGATTATTATCTCAATGGAGTTAGGTTAGGTAAGGGGGAGGCCTGGGTGTCCTTGTACACCAGTCACTGAAAGTTGGCGTGCAGGTACAGCAGGCAGTGAAGAAAGCTAATAGCATGTTGGCCTTCATAACAAGAGGATTTCAGTATAGGAGTAAAGAGGTTCTTCTGCAGTTGTATAGTGCCCTGGTAAGACCACATCTGGAGTATTGTGTACAATTTTGGTCTCCTAATTTGAGGACGGACATCCTTGTAATTGAGGCAGTGCAGCGTAGGTTCACGAGATCCCTGGGATGGCGGGACTGTCATATAAGGAAAGATTGAAAAGACTAGGCTTGTATTCGCTGGAGTTTAGAAGGATGAGAGGGGATCTTATAGAAACATATATTATTATAAAAGGACTGGACAAGCTAGATGCAGGAAAAATGTTCCCAATGTTGGGGGAGTCCAGAACCAGAGGCCACTGTCTTAGAATAAAGGGGAGGCTATTTAAAACTGAGGTGAGAAGAAACTTTTTCACCCAGAGTTGTGAATTTGTGGAATTCCCTGCCACAGAGGGCAGTGGAGGCCAAATCACTGGATGGATAGAGCTCTAGGGGCTAGTGGAATCAAGGGATATGGGGAGAAGGCAGGCACGGGTTATTGATTGTGGACGATCAGCCATGATCACAATGAATGGCGGTGCTGGCTCGAAGGGCCGAATGGCCTCCTCCTGCACCTATTTTCTATGTTTCTCTGTATGTTTCTATGCTCGGTGAAGGCGCTGTGCACACGGCAGCCAGCCAACAGTCGCTTGTCTATTTCTTTTTGTTTTCACTTTTAATTTTAAGTTTTTGTGTACCTTGTGTGTTGTGCCCGTCGGCAGTGACTCATGGGGTGCTGCAAGGCTTTGTGCTGGGACCCCTGTTATTTACAATATATATTAACAATTTAGACAAGGGAGTTAATGTGACAAATCCAAGTTTGTGGATGACACCAAGCTGGGTGGCAGTGTGAGCTGCGATGAAGATGCTATGAGGCTGCAGGGTGACTTGGATAGGTTGGGTGAATGGGCAGATGCAGTATAATGTGGATAAATGTGAGGTGATTCACTTTGGAGGCGAGAACTGGAAGGCAGATTATTATCTGAATGGTTAGGAAAAAACTGCAGATACTGGTTTAAATCGAAGGTCGACACAAAATGCTGGAGTAACTCAGCGAGTCAGGCAGCATCTCTGGAGAGAAGGTAGACACAAAATGCTGGAGTAACTCAGCGAGTCAGGCAGCATCTCTGGAGAGAAGGTAGACACAAAATGCTGGAGTAACTCAGCGAGTCAGGCAGCATCTCTGGAGAGAAGGTAGACACAAAATGCTGTTGTAACTCAGCGAGTCAGGCAGCATCTCTGGAGAGAAGGAATGGGTGACGTTTCAGGTCGAGACCCTTCTTCTGACTGATGTCAGGGGAGGAGGCGGGACAAAGATAGAATGTAGTCGGAGACAGTAAGACTAGTGGGAGAACTGGGAAGGGGGAGGGGATAGAGAGGGAAAGCAAGGGGCTATCTGAAGTTAGAGAAGTCAATGTTCATACCATTGGGGTGTAAACTACCCAAGCAAAATGCGAGGTGCTGTTCCTCCAATTTGTGCTGGACCTCACTCTGACAATGGAGGAAGCCCAGGACAGAAAGGTCAGATTAGGAATGGGAGGGGGAGTTGAAGTGCTGAGCCACTGGGAGATCAGGTATGTTAAGATGGACTGAGCGGAGGTGTTCAGCAAGCCGATCGCCGAGCCTGCACTTGGTCTCGCCGATGTAGAGAAGAAGTTGACACCTGGAACTTGTTCCCCCTTCCCCCATTCGCAACAAGGACAGAGTTCCCCTTGTTCTCACCTTCCACCCCATCAGCCATCGCATACAGCATATAATCCTCCAACATTTTCGCCACCTCCAACGGGATCCCACTACTGGTCACATCTTCCCATCTCCATCCCTTTCTGGTTTCTGCAGAGACCGTTCCCTCTGCAACTCTCTGGTCAACTCGTCCCTTCCCACCTAAACCACCCCCTCCCCAGGTGCTTTCCCCTGCAACCTCAGGAGATGCAACACCTGTCCCTTTATCTCCCCCTTCGACTCCATCCAAGGACACAAAGTCTTTCCAGGTGAGGCAGAGGCTCACCTGCACCTCCTCCAATCTCATTTTATGTATCCGCTGTTCCAGGTGTCAACTTCTCTACATCAGCGAGACCAAGCGCAGGCTCAGCGATCGTTTTGCTGAACACCTCCGCTCAGTCATCCTTAACCTACCTGATCTCCCAGTGCCTCAGCACTTCAACTCCCCCTCCCATTCCCAATCTGACCTTTCTGTCCTGGGCCTCCTCCATTGTCAGAGTGAGGCCCAACAAATTGGAGGAACAGCACCTCATATTTTGCTTGGGTAGTTTACACTCCAGCTGTATGAACATTGACTTCTCCAACTTCAGATAGCCCTTGCTTTCCCTCTCTCCATCCCCTCCTCTTCCCAGTTCTCCCACTAGTCTGTCTCCGGCTACATTCTATCTTTGTTTCGCCCCCTCCTCTGACATCAGTCTGAAGAAGGGTCTCGACCTGAAACATCACCCTTCCTTCTCTCCAGAGATGCTGCCTGACCCACTGAGTTCCTCCAGGATTTTGTGACTACCATTATCTGAATGGTGTCGGATCAGGAAAAGGGAAGGTGCAACGTGACCTATGTGTGTTTGTACATCAGTCACTGAAAGTAAGCGTGCATGTACAGCAGGCAGTGAAGAACGTTAATGGCATGTTGGCCTTCATTGTGAGAGGATTCGATTTTAGGAGCAAGGAGGTCCTACTGCAGTTGTACAGGGCCCTGGTGAGACTGCACCAGGAGTATTGTGTGCAAATTTGGTCTCCTAATTCGAGGAAAGACATTATTGATATTGAGGGAGTGCAGCGTAGGTTCACCACGTTAATTCCCGGGATGGCAGGACTGACAAATGATGAAAGAATGGATCAACTGGGATCGACATATCGGAATCAAGGGATATGGGGAAAAAGCAGGAATGGGGAACTGATTTTGGATGATCAGCCATGATCATATTGAATGGCGGTGCTGGCGTGAAGAGCCGAATGGCCTACACCTGCATCTATTTTCTGTGTTTCTATATTTTTCTGGAATTTAGAAGGATGAGAAAGGATCTTATAGAAACATATAGAATTCTTCAGGGATTGGACAGGTTAGATGCAGGAAAAATGTTCCTGATGTTGGGGGAGTCCAGAACCAGGGGTCACAGTTTTAGAATAAGGGGTAGGCCATTTCGGACTGAGATGAGGAAACACTTCTCCACCCAGAGAGTTGTGAATCAGTGGAATTCTCTGCCACAGAAGGCAGTGGAGGCCGATTCACTGGATATTTTCAAGAGAGTTAGATTTAGCTCTTAGGGCTAAAGGAATCAGGGATATGGGTTAAAAGCAGGATTGGGGTACTGATTTTAGATGATCAGCCATGATCATAGGCTGAATGGCCGACTCTTGCACCTATTTTTCTATGTTTCTATGTAACATGAATATATTTGAAATATTTAATGATGCATCTCGCAATCAATCATCCCCTGCTGTTTGACTTCTCTTTTCGATTCTAGTTTCTCTTTCAATCAATGCCACAAGCAGCTCATATCCCAAGCTGGACTGTGCAGATTTGTAACCACTTCTCTCAATGCCATTTTCTCGTCACTGCACCCTGATCGTTGAGCTCGATGTTTCGATCGCCTCCTCCACAGGGAGTGATACCAACCAGCCAACATCCTGCTCTGCCTGCCGCAGTGTTACAGAGCGATGGGCTGCACAGCTTCCATCCATGGCTGACTGCAGGAAGTCCAGAAATCCAAGTACAGAGATAACCATGCAATTCAGTGTATCAAGGCACATCAATATTAAAATAGTTATTCATACGTAACAAGTAATTTTCAATCTCAAATGGCATGGTCGAAAAGCTGAAATTACTGCTCGATTTGTGAATTACCACTGGCTTCAGAAACCATCAGCAGCACCACTAAAGTTAAACAAAGGGAACAATATGCAAACGGAGGATTTCACCAGTTGCAGCACTAGCAATAATTTATCGGTTCACAGGAAAGATCAACATCAGACACAAATTATGATATAAAACATTTCAACCCTATCCATTGTGTACACAGTCCATCAAAGCTGCTTCTTTACAGTAAATGTTGAAACCAATATATAGAAAGAACGGATTTAATCAAGTTAATCTTTGCCGCCTGGGCCTGAACCAGAAATGGCATCAATCACCTTGAAATTCACATTAAACACTTGATCTGGGCAGAATGTTTACTTTCAATACCAGTAGTCAAAGAGGGAGACTGATCGTCAACATGTCACCACCTTGCTAAGCAGGGGAACCTGTCCCCGTGTTTGTTCCCAGGTTTGCCTTATTGCATTCCTTGTGTTAGTAAAAAGAATACTGATTCTCCACAGCTCGTATTCGGTTCCTTGTCACATCACTATCATGGTAGTCCTGCGAGATTGCAGCCGGAGGTTGCAGTAGCCGCTCCGAGTTGTGGGCAGTGACCGCAGCCTCCAGCCTGTGCGCCATTGATGGGTCTTCAGCCTGGGCAACGGCTTGAAGGTTCCCACCTACCGCGCTGGTAAAGTAGTGTTGGGACTGAAGGACGTCACTCCTGGAGTTGGCTTGTGTCGGGGCACTGGGTGAAGGTGCACTCATTTCTGTAAAGGATAAAAACATGGATGACACATTTCTTGTATAAAGAGTACTGGGGTTTTCAAAATAAAGATAACAATAGAATGAAAGGTTGCAGATGCTCTCTGGGTCCCCAAATGCTTCATGTTTTTGTCAATGTGGTGATGTTGCAGTCCAATCTCTTTGCAAAGAAGGCAAGGAAGGATGAGGGAACCACATACCTGTTTAGTTTTATTTTTAGAGATACATTGTGGAAACAGGCCCTTCAGCCCACTGAGCCCGTGACGACCAGCGACCCACTACACTAGTTCTATTCAACATATAGCGGACAATTTACAAAAGCCAATTAACCTACATACCCGCACATCTGTGTAGTGTGGGAGGAAACCGGAGCACTCCGGAGAAAACCCATGCAGTCACAGGGAGAACATCCAACCTCCATACAGACAGCACCCAGTCAGCATCGAACCAGGGTCTTTGGCACTGTAAGGCAGCAGCTCTACTGCTGTGCCACTCTGCCATGATCTATAATTATTCCAAAATGCTGCTGAGCTCATTCCTCCCTCTGATATCCCAGCCTGGAAAATCACCACAGATGCTGATCACTCTGAAGAAATGATTGCTGATGGCAATCTCTGCTCTTATTTTATCCGTCTCTGCCAATGACCACTGTGACCTGTAATCATTGGTGTAATTGGAATAAAAGGCCATGATAACATCTGCAGCTGCACAGGATCTTGATCGGTTGGCCAGGTGGGCTGAGGAATGGTTGATGGAATTTAATAAAGAGAAATGTAAGTTGTTGCATTTTGCAAAGTCTAACATGGCCAGGACCTACGCAGGACCTAACATGCACAGGACTTACACAACGAATGGTAGGGGTCTTGGGATTGTTGTGGAGCAGAGGGATCCAGAAGTGCAGGGTACATAGTTCCTTCAAGGTGGGTCACAAGTAGATAGGGTAGTTAAAATAGCATTTGGCTCGTTGGCCTTCATCAGTCAGAGTATTGACGAAAGAAGTTGGGAGGTCATGTTACAGTTATATATGACATTGGTGAGGCCGCATTTAGAGTATTGTGTTCCATTCTGAGCACCATGTTATAGGAAACATGTTGTTAAGTTGGAAAGGGCACAGAGGAAATTTACAAGGATATTGCCAGGACTCGAGGGTCTGAGATATAGGGAGAGGTTGAGCAGGCTAGGACTTTATTCCTTGGAGCGCAGGAGGATAAGGGGTGATCTTATAGAGGTGTATTAAATAGTATGAGGAATAGATCGGGCAGATGCACAGTCTCTTGCCCAGAGTAAGGAAATCGAGAACCAGAGGACATAGGTTTAAGGTGAAGGGGAAAATATTTAAAAAGAATCTGGGTAACTTTTTCACACAATGGGTGGTGGGTGTATGGAACAAGCTGCCAGAGGAGGTGGTTGAGGCAGGAACTATCGCAATGTTTAAGAAACAATTAGGCAGGTACATGGAAGGACAGATTTTGGGATATATGGGCCAAATGCAGGCAAATGGGACTAGTGTAGATGGGACATGTTGGTCGTTGTGGGAAAATTGAGCTGAATGGTCTGTTTCCACGCTGTATGACTCTGTGCCACGCCATGGACATCAATGTTTCTGCTTCTATTGCTAAGCCTTTGTAATATCCAGAGCTTGCAGCGCGCACTAGCAATAGAAGCAGGAGGCCACCGGTCACACCATCTTGCCCACTCCATCTTTCAATAACATCTTGGCTGACCTTCTATCTCACAATCCTTTACCTGCACAATCCACATATCTGTTGATTCCCTCAATAGCTAACAATCTATCTGCATCTGAATTAAAGCTTCTTTAACGTCCCAAATGTGTTGAATAGAACAAGTGTACAGGTGATCGTAGTCGGTGTGGACTTGGTGGGCTGAAGGGCCTGTTTCTATGCTGTACCGCTATACAAAATTACTGAGGAAGATCAGCAATGATCCTGACCAGTTCTACTCTCTCTCATGTTGGCATGTACTGTACCACATACTTCCATTTCTTTAAATCAGTGGCTTTTGTGGAGGTGTGGAGGTGACGAGGTGCCAGGATGACCAGTTTAGTTTAGAGACACAGCGCGGAAACAGGCCCTTCGGCCCACCGAGTCAGCTCCGAACAACAATCCCACAGCATTATCCTACACGAAGGACAATTTATAATTGTTACTGAAGCCAATTAACCTACAAACCTGTACGTCTTTGGAGTGTGGCAGGAAACCGGAGCACCCAAGTGAATCCCACACAGTCACGGGGAGAACGTACAAACTCTGTACAGACAGCACCCGTAATCAGGATTGAACCTGGGTCTCTTGCGCTGTGAGGCAGCCCTAGTTAAGCAGGTGCTCAGGAACTTGCACACATCTTTGAAGTTATTCAGTGAAGGTGAACATGCACACAGAATATGTGGTGGAAGCACTGCTTGCTTGGCTGCACTATTATTCAGCTAGACCTTGTTCTGCACCCCTTCAAAACCACCACAGCTTTCTGAAGATGGGTCTCGACCCAAAACATCACCCATTCCTTCTCTCCAGAGATGCTGCGTTCCGCTGAGTTACTCCAGCATTTTGTATCGATCTACATTCACGGGCTGTTGTACCAAGTGTGTGTGCTTCAAGACTTCTGTCACCTATTTGTTCAACACTGGCCTGGGGGCAAGGCCAGCATTGTATCTGCATTTTAAAAGTGGTTATACTCAACAGTCTGAAGAAGGGTCCCAACTCAAAACATCATCTGTCCATTTCCTTCCACAGAATGAATCTCTGACTCTGACATATTGCCTGACCCACTGTCTACCTGTTTTTAATGGATGTTGTATTTAACCTCTAAATCTTGTTGCTCCTAGTCATAGAGTCATAGAGTCCTACAGCACAGAAAAAGGCCATTCGGCCCATCGTGTCCGTGCCGCCCGTTACCAAACACAGTCTAATTTTAATCCCATTTTCCCGCATTTGGACCGTAGCCCTGAATGTTGTAGCATTTCAAGTGCCCATCCAAATGCCTCTTAAACGTTGTGAGTGTTCCCGCCTCCACCACCACCCCAGGCAGTGAGTTCCAGACTCCAACCACCCTCTGGGTGAAAAAGTTCTTTCTCACATCCCCCCAAAACCTCCCTCCCCTTACCCTGTATCTATGTCCCCTCGTTGTTGAACCTTCCACCAGTGGAAGAAGTTCCCCGCCATCTACCTTATCTATGCCCCTCATGATCTTGTACACCTCGATCATGTCCCCTCTCAGCCTTCTCTGCTCCAGGGAAAACAACCCCAGTATGCTCAGTCTCTCCTCATCCCTGGCAGCATCCTGGTGAATCTCCTCTGCACCCTCTCCAAAGCTATCACATCCTTTCTATAATGTGGTGACCAGAACTGTACACAATACTCCAGCTGTGGCCTCACCAGTGTTCTGTACAATTCCATCATTACCCCCCTACTTTTATATTCGATGCCCCGGCTAATGAAGGCCAGTACCCCATATGCCTTTTTGACCACCCTGTCGACCTGTCCTGCTGCCTTCAAGGACTTGTGTACCTGTACTCCAAGGTCCCTCTGTACCCCTGTCTTCCCTAGGGTCCTTCCATTCATGGTGTACTCCCTCTCCAAGTTATTCCTGCCAAAGTGCATCACCTCGCACTTTTCAGGATTAAATTCCATCTGCCACTGCTCCGCCCATCTGACCATTTTATCTATATCTTCCTGCAGCTTGCAGATCCCTTCCTCGCTATTCACCACCCCCCCTAACTTTGTGTCATCTGCAAACTTGCTGATCATGCCCTGTACGTTGACATCCAGATTATTAATGTAGATTACAAACAGTAAGGGACCCAACACCGATCCCTGCGGCATCCCACTGGACACCGGCCTCCAGTCACAGAAGCCACCTTCTACCATCACCCTCTGCCTTCTATCACTATGCTCCTGCACCATTTAAAAATATTCTGGTCTTTCTTGCCCTCAGAATGGACGACAATTTTCCTCCAAATTCCATTAACCGCAGTTTTACACTTTCAACCATCAGTAACATGTTGAAATTGTACAGGGCATTGGTGAGGCCGAATCTGGAGTATGGTATGCAGTTCTGGTCGCCAAATTATAGGAAGGATGTCGACAAAATGGAGAGGGTACAGAGGAGATTTACTAGAATGTTGCCTGGGTTTCAGCACTTAGGCTACAGAGAGAGGTTGAATAGGTTGGGTCTTTATTCTTTGGAGCGTAGAAGGTTGAGGGGGGACTTGATAGAGGTTTTTAAAATTTTGAGAGGGACGGACAGAGTTGACGTGGGTAGGCTTTTCCCTTTGAGAGTGGGGAAGATTCCAACAAGGGGACATAGCTTCAGAATTGAGGGACAAAGGTTTAGGGGTAACATGAGGGGGAACTTCTTTACTCAGAGGGTTGTGGCTGTATGGAATGGGCTTCCGGTGGAAGTGGTGGAGGCTGGCTCGATTTTATTATTTAAGAGTAAATTGGATAGGTATATGGATAGGAGGGGATTGGAGGGTTATGGTCTGAGTGCAGGTAGATGAGACTAGGTCAGGGAGAATGGTCGGCGTGGACTGGTAGGGCCGGACAGGCCTGTTTCCATGCTGTAGTTGTTATATGTTATATGTTATATATGTTAACACAGTCATAGAGCAGTCTAAGCCACTGCCTGCGTGCTCCGGGGACCCGGGTATGATCCTGAGTTCCGGTACTGTCTGTGTGGGGTTTGCACGTTCTCCCTGTGACCGCATGGGTGTCCATGGGTGCTCCAGTTTCCTCCTACATCTGAAAAGGTGTACGAGTTGGTAGGTTAATCAACAGCTGTAAGTTGCCTGTAGTGTGTAGGTGAGTGGCAGGCTCTGGGGGAGTGGATGAGAACGAGGGAGAATAAAACAGGATTAGTGTGTGTTTAGTGTAAATTGGGATTGATGGTCAGCACCTAGTGTTTGTTTCGATGCTGCATTGCCCTCTCTCTGCCTCTATGAAATGAGAGAGAATGGGACAATGCAAATCCCAGGAGTTGGCCAGGATTCAATGGACCAAATATCCTCCTTGCATAATGTAATGAAATGTAACTATTGTATAATGCCAGCCAAGGATAGTGACACAAACACAGAGGGATAGTTCTTGATTTCTTCATCTAAATTTTTGATAATTCCCATGAAAAGCTCTGTCTCCGACTGAGATTCCAGGAAGATCCATTCTTCCCACTAGTACATCTGCATGGAACATACCCAGTTCTCTCCGCCTATCAGCAACTAATTCCCGATCCAAGTCAATGGTTTGCCTCCAATTCTGTGCCCCTCTGACCAGCCTCTTGTTTGGGTGGGCCAGTGTCTGTGCTGTCATTCAATGGAGGTGTAGATGATTAGAAGCATGAATCCACCTTGATCTCCAGGCTCTATGAAGATAGCAGATGACGTGGTATGGTATATAAGCACAGCTATGCAGTTAGGCTACTGTGACTTCATGCAGTTTTATGCACTCAACACAGTGCATATGGACATGTTGATGTAAGATATCATGAAGTATTTAAGTAATGTGATACGTACCCCTCCAAACTCTGCATCCCAAGGCCTTTGAGAGGCTCCCTCCCAAATAAATCAATAAAGATCTCTTCAGGGTCTGGGAGAGGGTCCAATTATGTTGCACTCTGTCCTATTTTGTACAAATATTGCCTTTAAATATAAAAACAGTGTGAATTAAGGACAGGCCCTTTCATTCCCTTTGCCATTGTGGCATGTGGAATTTAATTTACATTATCTTGCCTTGCATTTCCTAAACTACGACATCCTCAAAACTGTTTCATGTGAATGAGTGTTCCTTGAGAGAGTGTTCCTCCCTGACCATAAATGGCTTGTGGTTATCTTGCACTCGATTGTGAGATCTTTGACTTATCTTTGAGTTCATTGTGAAGCTGTATGATGTTGGTGACCTCTGATCCACTCCTCTTGGTGGCTTCAGTTGTGTTGCTCTCCTTTGGCATCATTGGCTACATGGCATCACACTGCTGGAACTGCTGAGCAGGACTTCCAGCTGTGGCTCGATCTTGTCCATGAAGTAGTGTAGTCTTAGATAGACACTAAAAGCTGGAGTAACACAGCAGGACAGGCAGCATCTCTGGAGAGAAGGAATGGGTGATGTTTCAGGTTGAGACCCTTCTGCAGACTGAAGGGTCTCGACCCGAAACGTCACCCATTCCTTCTCTCCAGAGATGCTGCCTGTCCCGCTGTGTTACTCCAGCTTTTTGTGTCTATCTTCAGTTTAAACCAGCATCTGCAGTTCCTTCTTACAAAGTAATATGGACTTGCCAACTATATTCACAGACCTCATCCATGAATTTGGCTTAAGCAGGTCACTTGCTGAGTTGACATGTATCAACGGTGGTTCATTAACACAATGGCACGACTCAAACCACCACCCTGCAATATAAACACTGTGCACTTACTGTCCGTTAAATGAAGTAGATCAATAATAAAAAAGAACAGGATTGTTAGCCACGAGTGGACGCTGAAAGGCAAGGCTGAGAACCAACAAACAGGCAAAATGTGTAGGAACTGTAGATGCTGGTTTAAACCGATGATAGACACAAAATGCTGGAGTAACTCAGCAGGTCAGGCAGCATCTCTGGAGGAAAGGAATAGGTGACGTTTCAGGTCAAGACCCATCTGCTGACTGAGAGTTAGGTGAAAGGGTATTAGAGATATAGACAGTGATGTAGAGCGATATAGAAGAAATGAATGAAAGATATGCAAAAATAGTAACGACAATAAAGGAAACAGGCCATTGTTAGCTGTGGCTTAGGTGAGAACAAGTACAGATAATGAAACAATGAGTGCCAAACACTTGAATTTCCCTTCCCATTCCCACACTGATCTTTCTGTCCTAGGTCTCCATTTTCAGAGTGAGGTCAAATGCAAATTGGAGGAACAGCACCTCATATTTCACTTGGGCAGCTCACAGCCCAGTGGTATGATTAGTTGATTTCTCTAACTTCAAGTAACCCTTACATTCCCTCTCTCTCCATCCCTCCTTCACCCAAGTCGTTGTATTAGCTTCAAAGTTGTCTTGTTGAGTCTCATTGTCTGTAACTCGTTCTCACCTAGGCCACAGCTAACAATGGCCTGTTTCCTTTATCATCGTTACTTGTTTTTTCTATTCCTTTTTTTGTTGCTAGAGATGCTGTCTGACCCGCTGAGTTACTGCAGCATTTTGTCTCACTTGAGCCAAGTCTGGACAGGGAGCAGGCGGCACTGACCGATACAGCTTCCTGTGGGCAGTGAAAGGAACAGTGTGTGGAATACAGGACCCATTAGTTCCATGGGGAGATTAATACTTGGGTAAGCCTTAACATTGTTCAGCATTTACTGAAAGCTACATCATTTTTCAACCACCAACAGTCTTGTAGTTGAAATGTCGAAACAAGGAGCTTCAGATGGTGGTTTATGCCAAAGATAGACACAAAATGCAGGAGTGACCTAGCAAGTCACACAGCATCTCTGGAGAAAAAGGTTTGGATGATGTTTCAGATCAGGACTGTGCTTCAAACTGAAAGTAGGTGATAAGGGGGGGGGGGGCACAAGTATTAAGTATTTAATTTTAAGTAACTTCTACTTTCTCCCCTCACCCCTTGCCCCTACCCCAGTCGCTTTACCAGTGCTCCACATTGTTTTCCTCTTGAGATCACACCTTCCTGAGCCAACAATGGGCCCACCAGGGCACCACCCAGCCTAAGGTCATCTGCTGCCAGCCCTGATTGGTCTGGTCTTTCCTCACCTCCAGCTCTTCACACTCCCCCTCCCCCACTCCCCCTCCGCCCCCCAACCCTCTACTTTCAGTTTGAAGAAGGGTCCCGACCCAAAACGTCGCCCATCACCTTTTCTCCAGAGATGCTGCCTGACCCATTGAGCTACTCCAGCACTTATAGTTGATCTCTGTCGTTGCCTTCGGGGAAGCTTTGGCTGGGAGGGCACAAGTATAACCTCCAGATGATGGAACTCCTGGTGCTGCAGAGAGTTGAGTTATTGCCACCAGAGGAACACCTTGCCTGATATGAGCAGACATAGAAGATAGACACAAAGTGCGGGTCAGGCAGCATCTCTGAAGAAAAGGAATAGGTGATGTTTCATGTCGAGACCCTTCTTCAGACAGAGTCAGAGGAGAGGGAAACTAGAGGCATGAAAAGGTGCAGAACAAATCAGAGCCGGCACCGATGACTGAGGACTGGTGGAGCCCACAATGGGCCATTGTTGGCTGTGGAAGAGGTAGACTTTGATCAAGTCCCACATGGTAGGCTAGTCCAGAAGGTTAATTACATGGGACTCACGATGTGCTAGGCTTGGTGGTCGGATGGTGGCGAGTGCAGAGATGTTATTCAGATTGAAGACTGACCAGTGGAGTGCCAAAGGGATCAGTTCCTTGGTCCCCTGTTATTTTAGTTTAGTTTAGTTTAGAGATACAGCGCGGAAACAGGCCCTTTGACCTACCAAGTCCGCACCGACCAGCAATCCCCGCACATTAACAATATGTTACACACACAAAGGAATTTTATTTTTTACATTTTACATTTATACCAAGCCAATTAACATACAAATGTACGTCTCTGGAGTGTGGGAGGAAACCAAAGATCTTGGCGAAAACCCACGCAAGTCATGAGGAGAATGTATAGATAGCACCCGTAGTCAGGATCGAACCCAGATCTCTGGCGCAGTAAGGCAGTGGGGTCACGATGGCACAGCAGTAGACTTGCTGCCTTACAGTGAATGCAGCGCCAGAGACCCGGGTTTGAACCAGACTACGGGTGCTGTCTGTACGTGGTTTGTACGTTCTCCCCGTGACCTGCGTGGGTTTTCTGCGACATATTTGGTTTCCTTCCACACTTCAAAGACGTATAAGTTTGTAGGTAAATTGGCTTGGTAAATGTAAAAATTGTCCCTCGTGGGTGTAGGATAGTGTTAATGTGCGGTGATCGCTGGTCGGCGCGGACCCGGTGGGCCAAAGGGCCTGTTTCCATACTGTATCTCTAAACTAAACTCAACCGCTGTGCCACCATGCTGCCCATCATCAAGTTAAACATTTGGATGACAACGTTGTTAATAAGTTTACGGATGACACCAAATGTTTTAGTGTAGTGGCCAATGAACAGGGTACTGATTCTGGATGATCAGCCATGATCGTATTGAATGGCAGTGCTGGCTCAAAGGGCCGAATGCCCTTCTCCTGCACCAATTTTTCTGTGTTTCCATTTCTTTCTAAGGCTCTCGAAAATTCCAAAGAGATTTATATGAACTAAGGAAGTAGAGAGCAGCAGATGGAATTGAACCTGGACAATTGCTGGGTGTTGCAATTTGGTAAGTGAAATCAGAAGGACACAGTGTAAATGGGAGGGCTCTGGCGTGTGTTGCAGAACAGAGGCACAGGGGAGTATAAGCACATAGTTATTTGAAAGTGGCGACACTGGTAGACAAGATGGTGAAGAAGGCATTTGACATGCTTCCCTTATTTACTCAGGACATTGAGTTGAGTTGTGACTCAGACTGAGAGTGTGCAAGTCATTGAGGGGCACTGCACTCGTAGTTGTGCTCAGACAGATGGGATTAAGCTGGAGAAACTTGCAGAAGAGATTCACCAGGATGTTATCATGTGGCCACCTCTTTTATTGCAGGGTGGGGGAGTCTAAAACTAGAGGGCATACATTTAAACTGAGGGGAAAATGTAAGAGATGTGAGGGGCAGTGTTTGCAGAAGGTGGTGGTAATGTGGAACAGGTTGCCAGAGAAAACTGTGGAAGTGGGGACCATTATGATGTTTAAAATGCATTCAGACAGGTGCATGGATAAGAAAGGGACAGAGGAATATGGGATCTGGGGCAGAGGTGACCTGTACGTGAGGGATGGGTCACACTTGATCTTTAGGGGCACCAACATCCTTGCAGGGACGTTTGCTAGAGCTACTTGAGAGGGTTTAAACTAGAATACAATACGATAGGACTTTATTTATCCCAGGAGGGAAATTGATCTGCCCAGTCATTAAAAACACAAAATACATGAAACATGAAATTAAAGTGACGAGCGGAAAGGATTGGGGAGGGGAAGGGGAGTCAGTCTACCCACGACAGCAGGGGGAGGAGTTGTACGGTTTGATAGCCACAGGGAAGAAGTATCTCCTGTGGCGTTCTGTGCTGCATCTTGGTGGAACCAGTCTGTTGCTGAAGGTGCTCCTCAGGTTGACCAGTGTGTCATGGAGGGGGTGAGCTGTATTGTCCAAGATGCTCCGCAGTTTGAGGAGCATCCTCCCCTCCAAGACCATCTCCCTTGAATCCACCTCCACCCCCAGGACGGCAGCGAAGAAGATGGCACTGGCTGCCACCGATTGGCTGCCACCGAAGGAGCGGAGCGTTCTCTGCAGGCAGCGGGGTGGGAATGGCAGGGGGTGGGAAGCAGAGCAACAGGTCATGATGAGAAAGTGGAGATTATGACAAGTAAGCCTCAAAGGAAGGACAGACAGGGAGTGGTTCATGAATATGGGGATAATTAATGGCAATTTAATGTGCATTTACTTTAATGTAAGTATTGTGGATAAAGCTGATGAAGGTAGAGCCTGGATTAGAGTTTGGAATAAAGATGTTGTGGCCATTACGGAAACTTGTTTGCGAGAAAGACACGACTGGCAGCTCCATGTGCCTGGGTTTCGATGTTACAGATGAGATAGAGAGGGGGGTAAAAGAGGTGGAGGAGTTGCTTTGGTAATGAGGGGGAATGTCACGGCGATACTCAGAGAGGACGTACTGGAGGGTACGTCTACCGAGGCGTTATGTGTGTTGAGCTCAAAAATAAGAAAGGAGCAATTACTCTCATGGGATTATATTATAGGCCACATAATAGCCAGTGGGAGATAGAGGATCGGATATGTATACAGATTATGGAAGGATGCAAGAACCACAGGGTTGTTGTAGTGGGTGATTTTTTATGTAAATGTAGATTGGTTGGTGAGTAAGTTTGCTGATGACACCAAAATTAGGGGATTTGCAGACAGTGAGGATGGCTGTCAGAAAATACAGTGGGGTATAGATCAGCTGCAGAAATAGGCAGAGAAATGGCAGATGGAGTTTAACCTGAGCAACTATGAGGTGATGCAGGTTGAAGATAAGGCAATTGCAGTTACTGGCAAGAAACTTAGCGGCATTGATGTGCAGAGGGAGCCTGGAGTCCAAATTCATAATTCACTGAAGGTGGCAGCTCATGTAGTTGATAGGCTGGTAAAGAAGGCATATTGTATGCTTGCCTTCATTGCTAGGGGCATTAAATATAAGAGTCAGGAGGACATGATGCAGTTCTATAAGACTTTGGTTAGGCTGCAGTTTGGTGTATTGTGTGCAGTTCTGGTCACCCATTATAGGAAGGATGTGGAGGCTTTGGAGAGGGTGCAAAGGAGATTCAAAAGAATGTTGACTCAAAATGCTGGAGTAACTCAGCAGGACAGGCAGCATCTCTGGAGAGAAGGAATGGGTGACGTTTCGGGTTGAGCCCCTTCTTCAGACTGTTCCTTCTCTCATTCCTTCACCCATTCCTTCTCTCCAGAGATGCTGTCTGTCCCGCTGAGTTACTCCAGCATTTTGTGTCTATCTTCGATTTAAACCAGCATCTGCAGTTCTTTCCTACACATTTTTACCAGAATGTGGCTGGATTAGAGTGTTTCAAGCAACAGGGAGAGGTCGGACAGATTTGGATTGTTTTCTCTGTAATGTCACAGGTTGAGGGGAGACCTGATAGTAGATTATAAAATGATGAGAGGCATGGATAGGGTAGAAGTTAGAACCTTTTCCCCGGGATGGAAATGTCCATCACTAAAGGGCATGGTTATAAGGTGAGAGGGGGAAGGTTTCATGGAGATGTACGGGGCCTGGACGCACAGAGTGGTGGGGCCTGGACGCACAGAGTGGTGGGGCCTGGACGCACAGAGTGGTGGGGCCTGGACGCACAGAGTGGTGGGGCCTGGACGCACAGAGTGGTGGGGCCTGGACGCACAGAGTGGTGGGGCCTGGACGCACAGAGTGATGGGGCCTGGACGCACAGAGTGGTGGGGCCTGGACGCACTGCCAGGAGTGGTCACAACAGATACAACTCTGGCATTTGAGAGGTTTTTAGATAGACACATGGAAACGCAGGGAAGAGAGGGATATGGATACAGGCAGATAAGATCAGTTTATCGTGGTATCATCTGTGGCACGAACATTGTAAGCCAAAGTCCCTGCCTGTAAGTTCTATATGGGTTGGTCAGCCAGCTAAAAGTAACGTTGGACAAAGAAGGCGGGAAATACCCACTGATTACAGAAAACCCTCGCAATAACGAAACACGGGGCAGGAAAATAGTGTCCGTTATTGCCGATCGTCCACCACAACCAAGTGTGGGGAGGTAAAGTTGAACCCGTTGCAGGGAGGGAAGAAACGCAACAATGGAGGGCCTAAACAAGTGGGAATTCACAGGCTGGGGAGCTGCCCCACATGTGGTGCACCAGAGACGAGCCGCTACTTCATGTTGCTCGCTCTCTCCCCTCCCACAACCAGAAGCTCCCACCACAAGGCCCCAGCTCATTGGGTAACTGGCAGAAGTGGCGGAACGGTGGACCAGGAGCCTCGGTCCGCTATAACCAAAATCCGCTATATGGAGGTCCATTATTGCCTGGGTTTACTGCATTTAAATTCACATCAATAATGCACCCAATCCAGCAGCAATTATGCTCACAGCCGACAGAAGGTGGGCGATGACTGGTGGAGCCTTAAACATCCAGAGTTATTCTGATCAATAATTCACAAACATTATAATTTAAGCACAGACACCCCGCAGCGAGCTTTGCAGAACGTACCTGAGAAGAATTGCGTGACCAGGACGTAGGTGCGGAGCGTGATGTCGGCAGATCCTCCTGACTCCAGGGGAATGGGATGGGTGTGAAAGTGTTTGAGCATATCAAGGATGGACTGAAACCAGAGGTGCTGGACGTGGCACTGGCCTATTTCATTCACCGACAGGCGCAGGTGCTGAGGAAATCAGAAAGAATATCAGAATAAAATTGCAGTTACTACTTGGGCAAAAGGAAACGGCTCAGTATTTATCTGTCAGGCAGTCAACCTGGCACAGTTGCTGTGTCGCCATGCTCTGTTCCACCCACCGCCTTCAGTCACCCATCAAATCTACACACCAGCTCCTAGCAGATCAACCAATCACTCCCATGCCCCCTCTCGCATCTCCTCACCTGCCACTTTGATTCTTTTCCACTTACCCACACTAAAGACAATGTATACGGGCAGATTAACGTAATCGTGTATTTTTAAGATTAGACTTTAGACTTTTGAGATACAACAGGCCCTTCAGCCCACTGAGACCGCGCTGACCAGCGCTCACCCCGTACACAAGCACTATCCTACACACTAGGGACAATTTACAATATTTTTAATGGAGCCAATTAATTTATCAACCTGTACGTCTTTGGAGTGTGGGAGGAAACGGGAGCACCTGGAGAAAACCCATGTGGTCACGGGGAGAACGTACAAACAGCACCCGTAGTCAGGATCAAACCTGGATCTCTGGCGCTGTAAGGCAACAACTGTGCTGCCCCTGTGGGATGTGGGAGAAAACTGTAGAGACACGGGGTAAACCTCGGCACCACACAGGGTTTAAACAAAATTGATGGAATGGGATCCCATGCAGGAGGGTAGGGAAGGGAAACAAAGCAGGTTGAGTGGACAGAATAGGCAGGAGCATAGCAGTGTGTGAGGAAGACAAGAGGCCTGATGGGTAAGGCGGATGAACTCAGGGCGTGGATTGGTACATTATGGTCGTCACGGAAACCTGGCAAAGGGAGTAGGACTGGCACCTTAATGTTCCAGGGTATGGGTGCTGCAGGAGAGATAGAGATGGAGGTAAAAGTGGAAGGGGAGTTGCTTTATTGATTAAGGAGATGTCACAGCAGTAGTCTGAGATTGGGGTACAAACTTAAAGCACACGGTATTGGGGGTTCAGTGTTGAGGTGGATAGAGAATTGGTTTGCGGACAGGAAGCAAAGAGTAGGAATAAACGGGTCCTTTTCGGAATGGCAGGCAGTGACTAGTGGGGTACCGCAAGGCTCAGTGCTGGGACCCCAGTTATTTACAATATATATTAATGATTTGGACGAGGGAATTGATTGCAATATCTCTAAGTTTGTGGATGACACGAAGCTGGGTGGCAGTGTTAGCTGCGAGGGGGATGCTAGAAGGCTACAGAGTGACTTGGATAGATTAGGAGAGTGGGCAAATGCATGGCAGATGCAATATAATGTGGATAAATGTGAGGTTATCCACTTTGGCGGCAAGAACAGGAAAGCAGAGTATTACCTGAATGGTGGCCAATTAGGAAAAGGGGAGATGCAACGTGACCTGGGTGTCATGGTGCACCAGTCATTGAAAGCAAGCGTGCAGGTGCAGCAGGCAGTGAAGAAAGCGAATGGTATGTTAGCATTCATAGCAAGAGGATTTGAGTATAGGAGCAGGGAGGTTTTGCTGCAGATGTACAGGGCCTTGGTGAGACTGCACCTGGAGTATTGTGTACAGTTTTGGTCTCCTAATCTGAGGAAAGACATTCTAGCCTTAGAGGGAGTACAGAGAAGGTTCACCAGATTAATCCCTGGGATGGCAGGACTTTCATATGAAGAAAGACTGGATAGACTAGGCTTATACTCGCTGGAATTTAGAAGACTGAGGGGGGATCTTATTGAAACATATAAAATTCTTAAGGGGTTGGAGAGGCTAGATGCGGGAAGATTGTTCCCGATGTTGGGGAAGTCCAGAACAAGGGGTCACAGCTTAAGGATAAGGGGGAAGTCTTTTAGGACCGAGATGAGAAAACATTTCTTCACACAGAGAGTGGTGAGTCTGTGGAATTCTCTGCCACAGAAGGTAGTTGAGGCCAGTTCATTGGCTATATTTAAGAGGGAGTTAGATGTGGCCCTTGTGCTAAAGGGATCAGGGGGTATGGAGAGAAGGCAGGTACAGGTTACTGAGTTGGATGATCAGCCATGATCATATTGAATGGCAGTGCAGGCTCGAAGGGCCGAATGGCCTACTCCTGCACCTATTTTCTATGTTTCTATGTTTCTATTACTGATGATTTGTCCAGTGAGGCTATATGGGGTGGAGCTGAAAATAAAATAAAAAAGGGAATACACTCACCTTGTTGTGAGTGTATTTATGGCCCCTAAATGGGCAACGGGAATTAGAAGAACAAATATGCCATGAGATTGTCGGGGCTGCAAGACTAATAATTTTGTCATAGTAGGGGATTTTAACTTTCTCAATGTAGACTGGGACTATCATGGTGCCAAGGGCTTAATCGATGAAATTTGTCAAATGTGTTCAGGAAAGATTCCTCAGGCAATATGCAGAGGGCAAGGCAAAGCTTCACCAACTCTGAGGAAATTGGGAAGGCAAGTGACTGAAATGTTCGTGGACGAGCCTTTTGGGACTGGCAACCCCATGTCTATTAGCTTTAAAATAGTTATGGATACGGACAGGGCAGGCCCACAAGATAAAGTTTTGAACTTGGGCAATGCCATCTTTGATGGTATTAGACTGGAACCTGCTCAAGCTGATTGGAGTAGGTTGTTTGCGGGCAAAGAGACTTTGAGAAAGTGGGATGTTTGAAAAAATTGATAGTGAGAGTTCAAGGCAGTTAGAGCGAAGGGCTACACTGTTAGAGTGAAGGGCAAGGCAGGTGGGAAGGAGTAAGGTGGGCAAGGAGTAAGAAAGCTTAGATGACAAGAGAAATTGAGGCTCTGGTCAGGAAAAAGGATGCGTGGGTCAGGTATAGGCAACTGGGATCAAGTGTATTCCTGGAGGAGTTTAGGGGAATGTGGAGCATACCAGAGGAATTTGGGACAGCAAAAAAGGCACAGGAAACTGAAAGGTGATCTTATAGAGGTATATAATTCATGAGGAGATTGGAAAGGGAAAATGTAGAGCAGAGAATTAAGAACCAGAGGACTTAGGTTTAAGATCACCTCATTATGACAGACTTTGTCAATGCTTTACTGAAGTCACTGTAGACAACATCCACTGCCTATCCTCATCAATCACCGTTATCTACCTCTCAAAAAACTCAATCAAGTTAGTAGGACACGACCTGCCATGCACAAAGCCAACCAGAGAGTGTTCCTGATCTACCATTGACCTCATTGGAGACCTTTGCACTATCTTTAATTGGACTTTACCTGGACTTTATCTGCACTAAATGTTATTACCTTGATCCTATATCTGTACACTGTAGACAGATGTGGTGGTGTACAGGTGGCATCGAGACCATCGGTCCACACGAGTAGTGCTGATGGCCACAGACATTGTGGGCCAAAGGTCTGTTCTTGTGCTGAACTGTCCTGTAAATACTATCCCTGAGAACTCTCTCCAATAGCTTCACTACAATTGATGTGATGTTCACCGGCCTATAATTCCCTGAATTATTTTTATTTCCCTTCTCAAACAAAAGGACCAACATTAGCTACTCTCCAGTCCCCTGGGACCTCTCAGTGGTTAGAGAGGATACAAAGATCTTCATCAAGGCCCCCGCATCTCCATTCTTGCCTCACACGTTGAGAACGTACAAATTCCATGCAGAACACTAATAGTCCAGATTGAACGCGGATTTATGGAGTCGCATGCCAGTGCTACCCACTGCACACCACACTGCCCTGGATAAAAAGTAAGCTCTCTCATTGTAGGTCCCGTCCTTTACATTCTCTACCTCTTCCCTACCTCTTCCGACCATCAGAAAAACAGCGTATCTACACGAACCTGCCAACTGATCATTTTTCACACCTCTGGCACATTAGCCTGTATACGATATGTTACCATAGAACTTTATTTATCCCAGGAAGGAAATTGGTCTGCCAACAGTTATAAAACACACCAAGATACATGAAACAGGAAATTAAAGTGACAAGGGGAAAGGATTGGGGATGTGCAAAGATTGGGGAAGGGAGAGAGTGGAGTCAGTCTACTGCACGACAGAAGGGGGAGGAGTTGTAGTTTGATAGCCACAGGGAAGAAGGATCTCCTGTGGCATTCTGTCCTGCATCCTGGTGGACCCAGTCTGTTGCTGAAGGTACTCCTCAGGTTGACCAGTGTTTCATAGAGGGGGTGAGCTGTATTGTCCAAGATGCTCCACAGTTTGAGGAGCATCCTTCTCTCCAAGACCATCTCCCGTGAATCCAACTCCGCTCCCCAGGACGGAGCCAGCCTTCCTGATGAGTATCACACACCTTGTACGTGGTCAGTAATAGAGTGCCAGGCCCCACTGCTGGTGCCAGGCACCCAGTTGGTGCCAAGCCCACAGAAACCGGCCCTTTGACCCGTCATGTCCATACCAACTGCCATGTCCTGATGCCATCGCAACAACCTGGAGCTCAATGCTCTTAAGACAGTGGAATTGATTGTAGACTTTAGGAGAGCTCCCCCTCCCCTCCCCCCACTCACCACCAACAACACCACAGTCACATTTGCGGAGTCATTTAAGTTCCATCATCCCCAGGGACCTTAAATGGGAGGCCATCATTGACTCCACAGTCAAAAAGGCCCAACAGAGGATGTACTTATAACATATAACATACAACAACTACAGCATGGAAACAGTCCTGTCCGGCCCTACCAGTCCACGCCGACCATTCTCCCTGACCTAGTCTCATCTACCTGCACTCAGACCATAACCCTCTAATCCCCTTCTATCCATATACCTATCCAATTTACTCTTAAATAATAAAATCGAGCCAGCCTCCACCACTTCCACCGAAAGCCCATTCCATACAGCCACCACCCTCTGAGTAAAGAAGTTCCCCCTCATGTTACCCCTAAACCTTTGTCCCTCAATTCTGAAGCTATGTCCCCTTGTTGGAATCTTCCCCACTCTCAAAGGGAAAAGCCTACCCACGTCAACTCTGTCCGTCCCTCTCAAAATTTTAAAAACCTCTATCAAGTCCCCCCTCAACCTTCTACGCTCCAAAGAATAAAGACCCAACCTGTTCAACCTCTCTCTGTAGCCTAAGTGCTGAAACCCAGGCAACATTCTAGTAAATCTCCTCTGTACCCTCTCCATTTTGTCGACATCCTTCCTATAATTTGGCAACCAGAACTGCACACCATACTCCAGATTCGGCCTCACCAATGCCCTGTACAATTTTAACATTACATCCCAACTTCTATACTCGATGCTCTGATTTATAAAGGCAAGCATACTAAACGCCTTCTTCACTACCCTATCCACATGAGATTCCACCTTCAGGGAACAATGCACAGTTATTCCCAGATCCCTCTGTTCCACTGCATTCCTCAATTCCCTACCATTTACCCTGTACGTCCTATTTTGATTTGTCCTACCAAAATGCAGCACCTCACACTTATCAGCATTAAACTCCATCTGCCATCTTTCAGCCCACCCTTCCAAAAGGCCCAAGTCTCTCTGTAGACTTTGAAAATCTACCTCACTATCAACTACTCCACCTATCTTAGTATCATCTGCATATTTACTAATCCAATTTGCCACACCATCATCCAGATCATTAATGTAAATGACAAACAACAGTGGACCCAACACAGATCCTTGGGGTACTCCACTAGACACTGGCCTCCAACCTGACATACAATTGTCAACCGTTACCCTCTGGTATCTCCCATTCAGCCATTGATTTAACCTTCTTAATCAACCTACCATGTGGAACCTTGTCAAATGCCTTACTGAAGTCCATATAGACAACATCCACAGCCTTGCCCTTATCAATTTCCCTGGTAACCTCTTCAAAAAATTCAAGAAGATTAGTCAAACATGACCTTCCAGGCACAAATCCATGTTGACTGTTTCTAATCAGGCCTTGATTATCCAAATAATTATATATATTGTCCCTAAGTATCTTTTCCAATAATTTTCCCACCACAGACGTCAAACTAATAGGTCTATAATTGCTAGGTTTACTTTTAGAACCTTTTTTAAACAAGGGCACAACATGCGCAATGCGCCAATCTTCCGGCACCATCCCCGTTTCTAATGACGTTTGAAATATTTCCATCATAGCCCCTGCTATTTCTGCACCAACTTCCCTCAATGTCCTAGGGAATATCCTATCAGGACCTGGAGACTTATCCACTTTTATATTTTTCAAAAGTGTCCGTACCTCCTCTTCTTTAATCCTCCTAATTTCCATCACTACTCTACTTGTTTCGCTTACCTCACATAATTCAATATCCTTCTCCTCGGTAAATACCGAAGAAAAGAAATTGTTTAATATCTCCAAAGAAATTGTTTAATATCTCCAAAGAAATTGTTTAATATCTCCTGTTTAATATCTCTTGTTTAATATCTCCTGCGGCAACTGAGAAAACACAATCTGCCGCAGGCAATGATGGTCCAGTTCTATACTGCCACCATATGTCTGTCCTCACCTTCTCCATCATGGTCTGGTTTGGCTCAGCCACCAAGCATGGCATCCAGAGGGTGCAGCGCATCGTTCGATCAGCCGAGAAGGTTGTTGGCTGCAACCTTCCCCCCATTGACGAACTGTACACTGCAAGGGCCAGGAAGCGAGCGGGCAAAATCATCTCTGACTCCTCTCACCCTGGCCACAAACTCTGAAGCACTTCCCTCTGGAAGGTGACTCCGGACTGTCAAAGCCGCCACAGTCAGACATAAAAACAGCTTTTCCCACAAGCAGTAGCTCTACTCAACAGCCAAAAGTCTGCAGCCCCCTTGTGCTCTGGTATTTTATTTAATTCTTCACATGTTTAACTTATAATGTATAATTCTTAATTGTTTACTGTATCTCGTGTTGTTACTTGCGAGCAAAGCACCAAAGCCAATTCCTTGTATGTGTACATACTTGGCTAATAAAATGTATTCAATTTATTCAATAAATATACATCTATACTGATCTCATTTTGTCTGTAGCCACTGTCTTGGCAATTCAAGTGCTGGTCGAGATACTTCCTGGAAGAGGTCGTGTCTCCACCACCTCCTCAGGCTGTGTGTTCCAGATTCCTATCACCCACTGGGTGAAAACATTCTTCCAGAGATCCCCTCTGAACCTTTCACTCTCTCAGGCAGGAGATGAGTTACTTCAGCACTTTGTGTCTATCTTTCACTCTCTTGTTCCTTACTCTTCACCGCTGTACTCTAGCTTGATAACTACTGTGGGGAAAAGTTTACCACCACAGGAAAGTTTCACTTATCTGGCATGTTCCAGACCTTGGTGAGGCTGACAGTTTTTTCAGAGAATTCCACTTTATTCCTAGTATTAACCTCTCATACCTGCGTGTCTTTGGGATGTGGGAGGGAACAGAGCACCCGGCAGAAATTCATGTGGTCACTGGGAGAACGTGCAAACTCCACACCGGGGCCTGGATTGAACCTGCATCCCTGGCGCTGAGAAGCAGCGGCTCAACCAGCTACCCTCTGGATCTTTGGATTTGTACACCACTGCCCTTTTGTTCCCCAGTGCCTTTACATCTGATTTATGTCAGACCATCCCAGAGAATACTCATCAGGATGAAATTCCATCAGACATTGCTCTGCTCATTTTACCAAATAATCAATATCATTTTGTAGCCTCACAGCATTCTCCTCACTATTAATAACATTGCTAATTTTTGTTTCATCCAGAGTCATAGAGTCTTACGGCATGGAAACAGGCCCTTCGGCCCAACTTGCCCACAACGGCCAACATGACCCATCCACATTAATCTTACCTGCCTGCGTTTGGCCCATATCCCTTTAAACCTGCCCAATCCATGTATCTGTCCAAAATGTTTCTGAAACAAATGTTTCTTAAATAATCTGCAAACTTATAAATCATATTTGCTATATTCATATCCAAATTGTTAAATGCAAATAACAAACCGCAGGTCCTATAGCACTAAACCCAGAGGTATACCAGTGGTCACAAGCTCTCACAGAACAAGTCTCCACCATCACCCTCTGCTCGTATCCCAGGCCCGGTGGGAACGGGACTTGCCAAGTTGCCTGTATCCCATTGTTACCTCTCCAAAAAGAAAAACACATTTGCAGTCCTACAGTCATTGAACACCAAGAACATAGAACAATACACACTCAAAATGCTGAGTAACTTAGCGGGTCAGGCAGCATCTCTGGAAAAAATAGATTTGTGATGTTTTGGGTTTCAGACTCTGGTCTGAAGGGTCATGACCCTTTGGTCTATCTTTGGTATAAACCAGCATCTGCAGTTCCTTATTATTACATTACATGCCCAGCACAGGAACAGGCTATTCGGCCCACAATGTCTGTGCTGAATATAATGCCAAGATAAATCAATCTTCCCTGCCATAATCCATATCCCTCTATTCCCCATGTATCCAAGTGCCAATCTAAAAGTCTCTTAATGCCACAATCATATCTGCCTCCACCACCACCACTGGCAGCACGTGCCAGGCGCACACCATCACTGGCAGCACGTGCCAGGCACACACCACCACTGGCAGCACGTGCCAGGCACACACCACCACTGGCAGCACATGCCAGGCACACACCACCACTGGCAGCACGTGCCAGGTACACACCATCACTGGCAGCACGTGCCAGGCACACACCACCACTGGCAGCACATGCCAGGCACACACCACCACTGGCAGCACATGCCAGGCACACACCACCACTGGCAGCACATGCCAGGCACACACCACCCTCTTTTTAAACAAAAAACTAGCCCCATATATCTCCTTTAAACTTTGCCTCTCTCATCTTAAGCTTTGCCGTCTAATGTTAAACATTCCCACCCTGGGACAAAGGTTCTGACTGTCCACCCCATCTATGCCTCTCATCATTTTATATACTTTTTATCAGGTTTCTCCCTCAGGCTTCGCTGCAGGGAAAACAATCCAAATTCATCTAACCTCTCCTTCCAGCTAATATCCTTTAACCTAGACGGCCTTCTGGTAAACTTCTTCTGCACTCTGACATCTGACACCGCACTAGTGGCCAACAAAGATTTTGGAAGATAGACACAGAGTGCTGGAGTAACTCCGTGGGTCAGGCAGCATCTCTGAAGAAAAGGAATAGATGACGTTTCAGGTCAGAAAACTTCTTCAGACTGAGAGTCAGGGGAGAGGGAAACTGGAGGTACAAATCAGAACTGGCACCGATGATTAAGGACAGGTGGAGCCCACAATTGTCCAGTGTTAACTGTCGAAGAGGTGATAACGAAGGAATATATGGATGCAAACAGTGGAGCTAGTAGGGCGACTGGGGTGGGGGAGGGATGGATAGAGAGGGAACGCAAGGGCTACTTGAAATTAGAGAAATCAATATTCATATGACTGGGTTTAAGCTGTTCAGTCCACTTTGGTCGACGCGATCTCCCAGTTGCCAAACTTTTAACTGAACTTGGTCATTGGTGATGGTGAAATGGATAGCTCACTCTCGATAGAAAGCTTCACCCAAGTGCAGCCACTTTCGATAAAGTGCTACAGAACAAACCTTTTAGCAAGTTGAAGCAGTGGCACAAGAGATTGCACAGATGCCACATTAGCTCAGTACAGGGCAGTGCAGTCGGTGGTGCAGCGGTAGAGTTGCTGCCTCACAGCACCAGAGACTCAGCTTCAATCCTGATTATGGGTGCTGTCTCTACTGAGTTTGTACGTTCTCCCCTGACCGCCTGGGTTTACTCCCACATCCGAACGACGTGCAGGTTTGTTGGTCAATTGGCTTCTGTACATTGCCCCGAGTGTGTAGAACTAGTTTACACACTGATTGTTGGTTGGCGCGGACTTGGCAGGTCAAAGGACCTGTTTCCACGCTACACTATTCGATGATTTTCCTCAGCTACCAATGTTCCAGAGAAAACAATCCACGTTTATCCAAACTCTCTCCGTAGCAGAAACCCTCTAATCCAGGCATCCTGGACCCTGCACCATGGAGGCAACACATCATCCAGGAGTCTCGATTGCTGCCACAGAATCTCCTGCCTGTTCCACCAAACTAACGTCTCCAATTACTGTGGCTCTGCCTGACTTCAGCCTTCCCTGCTGTGCCTCACAACCAGACCTGATGCCACAGACCTGACTGCTGCTCCTGCTCTCCCCTGACTGGTCATGCCTTACAAAAAGGTATACCTGTTTTGAAAGGCAATGGTTGCAAGATAGACACAAAGTGCTGGAGTAACTCAGAGGATCAGGCAGCGTCTCTAGAGAAAAAGCGATGGGTGACGTTTCGGGTTGGGACCCGTCGTCAGACTGAAAGTAGGGGGTGGGGGGATGAAGAGCTGGAGGCGGGAAAAGACCAGGACCAATCCAGGCCGGCCACACATGACCTCAATCAGGCAGGTGCCTTGGTAGGCCCATTGTTAGCTAGGGAATGTGTGATCGCAAGAGGGAAGCAATGTGAAAAACTGTGGAACTGTTAAAACGACTGGAGCAGAAGAAGGGGTAAGGCGGGAGGAGAGTGAAAGTAGAAGTTACTTAAAATTAGAGAATTCAATGGATAAACCGCTGGGTTGTGAGCTACCCAAGCAAAACATAAGGTACTGTTCCTCCAATTTGCGTGCGGTCTCACTCTGGAAACGGAGGAGGCCCAGAACAGAAAGATCAGTGCGGGAATGGGAAGGGGAGATGAAATGGTTTGCAACTGGGAGATCCCATAGGCCTAGGCAGACCGAGCACAAGTGTTCAGCGACACAGTCGCCAAGTCTATGTTTGGTCTCGCCAGATTCCTGTGCTCTCTGAATTTTGAACATATTTTAATCAGGCAAATATCTGGTGAATTGATGGAAAAACATCATTAGCTGCCATAAACATTAACCAGGATAAACCATCATTTGAAATAGCACATATATCTGAAATGAAAATCAGTGGGAAACTCGTTCTATCTTTCAAGCACCCTGCCCCTTGAAGGTCTGTGGGGAGAGAGGGCAGGATGGAGAGAGGGAGAGAGGAAGGGAGGGAGGGAGGGGAGGAGGCTGCTCACTCAAATGGGCAGTGATGAAGCACAGTGCAATAGAGTGGATGTGGAGACGATGTTACCGCTAGCGGAAGAGTCCAGAACCCGAGGGCACAGCCTCAGAATAAAAGCACGTACCTTCCTGCCAGACAACTGTGGAGGCCAAGTCTGGGTATTTTTTGAAGTGGGGATTGACAGATTCTTGATTAGTAAGGGTGTCAAAGGTTATGGGGGAAGGCAAGAGAATAGGGTTAAGAGGAAATGATAGATCAGCCATGAGTGACTGGTGCAGTAGACTCGATGGGCCGAATACATAGGAACATATTCCATGCCCCTTGTAAATTTGTCAACTTTAAATGAAGGTCCTGCCTATTTCCTTCAAGAGGGTCAATAGGATTAAAGGTCATGTTGATTTGCCTAGCATGAGATTTTAAACCAGGAACCTGCATTTAGACTTTAGAGATACAGCGTGGAAACAAGCCTTTTGGCCCACCGACTCCACGGCAACCAGCAATCACACTGTACACTAACCCGATCCTACACATTAGGGACAATTTACAATTTTTACCGAAGCCAATTATCCTACAAACCTCTACGTCTTTGGTGTGTGGGAGCACCCAGAGAAAAAGCACGCGGTCACAGGGAGAACGTACGAACAGCAAACAGACAGCACCTGTAGTGAGGATGGAACCCGGGTCTCTGGTGCTGTGAGGCAGCAACTCTACTGCTGCGCCACTGTGCTGCCTCAGGTGAGATTTGAAACAGGGCATCCGCATTTCTCTATAATGCATCAACCATGAATCGGCAGCAGGGTAGGGGTGTCTACCTCAGGGTGGCTGTGCTGTCGAGGTCCCAGGGTCGACGCTTACCTTGGCTTTCCCCTGGAAGTTGAAGGTGAGCACGTACTCTCCCGGCCGCGTCTCACTCTGGCGAATGACGAAGAGGCCGTGGCTCCGCTTGCCGCCGGCCAGCACCAGCTGGGCTGCCTTCACCCGCGGCAATGTCCCGTGGAACCAGGGGTAGCTGCAGAGCTGGCTCTCCACCGTAGGCTGATCCTTCGCATCTGCAGGAAGGGAAAGACGGCACAGGCTCAGCAAACATCCAGAGCATGCGAGCATCCCAGCCAAGGGCAGCCAAGGTTCACGTACCATCCCAGTGCACAAACCACACTGGAAGGCACAGCTAAAACTCTACCTCTGCCCCAAGCCAACTTCCCAGAAGTTTCTAGCTCCAAAGTGGGGATGCACAGGGTGATCTAATCCACCATCACAGCAGTCCTGGGCAGCTGGCAACAAACCAGACCACACGTGTACAATGTTGACTGCACAGTGCTACCTCCTGCACCCATGCAGAACTCATCAACTTCACCACCAATTTCCATTCTGCACTCAAATTTACTTGGACCATCTCCGACACCTCCCTCCCCTTTCTTGATCTCACAGTCTCTATCACAGGAAATAGACTATTGACTGACGTCCATTACAAACCCACTGACTCCCACAACTATCTCGACTACACTTCTTCCCACCTGGCTTCCTGCAAAGACTCTATCCCCTACTCCCAATTCCCTCATCTAAGCTGCATCTGCGCCCAAGATGAGGTGTTCCATACCAGGAGCTGTCCTCATTCTTTAGGGAACGGGGGTTCCCTTCTCCTAATCGTGGTTGAGGCCCTCACTCGTATCTCCTCGGTACCCCGCAGCTCCGCACTTGCTCCCCCTCCCCCTTGTAGCAACAGAGACAGAGTTCCCCTAGTCCTTACCTTTCACCCCATCAGCCGTCGCATGCAACACATATTCCTCCAATATTTTTATCACCTCCAATGGGACCCCAACACGAGTCACATATTCCCATCTCCACCCCTTTCCACCTTCCGCAGAGACTGTTTCTTCCGCAAATCCCTGGTTAACTCATTCCACCCAAATCAACCCCTCCCAAGGTACCTTCCCCTGCAACCACAGAAGATGCAACACCTGTCACTTTACCTCCTCCCTCGGCTCTGTCCTTTCAGGTTAGGCAGAGGTTCACTTGCACATCCTCCAACCTTATCTACTGTATCAGTTGATCAATATGTGGAATCGGCGAGACCAAATGTAGACTGGGCAATCAATTCACTGAACACTTTCGCTCAGTCCACCTGAATCTTCCTGATCTCCCGGTTGTTAAACACTTTACTACTCCTTCCCATTCCCACACAGACTGTCCTAGGTCTCCTCCATTGTCAGAGTGAGGCTAAACGAAAATTGGAGAAAAACAGCATCTCATATTTTGCTTGGGCAGTTTACAGCCGAGTGGTATGAATATTGATTTCTCTCACTTCAGGTAGCCCCGGCATTCCCTCTCTCTCTATCCCTCCCCCACCCAAGTTGCACCAGCTCGTTTTCACCCAACAAACAACTAACAATGGCCTGTTTCCTTTATCATTGTTACTTTTTTGCATATCTTTCATTCATTGTTCTTTATCTCTCCACATCACCGTCTATATCTCTCGTTTCCCTTATCCCTAACCAGTCTGAAGAAGGATCTCGACCCGAAAGTCACCCATTCCTTCTCTGCAGAGATGCTGCCTGTCCCGCTGAGTTACTCCAGCTTTTTGTATCTATCTTCGGTTTAAACCAGCATCAGCAGTTCCTTCCAACACACTCAGTTAACAACATTTATCAGTTCATGACTGACCAGCGACGTCATCGAATCATTCAGCACGGAAACAGGTCCTTCAACCCATATCGTCCATGCCAGCCAACATGTCCCATCTAAACCAGAGCCACTTGCCTGCATTTGGCCCATTTGTTCCTGTCTTGTCTATGTGTCTTTTAAATGCTGTAATGATATGTCTCAACGTCTTGTACAATTGCAACATATCTGGACATGTCCAAACCTCTATATGGTATACCTTGACTGATGTACCAAAAGCCTTCTTGACCACCCTGTCGACCCGAGACGCCATTTCAGGATGTATGCACCTGCATGCCTCGATCCCTCTGCTCTGCAGCATTCTCCAGAGCCCTGACATTCACTGTGAGGGTGCTGCCCTGGTTTGACTTCCCAAAATGCAGCACTTCACATTGATCTGCATTATACCCCATTAGCCATTGCTCAGCCCACTTGCCCAGCTGATCAAGAGCCTGCTGGATTTTTGATAACCATCTTCACTATCTATAATACCACCCACTTTACTGTCATCTGCAAGCTTATTAATCATGCCTTGTGTACTCTCATCCAAATCATTGATATAAACCACAAACCGCAATGGGCCCAGCACTGATCCCTGAGGTACGCCACTCATCGCAGAGCTCCAGTCTGAAAATATCCTTGCACCACGACACTGCTGCAGTTGGCTACCTCCCTCTGGGCCCCATGCGACTTGCTGACGTCCAAATAGACGATGTCTACAGCCTTGTCCTTGTCAACCTTTTTGGTTACCTCTTCAAATAAACTAAATCAAATTCATAAGACACAATCTCCCATGTACAGAGTTTTCTTTCTTTACGCCCCAGCGGTATGAGCGTTGAATTTTCCAATTTTAGGCAACTTTTACAAACAACCCCCTCCCCTTTCCACCCCTTTCTTTCGTTTTTTTTTAGAGATACAGGCCCTTCGGCCCACCGAGTCCGCACCGCCCAGCGAACCCCGCACATTAACACACACACTACTACACACACTAGGGACAATTTTTTAAAAACATTTTACCCAGTCAATTAACCTACATACCTGTACGACTTTGGAGTGTGGGAGGAAACCGAAGATTTCGGAGAAAACCCACGCAGGTCACGGGGAAAACATACAAACATACATACAGACGGCGCCCGTAGTCAGGATCGAACCTGAGTCTCCGGCGCTGCATTCGCTGTAAGGCAGCAACTCTACCATATTATGCATTTACGTGCACAACAACTGGTGCACTAACATCCAAATCATAGATAGCCACTGTTCTCCTGATCTGGAGTCCCTAACAGTTAAATGCAGGCCTTTTTACCTTCCTCGCGAATTTACAGGGGTTATAGTAACAGCAGTCTACATCCCACCGAATGCTAACGCTAGCACAGCTTTAGGCTACCTGCTCGGTGCAATAAACTCACAACAGAGCACATATCCAGAAGCAGCCCACATCATAGCCGGGGACTTCAATCATGCAGACCTAAAGTCAGTTCTCCCGAAACTTGAACAACACATAAGATGTGCTACCAGGGGGAAAAACACACTAGACAAGGTTTATTCAAATATTAAGAAGGGTTTCAGGTCAGCACCACTACCACACCTGGGGCAGTCAGATCACCTGTCCATATTCCTAACTCCAGCATACACCCCACTCAGGAGGAAAGCTCCAGTCACCATAAAGACTGTTAAGACATGGCCTGAAGGAGCTTCCTCGCAGCTGCAGGATTGCTTCGAAAGGACCAACTGGGATATTTTTGAGGATCAGGACTTGGAGGAGTACACATCAACTGTACTTTGCTACATCCAAAACTGTGTTGACAATGTCACCGTCGACAAACGCATCCAGTTGTATCCCAATCAGAAACCCTGGATGACAAAGGATGTCAGGTCTCTCCTCAAGGACCGTAACACCGCCTTCAGGTCTAGTGATAGAGCTCTATACAGTGCTGCTAGAACCAACCTGAAGAGAGGCATCAAGGATGCCAAAGCGTCCTACAAGAGGAAGATTGAGGACCACTTTACCAACAATGACCCACGGCGGGTATGGCAAGGCATCCAGCACATCACCAACTACAAGACCAGCAACCGCACGACTGCCGACGGCGACGCCTCGCTGGCAGAGGAACTTAACTGTTTCTTTGCTCGTTTCGAGGTGAAAGCTACAGTGGCAGACATAACACCCTCTCCAGCACCTGACAGCAACACCTTCACTGTGCAGGAGTATGATGTTAAGCGCGTGCTCAGAGCAGTGAATCCCAGGAAAGCTGCTGGCCCCGATGGTGTGACGGGCAGAGTGCTGAAGGAATGTGCAGACCAATTATCTGAGGTCTTCACAAAAATCTTCAACCTGTCCCTTTTAAAATCCACCATCCCTCCCTGCCTGAAGTCCGCCACAATCATCCCACTGCCGAAAAAGTCTGTCATCAGCGGCCTTAACGACTACCGTCCGGTAGCACTCACACAGTGCTTCGGTCATCACAAAGTGCTTCGAGAGACTGGTCCTGCAGCACATCAAAGCCAGCCTCCCACCCACCTTCGACCCACACCAGTTTGCCTACAGAGCAAATAGGTCTACAGGGGATGCCATCGACACAGCTCTTCACACTGCACTGACCCACCTTGAACACCAGGGGAGCTATGTGAGGATGCTCTTCCTCGACTTCAGCTCTGCCTTTAACACGGTCATCCCGAGCAGACTGGTCACCAAACTTTCCGACCTTGGATTTTCCCAAACCATCTGCCAATGGATCAAGGACTTCCTGACCAACCGCCCCCAGACCGTCAAAATAGGCCCTCACCTCTCCTCCACCATTACACTGAGCACCGGCTCACCACAGGGCTGTGTGTTGAGCCTCATCCTTTACTCCCTCTACACTCACGACTGCGCCCCCACCCATCCCACCAACACCATCATCAAGTTCGCGGATGACACGACTGTGGTTGGACTCATCTCAGGAGGAGATGAGACAGCCTATAGGGATGAAATCCAAAGGCTGGCAGCATGGTGTTCAGTGAACAATCTGGTCCCGAACTCCTCCAAAACAAAGGAACTTATAATTGACTTTAGAAAAACCAGTGTAGAATACGACCCACTCTACATCAATGGGGTCTGTGTGGAAAGGGTACCCGCTTTCAGGTTCCTGGGTACGCACATCGCAGAGGATCTTACCTGGTCTACCAACACCATCACCACAGTAAAGAAGGCACAGCAGAGACTCCACTTCCTGAGGATCCTCAGGAAAACCAACCTGCAGAAGCTCATGTTGTCCTTCTATCGCTGCTCCATCGAGAGTGTGCTGGAATACTGTATAACCACATGGTACGCCAGCTGCTCAGAAAAGGACAGGAAGGCCCTTCAGAGGGTCATCACGACGGCCCAGAAGATCATCGGCTGCTCACTGCCCTCCCTGGAGCACCTGTTCAGCCTACGCTGCCTCAGTAGAGCAGGCAAAATAATAAAAGATCCATCCCACCCCGGCCACCGTCTGTTTGTTCATCTGCCCTCTGGTCGACGTTTCAGGTCGATCAAATCCCGAACAAACAGACTTAAGAACAGTTTTTACCCCAGGGCCATACGAGAACTGAACACTACCTTTGCACTAGGCAACACCATTAAAAAATCTTGTACTTAATATAATTGTATTTATGTATTTATTTGTTTTTGCATTTATTGCATATATGTTTGTACGCACCGTCAGGATTGGCTATTTTTTAATTTCGTTGTACTCGTTGCAATGACAATAAATGAATATTATTATTATTATTATATTATTCCACTCCCCTGAACCCTGGCTGACTTTCTCCCATTCCTTTCTCCAGCTTCACAATTTGCAGTTCCTTATCCTTTTGTGCTCGAACCTGTCCTTTCAACCTTGGCATTTGTCCAACAATCTGCTTATCAAACCCCTCGCTCGCCTGTGTTCACCTATTATCGGCCAAACTCTATCGCGTCCCACCAAATTAATTTCCACCTACCTCGACTCCATCCTATCACCCCTGGTCTAATCACTCCCTACCGATGTCCAAGACACCTCACAGGCTCTTCGTCACTTCAATTACTTCCGTTTTCCAGGCCCCCACTTTACTATGGATGTCCAGTCACTCTACACCCCTATCCCCCACCAGGAAGGTCTTTAAGCCCTCCGTTTCCTCCTTGACTGCAGAACCATTAAGAAGGGTTCAACCACCAACCCCGCTAATTATCGTCCTGTTTCATTAACAAGCACTTGCTGCAAACTACTGGAGCATATAATCGATAGTAATCTGATGAGACACCTTAGCAAACATAGCATACTTGCTGAGAACCAACATGCATTTAGGAGGCATAGATCATGCGAGTCTCAGCTTATCCTGACAACAAATGACCTGGCCAAGAACCTTGACAGCAATGTCATCATGGATTTAGTACTACTAGACTTCTCTAAAGCATTTGATGTCATCCCACACCAGAGACTGCTTCAGAAGCTTGACTTCTATGGTGTTCGTTCCAACACGAAACAATGGATTTCCAGTTTTCTGACAAAACGTCTTCAGCACGTGTGTGTGAATGGAAAAACCTCTGATTGGCATCCAGTGTTAAGTGGGCCTACAGTACTGGGTCCTCATCTGTTTTTGCTTTACATTAATGACATCCATGAAAGTGACAAGCACAACCAGACTATTTGCTGATGATTGTTTGCTGTACCGTCCAATTAAGTCAGCTGATGATAAAGATGCTCTCCAAAAAGATCTCGATACTATGGTTGCGTGGTCACAACAATGGGGGATGCAGTTCAATCCTTCCAAATGTGAAATCATGCGTGTCACCAGGAGGAGGAAACCAGGCGAAACATCATATAATATCCTTGGTGCCACTATTGAAGAATCCAAACAGACCAAGTATCTTGGCATCAAATTACAGAACGATCTACGTTGGAATGGTCAGACTCATCATGCAACGGTGAAAGCAACAGGAGTCCTAAATTTTCTGAGACGCAACTTTTATCATTGTTCAACTTCTATCAAGGAGAAGTTATACTTCACCCTTGTTAGACCATATTTGGACTACGCAGTTGCAGCATGGGATTCATACACAAATAAAAATATTTCTTCCATCGAACGTGTCCAGACAGGCAGCTCGATTTGTTACAAATATCTATGAGAGAGAAGCGAGTGTAACCGAACTTCTACATACATTGGGGTGGAATACTCTCCAAGACAGACATAAAGCCCACTGCTTGACCTGTTTTTACAAAATGTTAAATGGTCAGCTCGACATAGATTACCACATCTACACCAAACCCAACCCTATCAGGAGTAGACGAGGGCATTCGATTCAATAGACAATAGACAATAGGTGCAGGAGTAGGCCATTCAGCCCTTCGAGCCAGCACCGCCATTCAATGCGATCATGGCTGATCACTCTCAATCAGTACCCCGTTCCTGCCTTCTCCCCATACCCCCTCACTCCGCTATCCTTAAGAGCTCTATCCAGCTCTCTCTTGAAAGCATCCAACGAACTGGCCTCCACTGCCTTCTGAGGCAGAGAATTCCACACCTTCACCACCCTCTGACTGAAAAAGTTCTTCCTCATCTCCGTTCTAAATGGCCTACCCCTTATTCTCAAACTGTGGCCCCTTGTTCTGGACTCCCCCAACATTGGGAACATGTTATCTGCCTCTAATGTTCAATTTGAGATACCAGCTATCAAGACAGATGTGTATAGCAATTCATTCTTCCCTCACACAATTAAAGCATGGAATAGTCTTTGCCCTACTATAGTTACTCAACCAGACGCAACATTTCACCGTCCGGCACGGCCTGAAATAGGCCGCGGGATTTTTCTCTGCTCGGCGGGGGCTTCAATGTCGGGAGCCATGACCGCCCCGACGTGCAGCGTGTTCGCCCGCCCCGGATCGCGGGGCTTGGGTCGGCCCGCTGCGGACCTTTCACCGTCCGACGTGGCCCGGAACGTGGCAACGACAACAGCCTGACCGCGGAAGAAGACGGCAGGGGAAGAGAAAAGACATTCTGGCCTTCCATCATAGTGAGGAGGGGACTGGAGGAGACTCACTGTGATGGATGTTTCTTTTTTTTGTGTTGGTTGGGGTTGTGTAATTTGCTTATTTTACTGCTTTTATTGTTGGACTGTGGGTGACTAAATTTCATCCAAAGAACTTGTTTTTTGGATGACAAATAAAGATATCCTGTATCCTGTAAATTTAAGGCAGCTCTTCTTCTCCAAGAAGCCCTTCTTGCTTAAGTCCATACTCCGCCACCTCCAGTTTAAATTCCATTTGGAATATTTTGGAGGACCATGAACTAGCCAATTTCCATCTACTAATACTCTCCTCCGCCTAGCAGAGCT
Organism: Rhinoraja longicauda; assembly: GCF_053455715.1. Lineage (NCBI taxonomy): Eukaryota > Metazoa > Chordata > Chondrichthyes > Rajiformes > Arhynchobatidae > Rhinoraja > Rhinoraja longicauda. The sequence continues at coordinate 33,589,160 of NC_135978.1, read as the reverse complement.
GGTCCTTGCCCTCAACAACTTCTCCTTCGACTACTCCCACTTCCTCCAAATCCAAGGCGTAGCTATGGGCACTCGCATGGGCCTGCCTCTTTGTCGGGTACGTCGAACAATCACTGTTCCAGGCATACGCTGGCCCCATCCCCGACTCTACCTCCGCTACATTGATGACTGCATTGGTGCTACCTCCTGCATCCATGCAGAACTCACTGACTTCATCAACTTCTCCACTAATTTCCATCCTGCACTCAAATTCACTTGGATCATCTCCGACATCTCCCTACCGTTTCTGGATCTCACCGTCTCCCTCACAGGAAACAGACTATTGACCGACATCTACTACAAACTCATTGACTCCCATAACTATCTAGATTACACTTCTTCCCACCCTGCTTCCTGTAAAGACTCTATCCCCTACTCCCAATTCCTCTGACTTTGCCGCATCTGCGCCCAGGATGAGGTGCTTCATACCAGGGCATCGGAGATGTCCTCATTCTTTAGGAAACAGGGGTTCCGCATTTCCGTTATAGATGAGGCTCTCACTAGGGTCTCCTCGATATACCGCTGCACCGCTCTTGCTTCCCCTCCCCCCATTCGTAACAAGGATTGAGTCCCCCTTGTCCTCTCCTTCCACCCCATCAGCCGTCGCATACAGCATTAAAATCCTCCAACATTTTCGCCACCTCCAATGTGATCCCACTACTGATCACATTTTCCCATCTCCACCCCTTTCTGTTTTCCGCAGAAACCGTTCCCTCCCCAACACCATGGTCAACTCGCAAGATCTAGCAGGCCTTGGCGGACCGAGCATGTGTTTAGCAAAGCACAGGTCAATATCTATCTTGCATTCTGACACCCTAATCAGATGTGCAGCACTTTGGTCAACGTGGGTTGTTTTTAAATGTGCTATACAAATAAAATTGACTTGACTTGACTTGACTTGACATCTTATTGGTGCTGCAGCCACTTAGTGTTTGTTTCCCAAAATAACCAAATGTTGAGTGAAGTTAGAGCGGAAATAACTGTCCCTGCACTGATCGCCCCTGACAAGCAGCACATTCAACAGCTGTTGGATCCAATCCCAGACCTCGCAACATTTGATTTTACAAATTCAAAATTTTGATGTCCAAAATTCAGAATTTTACATAAAAATTCATAATATGGCGCGTAATGCAACTTTTCAGCAAAAAAGGTATGCACGCCAAATGCGCTACATTCATGTGTGAAAAACGACTATTATTTCCAACAGTCTGTAGTTCTTGGACTACATGTACAATGTCAGGCCTACATGTGTATATTCTGCTATTTATAGAAAGGTTATTGAACAGAAATACTTTTTACAACAAATCAAAAATTGTTTTGTTTTGTTTTGTTTTCTCTATTTTGCTTTTTCCTTACACAAAATGTATGACTAAGTTATGAAGAAAGAGTTTCATTTAAAAATACACATACCTAATTTCATTGAAGACACACTTGCTCCAGTGGTCTTCAACAGCAAATCACAACAGACCATGTCCCCCCCACACCACCCCAATACCCCCACTACCCTCCCCCCCACACTCCCACTCCACCCCCACTCCCCCCCTATTAGCAAATTTGCAGATGATACTAAGCTGGGGGGTAGTGTGAATTGTGAGGAAGATGCAATAAGGCTGCAGGGTGACTTGGACAGGTTGTGTGAGTGGGCGGATACATGGCAGATGCAGTTTAATGTAGATAAGTGTGAGGTTATTCACTTTGGAAGTAAGAATAGAAAGGCTGATTATTATCTGATTGGTGTCAAGTTAGGAAGAGGGGATGTTCAACGAGATCTGGGTGTCCTAGTGCATCAGTCACTGAAAGGAAGCATGCAGGTACAGCAGGCAGTGAAGAAAGCCAATGGAATGTTGGCCTTCGTAACAAGAGGAGTTGAGTATAGGAGCAAAGAGGTCCTTCTACAGTTGTACCGGGCCCTGGTGAGACGGCACCTGGAGTACTGTGTGCAGTTTTGGTCTCCAAATTTGAGGAAGGATATTCTTGCTATTGAGGGAATGCAGCGTAGGTTCACTAGGTTAATTCCCGGAAAGGCGGGACTGTCGTATGTTGAAAGGCTGGAGCAATTAGGCTTGTATACACTGGAATTTAGAAGGATGAGGGGGGATCTTATTGAAACATATAAGATAATTAGGGGATTGGACACATTAGAGGCAGAAAACATGTTCCCAATGTTGGGGGAGTCCAGAACAAGGGTCCACAGTTTACGAATAAGGGGTAGGCCATTTAGAACGGAGATGAGGAAGAACTTTTTCAGTCAGAGAGTGGTGAAGGTGTGGAATTCTCTGCCTCAGAGGGCAGTGGAGGCCAGTTCGTTGGATGCTTTCAAGAGAGAGCTGGATAGAGCTCTTAAGGATAGCGGAGTGAGGGGGTATGGGGAGAAGGCAGGAACGGGGTACTGATTGAGAGTGATCAGCCATGATCGCATTGAATGGCGGTGCTGGCTCGAAGGGCTGAATGGCCTACTCCTGCACCTATTGTCTATTGTCTATTCCCCTCCCCCTGACTCCCACCCTCCCCCCTACTCCCCTCCTCCCTTTCCCCCTGGCATCCGCCCTCGCACACTCCCTACTCCCACCCCCCCACTCCCGATTCACGCCCCCCCACTCCCACTTACCCCCCTCTCCCCTCTCCCTCCACTCCCGCCCTCCCCTCCCCACCTTTTCCCCCCATCTCCACTCCCCCACCCCCCACCCCCATCCCCCCTTCCCCCTCCCTTCCTCCACCCCCCCCGATCCCCACTCCCCCCTCCCCTGCACCCCATCCCCTCTCAACGCAGTGAGGTGAGCCCAGCGGCGAGGCGAGGCGAGTCGAGGCCAGCAGCGAGGTGAGGCGAGCCCAGTGGCGAGTCAGGGCCAGCGGCGAAGGGAGGCCAGCGGCGAGGCGAGTCGGGGCCAGCGGCGAGGCGAGTCGGGTCCAGCGGCGAGGCGAGTCGGGGCCAGCGGCGAGGCGAGTTGGGGCCAGTGGCGAGGCGAGTCGGGGCCAGCGGCGAGGCGAGGTGAGGCCAGCGTCGAGGCGAGGCCAGCGGCGAGGCAAGTCGGGGCCAGCAGCGAGGTGAGACCGGGCCAGCGGCGAGGCGGGGCCAGCGACGAGGCGAGGCGGAGCCAGCGGAGAGGCGAGACTGGGCAAGGCCAGCGGCGAGGCGGGGCGAGAGGCAGGGCGAGCGGTGGGGCGTGTGTTTTGCGGAATAATGTGAGGTGAAATCGGAATGGTGGAAATGAAATAAGAAAGCGGAAACTTTCCGCCAAATTCGGAAGGGTTGGGAGGTCTGCAATCCTGACATGCAACGGATAAACACGGATGATAGAAGCATCTAAACAAATGTAGTTTTCCACCACATTCAGTAGAATCGGGAATCCCCCCATAGCCAATCATCCCAGCTGCAAATAGATGACAGTGGAACCGATCAGAAGTCCCACCGCAGGCAGAGGGAGGCCAAACTCGGCTGGAGTTCAGTTTAGAGATACAGCATGGAAACGAACCCTTCAGCCCACTGAGTCCGCACTGACTAACATTAATTACTATCCTACACATTGGGGACAATTTACAGAAACCAATTAGCCTACAAACGTCCATGTTTTTGTAATGTGGGAGGAAACCGGAGCTCCCGGAGAAAACTCACACGGTCACACGGAGAGCGTGCAAACACTGTACAGACAGAACCCGTGGTCAGGATCGAACCCCGGGTTTCTGGCACTGTAAGGCAGCAACTCTACTGCTGTGCCACCGTGTGCTGGGCTGCATTACCTGTGGAGACTGCAGTACTTGGAGTCTCTGAATACAGAGTCTGGAGGAAGTTCTCCAGTGGAACGTGAGCGAGGGGTTGCTGCACTGAGACTTCCTTTGGTCTGACGAGTGAACTGATGGGTGCGGAATCAGGATCAGTGCAGGTGGTGTCCAGGGCTTGGACGGGTGCTGCAATGGAGAGATAACATCAAGTTAGAGTGAGCAGCACGCTCAAGACTTCAGCCATCCCCAGCCAGTGCTTCCACACTCCGCCACTCCACACTATCTTTACCACCTACACAGGCTGGCCAAGGAACAACCCGTTCTACATGGAGAAGGCAAACCACGGGAACAGAACTCAATGCAGTGCGACAAAGTGAGAATTCACTGACCATCTCCCAGTGAAATACACACTATAGCAGCATCTCAGGAACCCCACCCCGTCACGTATTCCATGACATCGCCATCCCGATCCCGCCAATGTTCCTGCTCCACCCAGTCCCGCACCAGGTAGAGGGAGGGGGGCGGCGGAGAGAAGAGATGGGAGGGAGAGAGAGGGGAACCGTGAGGTGGGGCAAGGCAGAGAGACGATAGTTAAAGGGAAATTCAAATGTTTTGGAAGATTTTGGATGCACAGGGAACACACAATGTGCTCTTGAGCGTATGGAAACTGACAGCTACAAATTCAAACTTCCAAGATCTAAAGAACACATTAATCAATAACAATCATAGAATCATACAGCGGGGAGACAGTCCTTTCAGTGCAACGTGTCCACGCTGGCCAACATGCCCCACCCATAATTGGCTGCTCATAATTGGCTACCCACCACCCTTGGGTGTGAAAACGTTGCCCCTCGGGGTCCGATTAAATCTTTCCCCTCGCACCTTAAACCCATGGCCTCTGATTCATGATTCCCCTACTCTGGGTAAAGGACTGTGCGACTGTAAAGGACAAGCGTCTTTGAGTATATGAAAAGCGCTATATAAATATAATGCATTATTATTATTATTATTATCTACCCTATCTATTCCTCTCATGATCTTATACACCTCTATAAGATCACCCTCCTGCACTCTAAGGAATACAGTGGTAGCCTGCCCAACCTCTCCCTATAGCTCAGGCCCTCAAATCTCGGAAATCTTCTCTGCACTTTTTCAAGTTTAACAACACAGTAGGGTGACTAAAAGTTACCGTCAAGGGTAAAGGCACAGGCGCAGGGGGGGATGGAGGGAGACTCTCTGCCAGCCACGGTCACAGCGGGTTGGAGGGAAGCCAGTTCCAAGTCCTCATCACTGTCCCTGCAGAGGAAGAGGCCAAACGCAGATCAGGAACGTCAGAATGTACACGCAGTCCAGACCAGAGAGATGACTCAGGTTAACACATAAACACTTTGAGAAAAAAATCATTATTTTAACTCGTGGGTCCGCCCGCTCTTTATCCATAACCAGCTACTAGAGTAATGGTCGCTGCTCCCAAAAGGCACACCCACGGACACTTTAGTCACAAGGGCGGTACAGTGGCGCAACAGTAGAGTTGCTGCCTCACATTGCAACAAACCTGAATTTGATCCTGACAATGAGTGCTGTCTGTGTGGAGTTTGGACGTTCTCAATGTGACTGCATGGGTTTTCTCTGAGTGCTCTGGTTTCCTCCATCCTTCCAAAGACATGCATGTTTGTTGGTTAATTGGCTTCTGTAAATTGCCTTGTAAATTGACTATTTTGGGATCTGTAGCACACTGTGAACAAGGTGATCATCCCCTTTTTTATTTCTCACCTCCACCCATATAGTCTCATCAGTAATGTCATCTCAGACTACTGCTGTGACATTCGCTTTAAAATAAAGCTCTTTTACCCCCTCCTCTATCTCTCCTGTGGAACCTGTACCCTGGAACATTCATCTGCCAGTCCTGCCCCTCTCTTAGCCAGGTTTCTGTAATGTTTACAACGTCCCAGTCGTAGGTACCTAACCATGGGCCAAGTTCACCCGCCTTAACCATCAGGCCACTCACATTGAAATAAGTGCAATTCAACGCAGCCATCCATCCTTCCCCACTCCCTGCCATGCTCCTGCCTGTCCTATCCTCTGTGCTTTCTTTAATCTCACCTGCCTCAGTCCTGCATTGGATCCTGCCCTTCTGCCCATCCCGTTTAAACCCACCCGGGTAGCACTAGCAAACCTGCCTCCAGGACATTGGTGCAGGTGCAACAGATCCCTCTTGTACTCTGCTCCAGCCGAGATCCCAATGGTCCAAGAGTCTGAATCCCTGTCCCCTGCACCAACTCCTCAATTCATTGATCCTATCTTCCTGTCCCTACCCTCACTAGCACATGGCACTGGGCATAATCCGGAGATCACCATCCTGGAGGTCTTGTTCTTTAAACTTTTACCTAATTACCTGTATTTAATTTGCACGACCGATTCCCCATTCCTACCAATGTAATTTCTGCCAACAAGCACGACAACTTCGGCTGTATCTTTCAATGAATTAATTTCAATCATTCACAAAAAAGTGGCTTTGGGCAGTAGCACATCACAAGTGACACGCTGCTTCCCCTCAGGCTTGGTTACTGACCCAAACACTGCCTGTTGAGCTGCAGCCTAAAGTCAATCTCCTTTGTCACCAGTATTCTCCATCTGCTCACTGTCATACAACGGGAGTGCCGAGATAGTTATTAATGTGGAGTTAACTACAGTGCTGTACGGTGACGCAGCAGTAGAGTTGCTGCCTTATAGCGCCAGAGACCCGTTTTCTATCCTGGCTGAGGGTGCTTGTCTGTACGAAGTTTGTACGTTATCCCTGTGACCTGCGAGGGTTTTCTCCCGGATCTTTAGTTTCCTCCCACACTTCGAAGACGTTTGTCGATTCATTGGCTTGGTATAATTGTAAATTGTTCCTGGAGTGTGTAGGATTGTGTTAGGTGTTTGGGGATCACTGGTAGGCACGGACTCGGTGGGCCGATAGGAATGTTTCCGCACTGTATCTCTAAACTAAAGTAAACTACAGGAATCACAGCCGCTGGATCGCATCTTATGTGTGTGGAGTGATACCAATGTACCCAGTGTTTCAAGATTTTACAGCACCAGGACCTTCCTAGGTCCCGTGTCACATGGAAAGAGGTCTTGCCCTTGCGGCCAGACTGTCAGAGCCTACAGTTTTAGTTTAGTTTAGTTTTAGTTTAGTTTATTATTGTCATATGTACTGAGGTACAGTGAAAAGCCTTTTTGTTGCGTGCTATTCAGTCAGCGAAAAGACTATACTAAGGTTTGTAGGTTAATTGACTGGGTAAATGTAAAAATTGTCCCTGGTGTGTGTAGGATAGTGTTAATGTGCGGGGATCGCTGGGCGGCGCGGACTCGGTGGGCCGAAAGGGCCTGTTTCCACGCTGTAGAATCTAAATCTAAAAAAAAAAATCTAAAATCTATACACGATGACAATCTAGCCATCCACAGTGCACAATTGCAGAATAAAGGCTGGAGCATAGAGAATGTTTTAGTAGCGCAAAATATATTAGCCATTAAGGGGTGGCACGGTGGCACAGCCAGCGGTAAAGTTGCTGTCTTACAGCGCCAGAGACCCTGTTTCGATCCGGACTATGGGTCTCTGTACTGAGTTTGTATGTTCTCTTTATGACCACACGCGTTTTCGCCGGGTGCTCTGGTTTCCTCCCACACTCCAAAGACGTACAGGTGTGCAGGTTAATTGGCATCGGCAAAATTGTAAATTGTCCCAGGTGTGTAGGATAGTACTAGTGTATGGGGATCACTGGTCGGTGCAGACTCGGTGGGCCGAAGGGCCTGTTTCCGCATTGTAATCTCTGAAGTCTGAAGTCTAAATGTAAAGGGAATAATGTTTAGTGCATTTTCAATTGAAGTCCAATTAAAGACAGTCCGAGGGTCTTCAATGAGGTAGATGTTAGGTCAGAACCACTCTCTAGTTGGTGATTGGATGGTTCAGTTGCCTGATAACAGCTGGGAAGAAACGGTCCCTGAATCTGGAAGTGTGTGTGGTATCAGATGGTCACAGAGAGAGTCAGGAAAGCCACTGAACCAAGGATGTTGGGCTACTGGTTACATTCTCTGCCTCTATCAATTGTCAATGATTAAAGTGTAATGCTCACCAATAATCTGTAGTTTCTCTGCAGTCTGAGTTGCTGCGTGAGATCAGGTTGGAGTTTGTTTCCTTTCTGCGATACTGACTTCCCTGACGTTCAAATCATTAATGTAGATAACAAACAGCAGTGGACCCAGCACTCATCCTGTACTTTTCTATGTTCCATGAGATATGGTAGACTGTGGTTTACTTTGTAGTATGTTTGTTGTGCCCTGTGGCACTCCACTGGTCACAGGTCCCCAATCAGAGAAACAACCCTTCACAACTACCATTTCACTCCTTCCTCCAAGTCAATTTTGAGTCCTGTTGGACAGAACACTTTGTATTGCTTGTGATCCATCTCTTCGAGTGCAGCCTGTCATGCGGGACCTTGTGAAAAGTGTTCCAAAGTCTATAGACAACATCCACAGCCCCGATCTCATCAATTCCCAGTGACCTCTTCAAAACACTGTATCAGATTCATGAGACACGATTTCTCTCACACCACACACACCACACAGCCACCCGTACTTTTTTTAATCGGTCCATGCCTAACCAAATCTTGGTAGATTCTTTCCCGAAGAATCCTCTCCCATAATAAGGCCAGGCTCCCGGCCATCTACTGCCTGGCTTGTCCTTGCAGCCCTCACTAAACAACCGTCTTGACCCGAAAAGTCACCTATTCCTTTTCTCCAGAGATGCTGTCTGACCCACTGTTACTCTAGCATTTTGTGTCTATCCTCGGTTTAAACCAGCATCTGCAGTCACACAACATTAGTCACCGACAACTTTACCTGTAGCTAAAGATGATGCAAAAACCTCTACAAAGGCCTCTGCAATTTCCTCGTGAGGTTGCCACCTGGTCATAGAAACATAGAAAATAGGTGCAGGAGGCCATTTGGCCCTTCAAGCCAGCACCGCCATTCTTTGTGATAATCTACAATTAGTAACCCCTGCCTGCCTTCTCCCCATATCCCTTGATACCACTAGTCCCTAGAGCTATACCTAACTCTCTTTTAAATTCATCCAGTGAATTAGCCTCCACTGCCTTCTGTGGCAGAGAATTCCCCAAATTCACAACTCTGGGTGAAAAAGTTTCTTCTCACCTCAATTTTAAATGGCCTACCCTTTATTCTTAGACTGTGTTCCCTGGTCTGGACTCTCCTGGTCAGGCCCCGATCTTCCCCATGGACATCCCCCCCTCAGGCTTTTTACCCTCTCTCGACCATTTCCTTTATAACTGCCAATATTAAACCAACCTTCTTGACTTCTCCATCCAACCTCACTCTTGCTGCTCTCACACCACAGCCCTGTGCTCTCTCTGCATCAATCCTAATGCCCTCATCAAGCCTGCGGACGAGGTGGTGCTGTTGTGGTCCTATGGACTGACCTCGCAGAGACCCTGAAGAAGGGTCTCGACCCAAAACGTCACCCATTCTTTCTCTCCTGAGACGCTGCCTGACCCGCTGAGTTACTCCAGAATTTTGTGAATAAATACCTTCGAATTGTACCAGCATCTGCAGTTATTTTCTTACACTTGCAGAGACCAGTGATCAGATCACTAACACCTCCTCCTGGACCATGACCCTCAACGAACAGCAAACCACTGTCTCCTTGACTATCAGATTTTATACCTTCAGGAGATCTCTCCATCACAATCGAATAGTTTAGTTTAGTTTAGAGGTACAGAATAGAAATAGGTCCTTTGACCCACCAGGTCCACCAACCATCGATCACCCATTCACATTAGTTCTTTGTTATCTCACTCTCTCAGCGGTTTAGTTTAGGGATACAGCATGGAAACAGGCCCACCGAGTCCACACCGACCAGCAATCACCCATTCACACTAGCTCTATGTTATCCTTCTTTCTCATCCACTCCCTACACACTAGCTCTATGTTATCCCATTTTCTCCTCTACCACTAGGGGTAATGTTATAGAGGCCAATTAACCCACAAACCCTTGCGCCTTTGGAATGTTGGAAGAAACCAGAGCACCCAAAGAAAACCCACGCGGTTACAGGGAGAACGTGCAAACTTCACACAGACATCTGAGGTCAGGATCGGACCAGGTTCTCTGGTGCTGTGAGGCAGCGGCTCTACCGCTGTGCCACTGTGCTGTGCCACTGTGCTGTGCCACTGTGCTGTGCCACTGTGCTGTGCCACTGTGCTGTCCACACAAGCAGCTGCTTCCATCTGGTATGGTTGGACTTACAGAATAAAATATTTCTACTTGTCAGGTTTGGCTGTGTAATCTGAGCTGGTGTGAGAGGCAGTGAAGTTGCCCTTACCCTGGGTCCATGCAGTCCTGTATGTCAGCCACCCACGAGTGCTTCTGCAGCGAGTCAATGGTCTCCAGGATGTACTCCACACCATTCTCCACCTGTCACACAAGTCACTCTTTCTAGTCGTGTCAGATTGCACATCAAATCATCACTGCATGCACATGCACATGCACAATATTTTCAGTACAGCAGAGTATGCTTTGGATCACAAGAATGGTTCTGACTCTCTTCCAACCCGCTAAGGAATGAACAAACATACAATGTTTATCAGAAGCTCATATCCAACACCAATTATTCATGAAAGATACACAAAATGCTGGAGTAAGTCAGTGGAAAAGGCAGCATCTCTGGAGAGAAGGAATGGGTGACATTTCGGATCGAGACCCTTCAGACTGAGAGTCAGGGGAGAGAGAAACTAGAGATATGGAAGGTTATAAAGAGCATGTAAGGTGTGAAAAGGACAGATCAAAGCAGGCAATGCTCAAGGAAATGTACAATGGTTCATTGTGTAGGAAGGAACTGCAAATGCTGGTTTAAACCGAAGATAGATGCAAAATACTGGAGTAACACAGTAGGACAGGCAGCATCTCTGGAGAGAAGGAATGGGTGACGTTTCGGGTCGAGACCCTTAGAAGGGTTACTCCAGCATTTTGTGTCTATCTTCGGTACAATGGTTCATTGTTGGCTGAGGGGAAGGTGACAACAAGGTATACAAACAGTAAAATTAAACAGGGGGACAGTGAAACTAGTAGGAGAACTAGGGTGGGGGAGGGACGGCAAGAGAGGGAAAGCAAGGGTAATTTAAAATTAGAGAAATCAATATACATACTGCTGGTTTGTAAGCTGCCCAAGCACAATATGCGATGCTGTTCCACCCATTTGTGTTTGGCCTCACTTTGACAGTAAAGGAGGCGCAGGACAGAAAGGTCACTGTGGGAGTTAAAGTGTTTAGCAACCAGGAGAACACGTAGGCTCAGGCAGACTGAGTGGAGGTGTTCAGCGACCAAGTCTGCGCTTGGTCTCACCGATATATAGTTCACACCTGGAACAGCAGATACAGTGGATGAGGTTGGAGCAGCACTAACCATCATTCAGAAACTTGGAGCAAGTATTAATAGAAGGGGTGAGCTAATACTCCCTGCAGGCATTGTGGGGAAAGAAATAAGGCTGAGAGTCAATGCCCACAGTTGTGTTATGGAAGTGTGCTCTTGGAAGCTAGTGCATCCTTCTTATGTACGTCCACTAAAGAGAGCACGAGTAGTATCCCATTTGGTCTGTAGCCTCGGTACCTATGGCAATAAAGTATCATTGAGCCTTCTCTGCCTTAGCTTATCACGATACTACATAAATGTCGCAAAAATTGTTTTTCTCCTTCATCCACTCAGGCAGTGCATTCCAAACTCCAATCATTATTTGGGTGGTAAAATTCTTTCTTGTATCCCCAAATTCCACACCTTAAACCATGCACTTTTTTAGTTTATTTTTAGTTGCAGAGACACAGCACAGAAACAAGTCCTTCGAGCCCACTGAGTCCGTGCTGACCAGTGACCCCCACATACTAACACTATTCTACACACACACTTGGGATAATTTACAATTAAACCAATCCAATTAACCTACAAACCTGTACATCTTTGGAGTGTTGGAGGAATCAGAGATATCGGAGAAAACTCTGATTCCTGGTCACAGGGAGAACGTACAAACTCCGTACAAACAGCACCCATAGTTAGGATCGAACCCGGGTCTCTGGCGCTAAGGAAGCAATTCTACCGCTGCGCCACCATGCTGTTCTCTGGTTAAAGGTAGGTCACTGTCTACCATATCCCATGGAACATAGAACAGGGCAGCACAGGAACAGGCCCCTTGGCCCACAATGTCTGTGCCAAACATGACATCAACATAAAATAATCTCATCTGCCTGCAAATGATCCACATCCCTCCATTCTCTGCATATCAACGTGCCTGTCTAAAAGCCTCTTAACCACTATCATATCTGCCCCACCACCACCCCTGGCAGCATGTTCCAGGCACTCAACACCCTCTATACTAAAGCAAAACGCCCTGCACATCTTCTTTAAACATTGCCCCTTTCACCTTATAGCTATACCCAATCTATGCCTCTCATAATTTTATATACTTCTAATAATATAATAATATAATATATTCCTTTATTCGTCCCACACCGGGGAAATTTACAGTGTTACAGTAGCAAAGTGACCAGACTGCAAATGATACTCCAAATATGGTCTAATGAAAGTCCTTTAAAGTAGCAATAATAATTCCCTAATCATACTCAATGCCCTGACTGATGAAGGCAAGTGTATCCTGTGCCCTCTTTACCACTCTATCTACTTTTGAGGGAGCTATGGTCTTGGATCCAAAGATCTCTCTCTATAAGCAGGTACATGATAATTTTGTAGAATGCTAGAATTGTCCTGCATCAAAACGGTCCCTTTGGCCACCAGGTCCATGTCGACCGTGATGCCCATCTATGCTAATCCCATTTGCCCACATAGACCTTTATCCTTTCATAGCTATGTTGTAATTATATCTCATAGCTATCATTGTACTTGCTGCCAACACCTACTCCAGTAGCTTGTTTCAGATAACCACCACCTTCCCATCTCCTTTAAATTTCTTCCTTCTCATCTTAAAACACTGCCCATTCGTTCTAAACTCCTTGCCCAGTGAAAATAAAGATCCTAACTATCTATCCAATCAAATGTAAACACATCCCTCGGACTCCTACAGTCCAGTGAGACTAAACCCAGCCTTTCCAATCTCCCACATAACGACAGCTCTCCATTCCAGGCAATATTTTGGTGTATGTCTTCTACATGCCCTCTATTGTGACAGGTGAAAACGTCCCTTCAATAAGTGAGTTCGGTATTCTGACTGAGCATGCGTAGGTCATAGGTCACGGGGGCAAAGAATGGTCGCCAGCACATCTGCTCCATGTAAACAAAGCTTCGTTTCATCCGTTTTTTCCAGTTTTTTTCCGTATAGGTAAGAAAATACTGTTTTCAAAACTGTTAATTTGGTGTCTATATGGTTAATTAGTAAAAACTACAATGATTTTGCATGTTTTTTTGCTTTAAGTGGCGAGTTCCCCTCAACTCTCCTCGACTCTTTAACTTGTCCCGGAGCCGTGGAACCGCGGTGGCGATGGCGGGAATAGAAGTTACTTAAAATTAGAGAATTCAATGTTCATACTGCCCTGATGTAAGCTCCCCAAGCGGAATGAACATTGAATTCTCTAATTGCACGAAAGGGCTGCATGATGGAGTTGTTGCCTTACAGCGCAAGAGAACCGGGTTCGATCCTGACTACGGGTGCTGTACGTTCTCCCCGTGACCTGCGTGGGTTTTATCCGGGTGCACCTGTTTCCTCTCACACTCCAAAGACGGCAGGTTTGTAGGCGAATTGGCTTCGGTAAAATTGTAAATTGTCCCTAGTGTGTAGAATGGTGTTAGTGTATGGGGATCACTAGTCGGTGAGGACTCGATGTGCCGAAGGGCCTGTTTCCATGCTGCATTCACTAAACTAAACTCATAGTGCCATTGCCAATACATGACATTTAAGCACTCTAGGCTGCTGAGGTGACTCACCTCCCGGCACTCCAGGACAAAGCATCCATCCCATTGAGTGGCACCCCTTCAACCCCACTCTGCAGACTCATTCCTTCCACCACTGGGAACCTGCAAGGGACCGTTCTCATCTCCCTGCCACCCTTGTTGCGCCCCGCTTGTGAATTTGGGGAAGTGCAGACTACTTATTGCAGTGCATGCAGAGGGTGGGATGCACTGTGCACCTGTGTTGGGAGCAATGAATTCTGATCAGTAGGGTTTGTCACTGGGAGTGGACGAATTGCCCCAAACCCCCCCCCCCCTTTTCTAAACGGGCGGCACGGTGCTGCAGCGGTAGAGTTGCTGGCCAACAGCACTAGAGACCCAGGTTCAATCAGGGTCAGTAAAAGGACAGTAAAAGCTTCTTTAGGTATGTTTAGAGAAAAAGATTAATAAAGACAAATGTGGGTCCCTTGAAGGCAGACACGGGTGAAATTATTATGGGTAACAAGGAAATGGCGGAAGAGTTGAACAGGTACTTCGGATCTGTCTTCACTAAGGAAGACACAAACAATTTCCCAGATGTCTAGAGGACAGAGGATCTAGGGGGCTAGAGGAATTGAAAGAAATTTGCTTTTGGCGAGAAATAGTATTGGGTAGACTAATGGGACTGAAGGATGATAAATCCCCTGGGCCTGATGGTCTGCATCCCAGGGTACTCAAGGAGGTGGCTCAAGAAATAGTGGAAATTGGTGATCATTTTCCAATGTTCAATAGATTCAGGATCAGTTCCTGTGGATTGGAGGATAGCTAATGTTATCCCACTTTTGAAGAAAGGAGCGAGAGAGAAAACGGGGAATTACAGACCAGTTAGCCTGACATCAGTGGTGGGGAAGATGCTGGAGTCAATTATTCAAGAGGTAATAATGGCACATTTGGATAGCGGTAAAAGGATTGGTCCGAGTCCGCATGGATGGAAATCCTGTTTGACTAATCTTCTGGAATTTTTTGAGGATGTGACAAGTAAAATGGATGAAGGAGAGCCAGTGGATGTAGTGTATCTAGACTTTCAGAAAGCCTTTGATAAGGTCCCACACGGGAGGTCGGTGAGCAAAATTAGAGAACATGGTATTGAGGGTAGGGTGTTGACATGGATAGAGAATTGCTTGGCAGACAGGAAGCAAAGAGTAGGAATGAACGGGTCCTTTTCAGAACGGCAGGCAGTGGCGAGTGGAGTGCCGCAAGGCTCGGTGTTGGGGCTGCAACTGTTTACCATATATATTAATGATTTGGATGATGGAATTAGAAGTAACACTAGCAAGTTTGCGGATGACACACAGCTGGGTGGCAGTGTGAACTGCGAAGAGGACGATAGGAGGTTGCAGGGTGAGTGGACAGGTTGAGCGAGTGGGCAGATGCATGGTAGATGCAGTATAACGTAGATGAATGTGAGGTTATCCACTTTGGCGGCAAAAATAAGGGGGCAGATTATATCTCAATGGTGTCAGATTAGGTAAAGGAGAAGTGCAACGAGACCTTGGTGTCCTTGTACATCAGTCACTGAAAGTAAGCGTGCAGGTACAGCAGGCAGCGAAGAAAGCTAATGGCATGTTGACCTTCATAATGAGAGGATTTGAGTACAGGAGCAAAGAAGTCCTTCTGCAGTTGTATCGGGCCCTGGTGAGACCACATCTGGAGTATTGTGTGCAGTTTTGGTCTCCTAATTTGAGGAAGGACCTACTTGCTATTGAGGCAGTGCAGTGTAGGTTCACGAGGTTAATCCCTGGGATGGAGGGACTGTCATATGAAGAAAGATTGGAAAGACTGGGTTTGTATTCACTGGCGTTTCGAAGGATGAGAGGGGATCTTATAGAGATGTATAAAATTATAAAAGGACTAGACAAGCTAGATGCAGGAAAAATGTTCCCAATGTTGGGGGAGTCCAGAACCAGGGGTAAACAGTTTAAGATAAGGGGTAGGCCATTTAGGACTGAGGGAAAAAAAATTCACCCAGCGAGTTGTGAATCTGTGGAATTCTCTGCCACAGAAGGCAGTAGAGGCCAATTCACTGGATGTTTTCAAGAGAGAGTTAGATTTAGCTCTTAAAGCTAACGGAATCAAGGGATATGGGGGAAAAAGCAGGAATGGAGTGCTGATTTTAGATGATCAGCCTTGATCATATTGAATGGCAGTGCTGGCTCGAAGAGCTGAATGGCCTACTCCTGCACCTATTTTTCTATGTTTTTATGTTTCTAACACTCTATACCCTGGGATCCGGTGTGTATGGATGGTTGGGTATTAGGTTCACAGTATAGAAATCCTTATTGGCAGAGACAGTTTAGTTTAGTTTAGAGATACAGCACGGAAACAGGCCCTTCGGCCTACCGGATCCGCTCCGACCAGCGATCCCCGCACATTAACACTATCTTACACCCACTAGGGACAATTTTTACATTTACCAAGCCAATTAACCTACAACCTGTACATCTTTGGAGTGTAGATCTGGGAGAAAACCCACGCAGGCCACAGGGAGAACGTATAAACTTCGTACCGACAGAGCCCATAGTCGGGATCGAACCTGGGTGTCCGGTGCTGCATTCGCTGTAAGGCAGCAACTCTACCGTGGACGAGATACGGAGCAAAAACAGGCCCTTCGACCCACCGGGTCCGTGCTGACCAGTGATCCCCGCACACAAACACTATCCTACATGCATAAGGGACATGAGAGGCATACATCGGGTAGACAGTCAGAATCTATTTCCCCAGGGTGGAAATGCCCCCTGCTGTGCTTTGCTTTATAAAAATGATATCTTTCAGGTCAAATCCCTTTGAGTGAAAAAATTCAATGTTTTTTCCACATCAGGGAACACTAACTGCACCATTAATTGATCCTTGCCGGAAATCCAGTAGACTGCAATTGTAAAAACTTTGGAAATCTTTGTCAGAAACCAATTAAGCTTTTCCCAGCTGAATTGTGCTTCGATACACAGTGAAAGGAATTCCCATTAAATGCTTAGATTCTGCTGATAATTCCCATGGTTTAGACAGTGATTAAGTCTGCCAAAATGCCTGATAACCTTAGATTTAAGCGCTGGTTGGTATGAGTGAAATCCCAATGGACAGGGTCCTCCATAATTTAGGATGAAATGAAGGCCAACAATACCAGAGCATCGACAGTGTTACAAGACAGAAGAGACCTGATAGAAGTATATACAGTTCTGAGAGGCATAGATGGGGTAGACAGAATCTTTTTCTCAGATTGGAAAAAAACAAATACTGGAGGGCACAGTTTTAAGGTGAGAGGGGCAAAGTTTCAAGGAGATTTGCGAGGCAAATTTTCTTTTACACAAAGAGTGGTGAGTGTCTGGAAGGTAGGGCAGCATGGAGGCACAGCGGTAGAGTTACTGCCTTACACAGCCAGAGACCCACGTTCCATCCTGACTACGGGTGCTTTCTGTACAGAGTTTGTACGTTCTCCCTGTGGGTTTTTGCCGAGATCTTCGGTTTACTCCCACACTCCAAAGACGTACAGGTTTGTCGGGTAATTGGCTTGGTATAAGTGTAAATTGTCCCTAATGTGTGTAGGATAGTGTTAATGTGCGGGGATTGCGGACTTGGTGGGCCGAAGAGCCTGTTTCCGCGCTGTATCTCTTAAAAAAAGTTTTAAAACGTGCTGTCGGTGGAGGCAGACATGATAGCGGTATTTCAGAGACTTTTGGATAGGTCCATGGATTTGCCTGGAATGTCGGGATATGTAAGAGTATGGCTTGGCATCATGTTTGATACAGATATTGTGAACCAAAGGGTCTGCTCATGACTTGTAATGGACTTGAGGAAGCGAAGCAGTACACACGTCCCAGTAAACATTGATGTCGTCAAAGTAGAAATGCTCGAAAGCTTCAAGTTCCTAGGAGTAAATATCACCAGCAATTTGTCCTGGACCGTCCATATTGAAGCAATGGCCAAGAAAGCACACAAACGCTTCTACTTCCTTAGGCGGCTTAGGAAGTTTGGCATGTCCCCAACAACTCTCACCAACTTCGACAGATGCACTGCAGAAAGCATGTTATCAGGATGCATCACAGCTTGGTTTGGGAACAGCTCCAGTGAAGACCACAATATATTGCAAAGAGTTGTGGACACAGCCCAGGCCATCACGCAAACCAACCTCCCTTCCATGGACTGCATGTACTCTTCATGCTGCCTCAACAAAGCCACTGGCATAATCAAAGACCAGTCTTACCCTAGTCACTCCCCCTTCTCCCCTCTCCCATAAGGCAAGAAGCACAGAAGTTTGAAAACACATAGCTCCAGATTCAGGGGCAGTTTCTTCCAAGCTGTTATCAGGCCTCTCACCAGCTAGAGAGTGATCCTGACCTGCACCTACCTCATTGTATACCTTTGAGGCATCTTTGATCAGAGCTTCTCTTGTACTAAATAATGCACCCTTTATCGTGTATCTGTACACTAGGACGGCTGATTGTAATCATGTATAGACAGTATAGTCTATTTCTTGACTGGCTAACACGCAACAAAAAACTTTTCACTGTACCTCAATACATTGGCAATAATAAACGAAACTAATTATAAGCACGCACAACCATGGCTCACCTTTCCCTATGTAACGTACCAGAAATTAGTTTGTGACCAAACAACGTCGGCAAATCCATGCTTGGCCGACTGAGGGGAATTGAGCTGATGATGGCAGGATGGGAACTGAACATCAATATTTCCATCCCAAAGGCGAAGAGGAGACCCACGGCTCCAACCCAGAAACAGCAGACAGGAGACCGAGGTTCTTGCACCCATTTGGGCAGACAATGTGAATAATATGCCAGTGTAGAGTGAGGCACATCTAGATTATGAGCATGGAATCACGGAGAGACACAACATGGAAACCAACACCATGCCAATCATCAATTTACATTATTTTTTCTCCAGCACACACTTTATTCTGTCCTCATTCCTGCCAAAAAGAAGCAAGGATGCTGGTTTACAAAAATAGGCAAAGTGCTGGAGTAACTCAGCGGGTCAGGCAGCACCTCTGGAAAGGTGAAGTTTCTGGTTGGAACCCTTCTTCAAACGGTTGCATTGTATGCTTTGAGGCACAATATAGGGAAGACATAACAACTTTACAAAGGGTGCAAGAGCTTTACCAGAATGATCTCAGGGTTGAGAGACCTTACATTGGAGAGATTTTCATTGGAATAGAGGAGCTTGTGTGTGGATCTAAATGGGGTATTTAAAAATCACTAAGGGTATAGAGAGAATAGATAAAGAGAAACTGTTTCCATTGACAGAGGGATCAAGGACTGGGAGAAACAGAATGAAGGTGATTGATGAAAGACCCAGGGGATGCACAGGTGGAGAGCAAGGCAAGAGTAGAGTGAGTGGGGGGGTTATAGATTTCAGAGGAGAGCTCGAAAAGTATTGGAAAGGAAAGCATATGCAAGGCTGTGTGGGAATGGAAGAGGCAAGAGAATGCACCCAACTCTATAACTCAACAAAGAGCCAGTATAGACTCGACGAGTTGAATGGCCTCAACCATGCTGCGACCGTTTAGTTACTGGATAACCATGCTGCAGCTTATGAACTGAGACTCAGTTGATAAATGGTTTAGTTTAGAGATACAGCACGGAAACAGGACCTTTAACCTACTGAGTCTGCGCCGACCGGAGATCCCCATACACTAACTCTATCCAACACACACTAGGGACAATTTACAATTTTACCAAAGACAATTAGCCTGCAAACTTGTCCATCTTCGGACATTCTCCAACAACAGGGAGCTCCCAATGTCCAGGAAGTGTCCACACTTTGTCCTGCCTCTCCTCTCTGTCAGCTTTTTCTAACCCCCTACCTCTTGCACAATCTATCTGAAGAAGGGCCCGACCCAAAAACGTCACCCACCCATGTTCTCCAGAGACACTCCCTGCCCTGCTGAGTTACTCCAGCACTTTGTGTCCTTCCAGGAAGTAACCCTGCCTTTCCCAACCCTTCTAATCACAGTCATTTCCCAGGCCCCAGAGGGAGGTGGAAAGCTCTTGATCAACAGATTGTATTATTTGTGGAGCAGCGGTGTGGCACAGACTCTACCCAGGAACAACTGCGTCAGAATTAGTCATGTGTGAGAACGTGTTAGGGAGCAGGGGTCACAACATGAGAATTCCAAATATGCTTTGAGGGCACGTACGGGGTTGGGCACGTTAGAGGTAGGAAACAATGTTCCCAATGTTGGGGGAGTCCAGAACCAGGGGCCACAGTTTAAGAATAAGGGGTAGGCCATTTAGAACGGAGATGAGGAACAACTTTTTCAGTCAGAGTTGTAAATCTGTGGAATTCACTGCCTCAGAAGGCAGTGGAGGCCAAGTCTCTGAATGCATTCAAGAGAGAGCTAGATAGAGCTCTTAAGGATAGAGGAGTCAGGGGGTATGGGGAGAAGGCAGGAACGGGGTACTGATTGAGAATGATCAGCGATGATCACATGGAATGGTGGTGCTGGCTCGAAGGGCCAAATGGCCTACTCCTGCACCTATTGTCTATTGTCTAAACAACTCGGGTCTAAAACCAGTCTCCTCGACTCAAACAAAGGCATGTATGAAGAAGGGTCTCGACCCAAAACGTCACCCATTCCATCTCTCCAGAGATGCTGCCTATCCCGCTGAGTTACTCCAGTTTTTTTGTTTCTATCCTTACGTATGAAGAAATAGGGTTGAGTTATCTGGAGTTGGCTGGATAAACATGGTAAAGGAAAGGTCACCAGATACGTCGTGACAGATATGCAAGTGAGTACACAACACGCAGAAAAAATATCCCTCAATTAGAGAAGGACATAAAAGCCAAGGAAAAAATGAGTTTAGTTTATTATTAAGTGTAGATACTAAACTAAACTAAGAGAAGAAAGCTGCATTGTTTTGTTGCGTGCTATCCAGTCAGCGGAAAGGCTATCCATGACTATAATCCAGCTGTCCACAGTGTAGATACAGGATCAAGAAACAATGTTTAGTGCAAGATAAAGTCCAGTAAAGTCAGATTAAAGATAGTCCGAAGGTCTCCAATGAGGTAGATGGTCGGTCAGGACCGCTCAGATTCAATCAAAGACCAGAGCAAACAAAGTAATAAACACTGGTGGTGGAACAGAGGTCTGGGAATTTTTCAGAAACCAGCAGCAGAGGACAAAATGATACAAGTCCACCACTGATTTTCCAGCACACTTGGTTCCAGAGACTTGCTGGTTTATCCCAACAGAGGTCTCGGCCTCGGGGGGGGGGGGGGGGGGGGGGGGGCCTCAAAGTTGGTCTCTGATGTTGGCTTTAGGAATGGTTCTGCCAGCTCCAGCTGGGCTGGAGTTCCACAGCTACAGGGGGCAAATTCGACTGGCACGGAAGTCCTGATGAGGTCAAAATTAGTCACCTCACCTGGCCTTGGCGCCACATTTTTGGGGGACTTCCGGGGGGGAGGGGGGATTTGAATTGAATTGAATCAATTTTATTATAATAATATAATAGTAAGCATTTATTTTATATAGCGCCTTTCCAGAAGCTCAAAGCGCTTTACAAAAACAATCATAACATAAAAACAAACAGACAAACTATCCTAACGGAGAAGCGGCGAATAAACAGCGCCAGCGTCCTCTCACGTCAGGGTCCGGCAGTAGACAACAAAAAGCACAGGACACACAGATTCAATTTTTACACAAACATTTAGCCAAGTATGTACACATACAAGGAATTTGCCTTGGTGCTTTGCTTTTCAAATGTACTCTCGTAATTTTGTCCGGATTAAAGGACCTCCAGTTGCCGGAAAATCAGTGGTGGACCTCTACTAAAGATGCAAAACATAGATTATGAGAGAAAATTGAAAAGTAATATCAAAGCCAACTGCAAGAATGCTCAGAAGAAGAGAGGCAAAATACTGGAAACTCTCAGCCAGTTTGCTTTGCCAGAGATCAGAGGTGTTGAGGCCTGGAGCAGGTCAATGGTCACATTAGAGACAAGATTATGAATGCAGCTGTGGGAATTATCA
Organism: Rhinoraja longicauda; assembly: GCF_053455715.1. Taxonomy (NCBI): domain Eukaryota; kingdom Metazoa; phylum Chordata; class Chondrichthyes; order Rajiformes; family Arhynchobatidae; genus Rhinoraja; species Rhinoraja longicauda. The sequence continues at coordinate 33,567,436 of NC_135978.1, read as the reverse complement.
GGGCATTGGCAAAAAACAGTCAGGTCAACAGGAACCTTTCTTCAAGCTGAATCATTTTGTTTGGGGCACATTTCTTCAAGCTGATATTTTTGTTTGGGGCACAATTTAGGGAAGACATAATAGCTTTGAAGAGGGTGCAAGAGATTTACCAGATTGGGTGGGGGGAAATGTGTTGACATTTCGGGTTGAGACAAGGGCGGGCCTGTGGTGATGGATGGACCAAAGAGGGTGAAGGATGATGGGTAGGAGACAGATGGGGGAGAGGTGGAGTTTTGAGACAGAGGCAGATGGATGAAAAAAGGATGCAGACATGGAGAAAAAGGAGATGAAGTGAGAGTGGAGACAGAGCGTGACAAGGGTGAAAATGGGAAACAGAGGAGAGATGAGGGGCAGATGGAACCAGGTTGGGGAGGGTAAAGTGGTACATTAAAAGCAGTTGGGGGGGAGGGGGGTTGGACAAAAATAGGCGACGAGATGGCAGGAGGATGGGGGGGCTTGGCAAAGGGAACAAAAATGCAAGGACTGGAGGTGGATCAGAAGGACAAAGAGAGAGGTGAAACGGTAGAGTTAAGGATGACCTGAAATAGGAAAATTCAAATGTTCATACGTCGGGTGGCAGATTATCCCAGTACTGTTGTGCTTCTAGCTTGCTTTGAGCTCTCCCTAGTAGCTAGAAGGAGCTTAGAATTGAGAGATACAGCGTGAAAAAAGGCCCTTCAGCCCACCGTCCATACTGATCACCCATTGACCACCCTTACACTTGTTCTACGTTATCTCACTTTCCTATGCTACACATTACAGAAGCCAATTAACCTACAAACCCGCATGCAATTGCAAAGATTTCCCCATCACACAGCCCAGGGTGCAGTTCCCCCCCGCTGAACTGCGGAGAGAGGACGGCAGCACCACGAATCACCAACACAACCGTGATGTGCATGGTTAACACGGGCGGTCGAGGAGCGCGGGCCACCTGACACACTCACCTTCAGCACAAAGGTGTTGTCTCTGTCCGGCATTTCCAGCGGGATGGTGGTGCGGACCTCCACGATGGTAGAGAGCGGAATACTGACCAGCGACTTTGTCGACTGTCAAGAGAAAAGAAGAGTTCACAGCGTGGAACAAACACACAGACTCCCCATCAGTCACTGGGCTGCTGCCTTGCCCACCTCACAGCAGACCTCTGGAGCCACCAGTACAAAGCTGGCCACTGGGCACAACTCAACATCAAGGGGAGATTCGTACTGATTGAAAGAGAGCATGGAAACAGGCCCTTCGGCCCACCGACCACCTGTTCACACGAGTTATAATAGGTTTTCAGCAGACGGAGCAATCTTTCCATCACATTCAAAGACTTGGAACATGCACATCCCACTTTCCCTTCCACTCACTACACACTTAAGACAATTTACAGAGTTCAATTAACCTATAAACCAGCAAGTCTTTGGGATTTGAGAGGAAACCAGAGCACACGGGGAAATCCATGCAGACAGCACCCCAGGTCAGGATCGAGTCGGGGTCTCTGGAGCCGTGAGGCAGTGGCTCCACCCGCTGCACCACTGTGCCACTCTATTAATGAGGATCCAGGCACACTACAAGATGCAAAACCCAGATCTCATACATCATCGGAGGATGACCACAAACAGACCGGAAAACTAAACTCAGCACAAGTGTAAAGGGAAGTGATTTTATTAAATGATAGGCAATATAAACTAAATGGTAGGTGGACACAAAAAGCTGGAGTAACTCAGCGGGACAGGCAGCATCTCTGGACAGAAGGAATGGGTGACGTTTCAGGTCGACCCTTCTTCAGACTGGTTAGGGATAAGGGAAACGAGAGACATAGACGATTATGTAGAGAGATAAAGAACAATGAATGAAAGATATGCAAAAACGTAATGATGATTAAGGAAACAGGCCATTGGTAGCTGTTAGCTGGGTGAAAACGAGAAGCTAGTGTGACTTGGGTGGGGGAGGGATAGAGAGAGGGAATGCCGGGGTTACTTGAAGTTAGAGAAATCAAAAATCATGTGATTTTATTAAAGGACTGTGATTTTATTAAATGATATATTTAATTAAATATATTTTAAAAACGTGGCAAGCAAGCTCCACATCTACTAACGTGATGCTGACTGGGTAACCTATGGGCAGGGGGGTTTCCCTGCCTCTACTACCCTCCCCAAGGCCACTGTGGGGGTGGGGGTGGGGGTTGAGAATTTGCAGCATTGGCAGTTTATTGTGGATGGATGACAGCTGGTCACAATGTGATTGAGATGGTGCAGGATATGCCTGGTGTTGACAGCTCACTATGTGGACAGTGCAGTGCAGAAGGCTTTTACAATACAATACAATACAATACAATATATCTTTATTGTCATTGTACAGGGGTGCAACGAGATTGGGAATGCGCCTCCCATAAGATGCAATAAATTAATTAGCTAGTCAGTATTTAAACAACCCAATGAAACAAATTAGAACAGTTTTAAACGGAATAAAGTGCAAGTAGATCTGTGCCGGATCACTGTGCGATGTGCCCATCCGGCTCAGCAGGACCGGTTCATAGCAGCTATGGCCCTGGGGATGAAGCTATTCCCGAGTCTGGAGGTGCGGGCTTAGAAGGCCTTGTATCGTCTGCCCGATGGTAGAAGTTCGAACAGACTGTTGCAGGGGTGTGAAGAGTCTTTGTGGATGCTGGTGGCTTTTCTGAGGCATTGTGTGTTGTAGATGCCCTCCAAGGCTGGTAGCTGTGTTCCGATGGTCTTCTGAGCTCTATGGACTACCCGCTGAAGAGCTTTCCTCTCTGCCTCCGTGCAGCTGAGGTACCACACAGGGATGCCATGTGTTAGGATGCTCTCTATGGTGCAGCGGTAGAAGGTCGTCAGCAGCTGTTGGGATAGACCAGACTTTTTCAGTGTTCTTAGGTAGAACCAGTCGTTGCTGTGCCATCTTGACCAGTGCAGCTGTGCCATCTTGACCAGTGCAGCAGTGTTATTGGACCACGTTAGGTCCTCCGAAATGTGAGTGCCCAGAAACTTGAAGCTGGACACACTCTCTCCACACTGTCCCTGTTGATAAAGATCGGGACGTATTCCCCGTTGTGTGACCTACGGAAGTTGATGATCAGCTTCTTGGTCTTGGTGGTATTTAGGAACAGGTTGTTATCAGAGCACCAGTCCGCCAGGTTTTGAACCTCCGCTCTGTATTTTGTTTCATCACCGTTGGTGATCAGCCCGATCACCGTTGTGTCGTCTGCAAACTTGACAATGGTGTTGGCGTCGAATGCAGGAACACAGTCGTGTGTGAATAGGGAGTAGAGCATGGGGCTCAGAACACAGCCCTTTGGTGTGCCGGTACTCAGGGTGATAGTGGAGGACAGGTGCGGGCCCATTCTCATTGCCTGCGGTCGCTCCAGCAGGAAGTCCAGGATCCAGTCGCATAACGACGAGCTGAGGCCTAGCTGGTGGAGTTTGGTGATGAGCTTGGTGGGGATGACCGTGTTGAAGGCAGAGCTATAGTCAATGAATAGCATCTTCACGTACGTGCCCTGTCTCTCCAGGTTAGTCAGGACAGTGTGAAGAGCCAGAGACAGCTCGCTAGCCTTAATCAGTCAGGAAGCTAAAGGGCCTGTCCCACAGGTGATTTTAAGGCGAGTGCCGGTGACTAGGCTGTCGCCGACAGTTCGCCAGGGTGTCGCGGGCATGATCATGAGGAGTCTTCAAAGAATCATAGCGGATCTCGGCGCGTCGCTGAGAAATTAACCGGATTGAAATTTTGCAGCGACATCTGGCTTGTCGCCAGGTATTGTTGCTTATTGCGGGCGTTGTCGCATGCTGTCCCCAGGTTTGCTAGGTTGTCGCAGATGCATTTAGAAGCCAGTAATATTAAATTAAGTAAAGTAATTTGAAGATACCATAAAATACTTGTGTTCAACCAATTTATTTACCGTCAGGACATTTGACAGGTAGATTGGAGGTGACAGTTTGATGGTCAGGTAAGTGTGGGAATTTTCACGGTTTATGGTCATCAGCGATTACATTTAAAGTAGGCTCCCAACCCAGATATGCAACCCAGAAACCAGATATGCATCTCCCGTACATTTTCATAGAATGCCCACACTCGCACAAAAATCCATTTAACCACGTTTAAAATTAAATCTCTTAATACTGCTATTAGTAAACTGGAAGTCAATCCAGTTTATGCCTTGTTACCGTGAGGCTTAGTTTTCAAGTAACCCGGGCAAGATGTTATATTTCAAAACTCTCAAGTAATTACAGACTTGTCAGTGATTTCAGCAAAAATTAGGACGCCGGAGAAGCATTGATAAGCGTGGAAATTTCACGATGTTTCCGAAGACGGTGTAATCTCTTAGCCAGGTGCTAGTTTCACAAAAAAAGTAACTTGTATCGACCTGACTCGGCATTGTCGTGGTCATTGTCGTAGGGTAAAAGAAAATTTTGGCGATCTGCTACGGCTTTGACAGTCGCCGGCAGTCACCTAAAAAATTGCCTAAGTGGGTGGGACAGGCCCTTAAGTAGAGAAGGTGGAACATCACATCGCGGAGACCAAGATGGTCGTGAGGCTGCATTGATGGAAGTTACCTCATGCTCATTTCACAACCTCGGGGGCCCAAGCAAGCTTCAGCCCAATGGTTCAAAGGTTCAACGGTATTTTATTGTCACGTGTACCAATTAAGGTACAGTGAAGCTCGATTTACCATACAGCCATACTAAAAAAAGCAACAAGGCACACAACTACATAAAAGTTAATATAAACATCCACCACAGCGGATTCCCCACATTCCTCACTGTGATAGAAGGCAATAAAGTCTAATCTTCTTCCCTCTTTATTCTCCCGTGGTCGGGGCAGTCGAACCATCTGCAGTTGGGGCGATCGAACCTCCTGTAGCCGGCGATCGAAGCCCCCGCGTCGGGGCGATCGAAGCTCCCAAAGTCGGTCCTTAACCGTGAGCTCCACAAAGTTAAAGTCCGCAGGCTCCCGTGGTTGGAGCTCCAAGGTCAATCCCTGACAGGGACAACCAGCTCCACGATGTTATGTCCACAGGCTCCTGCGGTTGGAGCTCCCGAAGTCGGTCCCCAGCAGAGGCCGCCAGCTCCTCAATGTTAGGCCGCAATGGACTGTTTTAAAAAATACATGGCGGTGGGCCGAAGGGCCTGTTTCCACACTGTATCGCTAAACTAAACTAAACAAGTTTATTGAGCAGCATTGTGCCCTGAGAAAATGGCAGGCTTCTGCACGAGTCTGTAAATGCCAATTGCTAATTTTAGAGCATGCCAAAATGGCAGTGAACTGTTAAATTGGAAGCAGGAGAGCACCACTGTTAGCTCTCCACTGTCCACCCCCACAACGCGTCCCACCCCATCAGTGGAGATCCACGGCCTCCACACTGACCTCATCAGTCAGCTCAGAACCCACCCACACAGAGGAGAAACAATTCACACTCAACCCCACAGGGTCTGGCGGGGGAGGAAGCAACCCTTTATGGCCCAGGAGTGGGAGCAGGGAAGATTATGCAGACATCATTTTCTATGGAATTTGAAATACTACCAATCTGACTAAGCATCAAAAAGCTGTGTTCAGCCAGAACATGGAACTTCTGTTTTCCAGTTCTCTAAACAATCCTTCCATAAGCTAGGGCACTGTCTGACTCCCCTCACCCCTTGGCAATCATTGGACTTTGTCTTTGGAACTGGTGTGCTACAATGCTGAGGAATATATTCTGCCCTCTGTATCTTCACCTTCACTTTATGTATTGTACTTGAGTATGGCTTGATTGTATTTATGTGTAGTATTATTTGATTTGATTGGATAGCAAGCAAAATAAAACTTTTCACTGCACCTTAGTAGACCTGACAATGATAAAACTGAATCTAAAACATAGAACAGTACAGCTCAGGAACAGGTCCTTCTCTCACAATGTCCGTGCCAAACATGATGCCTAATCTCCTCTGTTTACACATGATCTATATCACTCCATTCCCTGCAAATGGAACGGAATGATGGGTGGTGTTCCTCGCCAGAAACCTCTTAATCAACTCTATCGCATCTGCCTCCACCGTTACCCCTGCAGTGCATTCCAGGTACTCACCACCCTCTGTGTAAAAGATAAACTTCCCCGTACATCTCCTTTAAACTTCTCCCCTCTGGCCTTAAAGATATGCCCTCTAGTCTTTGAGATTTCCACCCTGGGAAAAAGGTTCTGACTGTCTATCCTATCTATTCCACTCCCCCATTATACACTCCCCCAATCTCCGGCGCTCCAGAGAAAACAATCCAAGTTTGTCCAACCACTTCTTCTAGCTGATACCTTCAAATCAAGGCCTATTCTGTGACCCTCTTCTGCACCATCTCAAAGCCTTCCTGTGATGGGGTGATCAGAACTGTATGCAATACTCTAAATGCGGCCTAATCAAAGTCCTATAAAGCTGCAGTGTGCCTTCCCGACTCTCATACCCAATACCCCAGCCTATTAACGTAAAAATTGATGAAACAGTTCTACAGAATATAGAGCAATCAAAGTTGTTTAAGATAAGGAGTATTAATTGTTCAAGGATGTAGAAATCCCTGGATCATGCAGTGTCGATGATGGATGCTGCTATTAGTTTCATGAACTGGCCCTTCCATTGAAGCACTGTTCATCTATTCCAGAATGTAAATAGTCATTTTTGTTTTCTTTAAAACTTTGCAACAATAAGACCAATGTTAAATCCCAAAACAAAGTACTGGAGGGAGCAAGTGTTTAAGGTGGGTGATGAGATCCAGTTAAGTAGTCTGCTTTGTCCTGGATGGTATCAAGCTTCCTGAAAGAAGTTGGAGCTATGCTTGTATGGAGTCTGCCATTTCACTTCTGACTTGTGCCTTTTAGTTGGAGGAGAGGCAGGTCATTGCTGCAGGTCACCCAGCCTCTGACCGGCCGGCATACTATATGCCTCTTTACTTCACACTTGCTCGGATTAAACTCCATTAAATTCCGTGTTGTAGCTGTACGAGTATAGAAGTTGGGAGGTCATGTGACAGTTGCACGAGATGATGGTGAGGTCGCATTTAGAATATTACGTTCAGTTTTTGGGCACCATGTCACAGGAAAGATGTTGCCAAGCTGGAAAAAGGTGCAGAGAAGATTTATGAGGATGTTGCCAGGACTCAAGAGCTTGAGCTATCAGGAGAGGTTGAGCAGGCTAGGACTTTATTCCCTAGAGCGCAAGAGGGATGATCTTATAGAGGTGTATAAAATCATGAGAGGAATAGATTGGGAAAATGCACAGAGTCTCTTACCCAAAGTAGGGAAATAGAGAACCAGAGATCATAGGTTTATGGCAAAGGTGGAAAATTTTAGTAGGAACCTGAGGGGTAACGTTTTCACAAAAAGAGTGGTGGGTATATGGAACAAACTGCCGGAGGAGGTAGTTGAGGCAAGTACTATTGTGATGTTTTATAAACATTTAGACAGGTACATGGATAGGACAGGTTTAGAGGGACATGGGCCAAACACGGGCAGGTGGGACCAGTGTAGATGGGATGTGTTGGCCATTGTGGACAAGTTGGGCCTGTTTCCACGCTGTAAGACCCTATAACTCTATCTGCCATTTCTCTACCCATGTCTGAAGCTGATCTACATCCAGCTGTATACTTTAACAACCTTCCTCAGTTTGTGACCTCAGCAATCTTGGTGTTGTTTTCAAACTTACTAACCATGAGGGGGATAGATAGGGTAAATGCCAGAGTCTTTTGCGCAGGGTACGGGAATCAAAAACAAGATGACAGATGTTTAAGTGGACAAGATTTAATACAAACCTGATGGGCAACATTTTCACTTAGAGGCCCATGGAACGAGCTGCCAGAGAAGGTAGTTGAAGCAAATATTTCTATTTTAGCTTAGATGCAACGTGGAAACAGGCTCCACAGCCCACCAAGTCCACAATAACCATACACCTGTTTACACTAGTTCTATGGTATCTCACTTTCTGATTCACTTCCTACACACTCGGGGCAATTTACAAAGAACAATTAACCTACAAACCTGCACGTCTTTTGGATGTGGTAAGAAACCGGAGCATCCGGAGGAAACCCACTCAGCCACAGGCAGAACATACAAGCCCTGTGCAGACAGCACGTTGTCAGGATCGAACAGAGGTCTCTGGCGCTATCAGGCAGCAACTCTACCGCTGCGCCACCATGCTGCTCTGTGCTCTTTATCCAGAAGTCCTGTATCCATCAGGGAGAATGTGGAAACTCTACAGGGACAGCACCTGAGGTCATGATCTCTGGCACTGTTCCGGCCTAATACTACATCAACATTTAAAAGACACTTGGATAGGTACATGGTTAGGAAAGATTTAGAGGGACATGAGCCAAATGTGGGCAAATGGGACTGGCTTAAATGAGGCATCTTGGGCAGTATGGACAAGTTGGGCTGAAGACACCCGTTTCCATGCTGCATGACTATAACCAACCAATCTACATTTATATCCAGGTTGTTCACATATATCACAGAGGCCTCAGCACTGATCCCTAAGGAACTCCACTGGTCACAGATTTCCATCCAGAATAATAGCCTTCACCACAAGCGTCTGTTGTTGATGAGTAAGCCAGACTGAATCCAAACAACCAAGTCACTGTGTATCCCATGCATCTTAATCTTCTGGATTAAGATTCTGTTGGTTAGTCTCAATTTCTCCAGAGCCTCACCTGTTACCTGAAAAGATACAAAGATCTTCGTCAAGGCTCCTGCAGTCTACTCTGTTGCCTCTCTCAATAACCTGGGATAGCTTCCATCAGGTCCTGGAGGTTTATCCACCTTAATGCTCTTCAAGAGCCCCAACACCACCTCCTTCCCAGTCTCAAACTGCCCTTGCGTATTAGTAATCTCCAAACTAATCTCACTGTCTGAAGAAGGGTCTCGAACCTAAACGTACCCATTCCTTTTCTCCAGAGATGCTGCCTGGCCCGCTGAGTTACTACAGCATTTTGTATCTACCTTCAATTTAAACCAACATCTGCAGTTCTTCTTACACTCACTGTCTCCATGCCCTCCTCCTTGGTGAAAACAGGTACAAAGTATTCATCTACATCCTCTGACACCAAGCATAAATTCCCTCCTTTACCCATGAGTGGTCCTACCTTCTCCTTGGTTACCCTCTTGTTTTTAATGTACATATAGAAAGCTTTGGGGGGGGTGGGGGGTTAATTTGACTCGCCAATGACATTTGACCCTTGTAATCAGCCACATGAATTGTGACTTGATCATTCTAAACCTTACATCTTTTACATTTTTGATCAAATTTACACCTCCGTGATCCACGGTTTCCTTACTTTGTCATCGTTTTCCCTCTGGAACATGCCAGTCTTGAACTTTGATCAACTGCCCTTTAAATGACTTTGTCGGATGTCGACTTAGCCAATAACAACTGTTTCCAATGTACCTTCCTGAGCTCCTGCCTAATAATGTTGCAATCTGGCTTGGTCCAATTTGGTAACTTCCTGCACAGTCCAGCTTTCTCACTAAGCAAAACAATCTTGAAACTTATGGAGTTGTGATTATTATCCCCAAAATGCTCTTCCACCATGACACCAGTAGGGTCGCCAACTGTCCCGTATTAGCCGGGACATCCCGTATTTTGGGCTAAATTAGTTTGTCCCGTACGGGACCACCCTTGTCCCATATTAGTAAGGTTGCCAACTTCCTCACTCCCAAATAAGGGACAAAGGGTGACATCACAGTCCCGCGGCCCACCTGACCTCACCCAGCCGCCCGGCCCGGGCGGCCGCCATTGGTGGAGCGGGAGCACGTGGCCGCTGGCTGGGCGGTGATGTCACCCTTTATCCCTTATTTGGGAGTGAGGAAGTTGGCAACGCTAGACACCAGTCACCTGGCCAGGTTAATTTCCCAGCACAAGTTCCAGTATGGTCCCATCTCAAGTTATGCTATCCACATACGTTTTGCACTGAGCAAGTCCCAGTCAATATTGGGGAAGTTAAATCGCTCATTACCCAACCCTGTGGCTTTTGCATCTTTCTGTATCTGTTCCTCTATCTCCCACTGGCTATTGGGGACTGAGAGTACACCTCCACTAGAGTGATTGCACCTTTCTTATTTACACCTATATTGCCTCAGTGGATGATGCTCCTCTCATACATTCTCCATGATTCGTAGAGCAACTACCAGAGACTAGACAGGGCCCAGAGGAGGTTTTTAACAAGAAAGATCCCAGGGATGATTTGGTTAATCATTGGGTTAAGGAGAACCCAGCGTGGGGGAACACCATGAGGGGGGAGGGGGTTGCCATGAGGGGGGTGGAAAGAACAAGGGAGGACCAGGCGTGGAATACTTTAATACCTTTGTCGGTGCCCTTTATGTGGCAACTCTTTGCTTACTTTAGGTATGCAAAACAAAAACTGTGACTGTGTGGGTTTTCTCCGGGTGCTCCGATTTCCTCCCACACTCCATCAAATCAAAGCATTTTGTGTGGAGCCACAGGAGAGGGGCAAGGTCCTTAATGAGTATTTCTCCTCTATTTTTACCGTGGAGTAAAACATAAAGACCAGGGAACTTGGGGTAGTCACCAAGTGTTGAGGACACTCAATATTATAGTAGAGGAGGTGCTGAACATCCTAACGCATTTGAAGGTAGACAAATCTCCCAGGCCTGTTCAGATATATCCGAGGACGCTGTGGTAAGATTGAGAAGGAATTCCAGGTTCCCTGGTTGAGATATATCACTCATCATTAAATACGTGTGATGTGCTAGAAGACTGGAGGGTGGCAAATATTGTGCCTCTATTAAAGAAAGGCTACAATGAAAAGTGTGTGAGCCTGTGGTCCGAAAGTTACCAGTGTGTATTCTGAGGGATAAGATATTATGTAGCATTTAGATAGACAAAGGTTGACCAGGGATAGTCAGAACGATTTTGTATGTAGGAATCGTGTCTCCCACATATAAATGTGAGGTTATCCACTTTGGCGACAAAAATGACGAGGCAGATTAGCTCAATTGTGTCAGATTAGGTAACGGGGAAGTGCAACGAGACCTTGTCGTCCTTGTATACCAGTCACTGAAAGTAAGCGTGCAGGTACAGCAGGCAAAGAAGAAAGCTAATGGCATGTTGGCCTTCAAAACGAGAGGATTTGAGTACAGGAGCAAAGAAGTCCTTCTGCAGTTGTATAGGGCCCTGGTGAGACCACATCTGGAGTATTGTGTGCAGTTTTGGTCTCCTAATTTGAGGAAGGACGTCCTTGCTATTGAGGCAGTGCAGCATAGGTTCACGACGTTAATCCCTGGGATGGAGGGACTGTCATACGAGGAAAGATTGGAAAGATTAGGTTTGTATTCACTGGAGTTTAGAAGGATGAGAGGGGATCTTATAGAGACATATAAAATTCTAAAAGGACTAGACAAGCTAGATGCAGGAAAAATGTTCCCAATGTTGGGGGAGTCCAGAACCAGGGGACACAGTCTAAGAATAAAGGAGAGGCCATTTAAAACTGAGGTGAGAAGAAACTTTTTCAGCCAGAGAGTTGTGAATTTGTGGCATTCTCTGCCACAGAAGGCAGTGGAAGCTAATTCACTGGATGAATTTAAAAGAGAGTTAGAGAGCTCTAGGGGCTAATGGAATCAAGGGATATGGGGAGAAGGCAGGCAAAGGTTACTGATTGTAGATGATCAGCCATGATCACAGTGAATGGCGGTGCTGGCTCGAAGGGCCAAATGGCCTCCTCCTGTACCTATTTTCTATGTTTCTGTTTCATGAATGTGATAAGAGTTTTTGTGTTTCTATGTTTCAGAATGTGATGAAGTTGTAACCAAAGAAGTTGATGAAGGCAGAGCTGTAGATGTTGTCTATATGAGTTTCAGCAAGGCATTTGACAAGGTTCCGCAGGGTAGGCTGCTCTGGAAGGTTAGTTCGCATGGAATCCAGAGAGAGCTAGCGGGCTGGATAAAAAATTGGCATCATGGAAGGAAGCAGAGGATTATGGTGGAAGGTTGTGGTTTATATCAACGATTTGGATGATGTTCAAAACAGGATTAGTCAATTTGCAGATGACACTAAAGTGGGTGGTATTGTAGATAGCGAAGATGGTTATCAAAGATTACAGCAGGATTTTGATCAGTTAGGAAAGTGGGCAGAGGAATGGTTAATAGAGTTTAATGCACATAAATGTGAGGTGTTGCATTTTGAGAAGTCAAACCAGGACAGGACCTTCATAGTAAATGCCAGGGCTCTGGGGATTGTTGTAGTGCCGAGGGATCTAGAAGTGCAGGTACATAGCTCCTTGAAAGTGGTGTCACAGGTAGATAAGGTGGTCAAAAAGATATTGGGCACATTAACTTTCATTACTCAGGATATTGAGTGGAGAAGTTAGGATGTTATGTTACAGCTGTACAAGGTGCTGGTGAGGCCATAGTTGGGTAATGGTGTTCAGTTTTGGTCACCCTGTTCTTGGAAGGATGTTGTTAAGTTGTAAAGAGTGTATAGAAGACTTACGAGGATGTTACCTTCAACCCACGTAGACCATGCCAACCATCGCTCATCTGCTCACATTAATTCTACATTATCCCACTTACCCATCCACTCCCTACTCATAATTTACAGAAGACAATTAACCGTCTTGATATATTGGAGTAAACTGGAGCACCCGGGGAAATCCCATGCAGTCTCAGGGAGAATGTACAAACTCCGTACAGACAGCATCCGTGGTCAGGATTGAACTTGTGTCTCTGGCGCAGTTTGGTAGTAACTCTACCGCTGCGCCACCGTACCAAAGGTTTCCCGTTGACCCGTTCCTTCACAGTTTCTGCAATCTCACCTTTGGTGGTGCGTAAAATTCCAGGATGAATCTCTCTTCTTCGATTCCCACGGCTTTGCGAAGCAGCACACGGCACTTGTGCCAGTACGGGCTGCTGAGGCTGTTGTCATCGGCCAGCATGTAGCGCAGCATGCCTTCCCTCTGGATGTCCTGCAGCTCCACTTTGGACGAGGACAGCTTGGTTAAACGCAAACGCTCAAGTTTCTGGCTCAATCGGTCGTGGGCTTCGCTGTCAAGTCTACTCCCTGCAGAGTCTTCCTCTCCCTCAGGCCTTGCCCCCAGCAGAGGTTCTGCTGAGGACCTCCACTGCAGCATCTCCTTCATCCCGTCCACCACGCACATGCTCATATTTCGCAGAGAAAACCCCTTCTTAAATTTGGGCCTGGCCGAAGCGCTGAGCGAGACATCCTCCGAGCTGCGGGAGTGGCCCAGGTTGGACATGTTGCAGACTTGCTGGTGCCTCAAGTAGGTGCGGGAGTTTGGCGCGTTATCCCCGCGTGGGAGGGAGTCGGAGTGGGCTTTCCTCTGGAGGACTGCTGCACGGGCTGGCAGTCGGCAGCTCCGAATGTCAGAGGAGGAAGCAATGCTACACTTGGCCGGAGAGTCCGAGAGATAGGGCCCGCTCACTTCTCTCGCAAAGTACACCACAAAATGGGAAGCAAAGTGTTGCGAGAAACTGGTTTCTATTCCCGAGCACTCGTAATGAGGATGCTCACTTATAAATATCTGGAATTTCTGGGCAAAATCAGAAGCTGCCGCACGAGCCTGGACTTCACAGAATTCCCTCCAGTCTGGAACGTCTTGTAGTGAATCCTGACTTCCAGAGTCACCATTCATGGCTACTTCACTGGAGTCCCAATGAGGCTGCACAAGAAACAGGGAGAGAGCCTTTGTTACTTTTAGACAGAGATACAGCGCAGAAAGAGGCTTCAGCCTACCATGTCTGTAGCGACCAGCAATCATCCTGTACACTCAAACTATCATTCACACCAGGGACAATTTAAAAACTTACCAAAGCCAAATAACCTTACAAGTCTTTCAAATGTGGGAAGAAACCGGAGTACCCAGAGAAAACCCACGAGGTCGCAGGGAGAACGCACAAACTCAGTACAGACCACACTCGTAGTCAGGATTAAACCCGGGTCTCTGGTGCTGGGAGGCAGCAACTCTACCGCTGTGCCACTGTGCTGCCCGTAAACCTCTGCAGCCAATAGTGGAACAGTCAGCATCCAGAAACTTTCACAACATGCATACTCCAGCCCATGAATAATTCTTATTGCTCTAAATTCAAGTCATACAAAGCTCCTCAAAAACAGAGGGGTCTCGTGCAGCCCAATTTTGCTGACACTACTCTTTGAATGGTGGTATCCGATCCATCACAAAGCCCTGCAATATCACCGTTCACCTATTTTCCCTGTTCCTTTTCAATTATTACTGTTGAATCTATTTACCACACACATCACCCAGTTCTAACCCAGATATCAAACACCCCACTGTGCAAACCTCCCTTTTTCCTCCAAGTCCCTTAGAAAAATTAATGATACTGAAACAAATAGTAAAGGTTTACATCACAACTCTGAGTAAGGTCTCTTCTCTGAGATAAATTTTTTATTGGAGATAGGTACATCTTTACAGTCATACATTTTTAAATAGATAATATTGTCAATTATTATTATATTGTCTCCAATACCTTTTGCCCCCTTTTTTTTTTTAAACTAGATAGAACTAAAGAAATAGATGAAGTAAAGAAAGAAAAGAGAGAGAAGCAAAATAAAAACAAAAACAAAAACAAATTATAAAGATAAGGAAAAAGTTAGTTAAAGAAGAATGGAAAAATTTATTAAAATAACAAAAACTTCATTCGAGATATATACGTACATTTCAAAGTATAGCATTTCATCCATTCATTAGTCCGAGTGCTAGTCAGGTTCCTGTGCTGAACCATTCTGACCCTTTAAGTAATCAATAAAAGGAGACCATATTCCAATGAATAATTCCTGTTTGTCCAACAGGGAAAATCTGATTCTTTCCACGTTTAAGGTCTCCGTCATTTCTATAATCCACATTTTGATTGTGGGGACCGTAGGGCCTTTCCAAAATTTTAGAATTAATTTTTTTCCCGTTATTAAACTATAATCCATAAAGTTTCTTTGTATTGTTCTAAATGTTTGATTTAATTCTAATATTCCGAGTATAATTAATTTTGGATCTGGGTCCAATTGTGTGCTGGTTACTTTAGATATTATGCTAAAAATATTTACCCAGAATTTTTTAATTTTTATACAGTTTGCGAACATATGAAATAATGTAGCTTCTAAATGTTGACATTTATCACATTTAGGTGAGATATGTTGGAAAATTTTATGTAGTTTTGTTTTTGAATAGTGTAACCTATGTATTACTTTAAATTGTATTAGAGAATGTCTGGCGTTTAGTGAACACTGATGTATATGTTGCAAACTTTCTTCCCAAGTATCTTTCGTAATTACTTGGTTTAATTCTTTTTCCCATTTTTGTCTGTATAAGTCCGTGGAGGGAATGTCACTGTCTAATAAGATGTTATATATATAAGATATTAATTTTTCTGTATTAGGATGTTTGTTCCAACATTCATCAAGAATTTCTGAATTTCTAATTCGAAAATTTTGGGAGTTCGATTTTACATAATCTCTAAGTTGAAGATATCTGAAATAATCATTTCCACGAAGACCATAAGTCTGTTGCAACTCCTGAAATGTCAGAAAGGTGCCTTCCTTATAAAGTTGTCCCATATTTTTAATTCCATAATCCTTCCATTGTGTAAAACCCCCGTCTACCCATGAAGGCTTAAACAAAGGATTATTCACAATTGGAAGAAAAAGTGATAAATTATCTAATTTTAATGTCTTTTTTAATTGTTTCCAAATTCGTGTAGCACTAAATATTATAGGGTTTTCCCTATAAATTTTTTTGTTTAATTTAGACGTAGCAAATAATATCGAACCAATATCAAAAGGTAAACAATCTTCCTTTTCCATTTTTAACCAGTCTGGTTGATGATCTATTTCTTCCAACCAGAAATTCATATTTTTAATATTAACTGCCCAGAAATAAAACAAAAAATTGGGTAAAGCCAGGCCTCCATTTATTTTTGATTTACACAAGTGTCTTTTGTTTATCCTATGATTCTTATAATCCCAGATAAAATCATTAACAATAGAGTCCAATTTTTTAAAAAAGTTTTTTGTCAGATATATCGGAATTGTCTGAAAAGGGTATAATATTTGCGGTAAAAAAATCATTTTTATGGCATTAATTTTGCCAACCATTGAGATAGGGAGTGTTTTCCAATATTGAATATTCTTATGTAGTTTGTTCAGTAATGGGGGGAAATTTGCTTTAAATAATGATGTATATATCTTAGTTACATAGATACCTAGATATTTAAATTTTTCATTTACTATTTTGAATGGAAATTGTTGTATTATCTGTTTATTATGTTCCCTTATTGGCATAATTTCGCTTTTATTCCAATTTATTCTGTATCCTGAAAATGAACCAAATTGGGTTATTAGCTTTAATAGGTTTGGAATACTAATTTCTGGTTTTGTGATGTAAATTAATACGTCATCTGCGTATAGAGAAATTTTATTCACTGTGTCCTTTGTGTTATATCCATGTATTTCCGGATGCCCCCTAACTCTTTCTGCCAGTGGCTCAATAGCAAGCGCAAATAATAATGGGGATAACGGGCATCCTTGTCTACAACCTCTAGATAGGCTAAATTTCGATGACAACCTTTGGTTTGTAAATATTCTGGCCGTGGGATTTGTATATAACAGTTTTATCAATGTACAGAATTTCTCCCCTAGCTGCATATTTTCCATCACCGAAAATAAATAAGACCATTCAACCTGATCAAATGCTTTTTCAGCATCAAGTGAGATTATTGCTAGATCTTCATTAATAATTCTCTTGGAATATATAATATTAAATAATCTTCTTAGATTATAGTATGAGTATCGTTTCTGAATGAAGCCTGTTTGGTCAGGGTGTATTAATTTATTCATCACTGTACTTAATCTATACGCTAGTATTTTAGTTAAAATTTTTTGATCTGTATTTAAAAGTGCAATTGCTCTGTATGATCCCGGATCTTCCGGATCTTTATCAGCTTTAGGAATGAGTGTTATTATAGATTCATTTAGAGTGTCTGGAAGTTTCTGTTGAGTATATATATACTCATACAGTCTATGTAAACGTGGGCTAAGCAAATCATAAAATTTTTTATAAAATTCGGAGCCTAAACCATCTGGTCCTACTGCTTTACCATTTTTTAAAGAACCAATAGACTCCTCAATATCCTTTGTCGTAATCTCCCTTTCTAATACTTCTCTATCGTTTGAATCTAAACCTTTTAAATTACATTTTTTTTAAAAGTCTGCTATTCCTTCTGATTGTGCTACGGTTTTAGTTGAATAAAGGCTCTGATAATATTGGAGAAATCTATCATTTATGTCCTTGGGCATTTTTAATAATTCTCCTGTCTCTGTTCTAATTTTATGAATTATTTTTTCCCCTTCCATTTTTCGTAACTGACGTGCTAATAGTTTTTGTGGTTTGTCTCCAAATTCAAAATGTAATTGTTTTGTTTTTTGATAGAGTTTTATTACTTGTTCTGAATACATTTTATTTAATTTATATTTCAATACCGCAATTTTATTATATTTTAGAGTAGATGGCATTCTCGCATTTTCTATATCTAGTTGTTTGATTTCACTTTCCAATGTTTGTTGCTTAATCCTGTTCTCTTTATTGTAAAAAGCTTGAGCAGAAATTAATGTACCTCGAACATACGCTTTAAACGTTTCCCACATAAGAGAAATAGGTGTGTCAGGGTTGTCATTTGCCTCAAAAAATATTTGAATCTGTTTAATAATATATTCCTGGCATGACTTTTCGTTCACAATTTGTGGGTTAAATCTCCAATATGCTTGTTTCTCGGACATTCCATTTAATTTAATCATGAATGTTAAAGGTGCATGATCTGAGATTATAATATTATGGTATTTTGAATTATAAGTAAGTGAGATAAGTTTAGCGTCGACCAAAAAATAATCTATTCTTGAGTAGGTTTTATGTACAGGTGAATAAAATGAGTATTCTCGTCCAGTTGGGTTTTCCACTCTCCAAACATCTTTAATATTACTAGTGTCCATATATGCATTTAATAAGTCACTGGAATGTGATTTGGTTTTCCTTTGTCTTGTTGATCTGTCTAAATAGGAATCTAAAGTACAATTTAAATCTCCTCCAATTACTAAATTATGTTGTGCCATTTCCGGAATGCAGTTAAATATTTTCTTAAAGAACAGTGGACTATCAAAGTTTGGTCCATATACATTAACAAAAATCATTTTTTGTGCATTTAATTCTCCTATTACAATAATGTATCTGCCCTCCTTATCGGTTATAGTTGATGTATGTTTGAATAAAGTACCTTTCCGAAATAATATTGCTACGCCTCTTGATTTATGTGTAAAAGAGTAAGGTCTCTTAAAATGGAATTATATTCCATTATACACATACAAATAAATATATATATATATATATATAGCCTCACCCTGAACCAGGCCGTGACCCCTCACCCTGAACCAGGCCATGAACCCTCACCCTGAACCAGGCCGTGACTCCTATAAACAAATAGAGAGCGATCCTGACCTCCCATCTATCCCATTGGAGACCCACGACTATCTGTAATTGGACTTTACTGGACTTTATCTTGCACAGAATGTTATTCCCTTTATCCTGTATCTATATACTGTGGGCATTTGATTGCAATCATGTATAGTCTTTTCGCTGAATGGATAGCAGGCAACAATAAAAGCTCTTAACTGTACCTCGGTACACGTGACAATAAGCTCGACTAACTCCACACCTCACCCTGAACCGTGCTGCAACCACGCCTGCAATTGCCTGAAAATGCTTGGTGCTGGTAAGGCGTAACGCAGATAGAAAGTTTAGATGGAGGGAAGAATCGGGTCCTCAGAGAGTTTTCCTGCAGGCATGGACGATGATAATGATCTTCCGCATCAAGGACAGGAAATAACCATTTTCCTTTGAGTGCAGTGGGAGCCAGGCAGCCAGAAACACAAGAGATCAATGATACCAGGAATCATGAGTGATAGTTTATCAGTTTACACAAAGCATAGGAACATCACCAATGCCATTTTCTCCAAGATTTACAATCCCAACATGAAGCCATCAGGAAATCTCAATCTGAAGAAGGGTTCCGACCCAAAACGTCACCTATTCTTTTTCTCCAGAGATGCTGCCTGGCCTGCTGAGTTACGTCAGCATTTTGTGTCTCTCACAGGAATTCTCAAAAATTTGGATTCCAAAGGGTTTGTAACAAAGACTTTGACATGTCCTTCCACATCAAAGGAAGTTCAAAAGCACTGGCATATTTTCCATATGTCAGGAACTGTGAATCTTGGACCAACTAAATAAACAACCTCAAGAATATCCCACTTAACTGAGTGAAAAAGGTGTCCCGCAGATTCATATTAATCTACGGGGAAGATTTAAACTAATGTGGCAGGGGGATGGGAGCATGAGCAGAGAGACAGAGGGGTGTAAAATTAGGGTAGAAGCAATAGGTAGCAAGGTGAAAAGTAAAAGTGGCAGGCAGACAAATCCAGGGCAAAAATCAAAAAGGGCCACTTTTCAACATAATTGTATAAGGAGTAAGAGTGTTGTAAAAACAAGCCTGAAGGCTTTGTGTCTCAATGCAAGGAGCATTCGTAATAAGGTGGATGAGTTGAATGTGCAGATAGTTATTAATGAATATGGATTACGGAGACATGGCTCCAGGGTGACCAAGGCTGGGAGCTGAACATCCAGGGATAGTCAATATTCAGGACGGATAGACAGAAAGGAAAAGGAGGTGGGGTAGCGTTGCTGGTTACAGAGGAGATTAACGCAATAGAAAGGAAGGACATTAGCTTGGAGGATGTGGAATCGATATGGGTAGAGCTGCGAAACACTATGGGGCAGAAAACGCTAGTGGGAGTTGTGTACAGGCCACCTAACAGTAGTAGTAGAGTTGGGGATGGCATCAAACAGGAAATTAGAAATGCGTGCAACAAAGGTGAAACAGTTATAATGGGTGACTTCAATCTACATATAGATTGGGTGAATCAAATTGGCAGAGGTGCTGAGGAAGAGGATTTCTTGGAATGTATGCGGGATAGTTTTCTAAACCAACATGTAGAGGAACCAACGAGAGAGCAGGCAATTCTAGACTGGGTATTGAGTAATGAGGAAGGGTTAGATAGCAGTCTTGATGTGCGTGGCCCCTTGGGCAAGAGTGACCATAATATGGTTGAGTTCTTCATTAGGATGGAGAGTGACATAGTTAATTCAGAAACAACGGTTCTGAACTTAAAGAAAGGTAACTTTGAGGGTATGAGACTTGAATTGGGCAAGATAGACTGGCAATTGATTCTTAAAGGGTTGACGGTGGATATGCAATGGAAGGCATTTAAAGACCGCATGGATGAACTACAACAATTGTTCATCCCAGTTTGGCAAAAGAATAAATCAGGGAAGGTAGTACATCCGTGGCTAACAAGGGAAATTAGGGATAGTATCAAAACAAAAGATGAAGCGTACAAATTAGCAAGAAAAAGCAGTCTACCAGAGGACTGGGAGAAATTCAGAGTCCAGCAGAGGAGGACAAAGGGCTTAATCCAGGTTAGTCGGTTAGTCGGAGAGTGGTGTTAGGTAAATTGAATGGATTAAAGGCCGATAAATCCCCAGGGCCAGATAGGCTGCATTCCTGAGTGCTTAAGGAGGTAGCCCCAGAAATAGTGGATGCATTAGTGATAATGTTTCAAAACTCTTTAGATTCTGGAGTAGTTCCTGAGGATTGGAGGGTAGCTAATGTAACCCCACTTTTCAAAAAGGGAGGGAGAGAGAAAACGGGGAATTACAGACCAGTTAGTCTAACATCGGTAGTGGGGAAAATGCTAGAGTCAGTTATTAAAGATGGGATAGCAGCACATTTGGAAAGTGGTGAAATCATTGGACAAAGTCAGCATGGATTTATGAAAGGTAAATCATGTCTGACGAATCTTATAGAATTTTTCGAGGATGGAACTAGTAGAGTGGATAAGGGAGAACCAGTGGATGTGTTATATCTGGACTTCCAGAAGGCTTTCGACAAGGTCCCACATAAGAGATTAGTATGCAAACTTAAAGCACACGGTATTGTGGGTTCAGTATTGATGTGGATAGAGAACTGGCTGGCAGACAGGAAGCAAAGAGTAGGAATAAACGGGTCCTTTTCAGAATGGCAGGCAGTGACTAGTGGGGTACCGCAAGGCTCAGTGCTGGGACCTCAGCTATTTACAATATATATTAATGATTTGGATGAGGAAATTGAATGCAACATCTCCAAATTTGCGGATGACACGAAGCTGGGGGGGGGCAGTGTTAGCTGTGAGGAGGATGCTAGGAGGCTACAACGTGACTTGGATAGGCTAGGTGAGTGGGCAAATGCATGGCAAATGCAGTATAATGTGGATAAATGTGAGGTTATCCACTTTGGTGGCAAGAACAGGAAAGCAGACTATTATCTGAATGGTGGCCGATTAGGAAAAGGGGAGATGCAACGAGACGTGGGTGTCGTGGTACACCAGTCATTGAAAGTAGGCATGCAGGTGCAGCAGGCAGTGAAGAAAGCGAATGGTATGTTGGCATTCATAGCGAGGGGATTTGAATATAGGAGCAGGGAGGTTCTGCTGCAGTTGTACAGGGCATTGGTGAGACCGCACCTGGAGTATTGCGTACAGTTTTCGTCTCCTAATCTGAGGAAAGACATTCTTGCCATAGAGGGAGTACAGACAAGGTTCACCAGATAGATTCCTGGGATGGCAGGACTTTCATATGAAGAAAGACTGGATAGACTCGGCTTGTACTCGCTGGAATTTAGAAGATTGAGGGGGGATCTTATAGAAACTTACAAAATTCTTAAGGGGTTGGACAGGCTAGATGCAGGAAGATTGTTCCCGATGTTGGGGAAGTCCAGAACAAGGGGTCACAGTTTAAGGATAAGGGGGAAGTCTTTTAGGACCGAGATGAGAACATTTTTTTTCACACAGAGAGTGGTGAATATGTGGAATTCTCTGCCACAGAAGGTAGTTGAGGCCAGTTCATTGGCTATATTTAAGAGGGAGTTAGATGTGGCCCTTGTGGCTAAAGGGATCAGGGGGTATGGAGAGAAGGCAGGTACAGGATACTGAGTTGAATGATCAGCCATGATCATATTGAATGGCGGTGCAGGCTCGAAGGGCCGAATGGCCTACTCCTGCACCTATTTTCTATGTCTATTAACTCTTCCCTCTCTCTCCTTAAACATAGTCCTCTTGCTTTTGATTCCCTACCCTGTGAAATGGTCTGTGCATTCACCCTGTCCAATCCCCTCATGGAGAGAAACTAATTACAACAATCAGTCAATCACTATCATTCTATGGCAGTAAAACAGAGAAGAGTACAGCACAAGAACCGGCCCTTCAGCTCTGTGCTGTACACGAGGCCAAGACCATATCTTATCTACGTGCAAATATTCCTTATCCCTCAATCTCTAGCTAAAGGTTAGGTCCTAGAGGAGTGGGGAATGGCCAAAGATGTTCCTGTTTAGGAAAGAAAATAGAGAGAATACAGGAAACTATAGAGCCTCACGTCCGTGGTGGGAAAACTATTGGAAGGAATTCTTCGAGATTCGATTTACTTCCATTTGGAAGAGAATGCACTAAGGTGACAAAACAAATTGATGAAGGTAGGATGGTGAATGTTGTACAAAATAATTCTGTAAAGGCTATAGGTAGGGTCCCTGGTGATAGACAGATCCAGAAGATTAAGATGTATGGGATTCACAATGACTTGGTGGTGTGGATTCAGAATTAGATCATTCATAAAAGGTTGTGGTGGAAAGTGGATATTCTGGCTGGAGATCTGTGACTAGTGGAGTTCCACAAGGATCTGTGATGGGACCTCTGCTATTTGACCTTACATGACCCAGAAGCAGACCTAGATAAATGACCTAGAAATGTAGATGAGGTGTTAAGTTTGCTGACTACACCAAAATTGGAGGAGTTGTAGACAGTGACGATGGCTGTCAGAAGATACAATGGGATATAGGTCAGTTGCAGAAATGGGCACGGAAATGGCAGATGGAGTTTAACCCAAGCAACAGTGCGATGATGCACTTTGGGAGATTGAATGTATGGTGCAAGACCCTTAACAGCATTGATATGCAGAGGTGTCTTGGAGTCCAAGAACATAGTTCACTAAAGGTGGTAGCCCAAGTAAAGAAGGCGTATTGTATGCTTGCCTTCATTGTTAGGGGCATTGAATATAAGAGGCAGAGAGTCATGATGCAGCTCTATAGGACTTTGGTTAGGCCGCTTTTGGAGCATTGCATGCAGATCTGGTCGCCCCATTACAGGAAAGATATGGAGTCTTTGGAGAGGTTGCAGGTTCACCAGAATATTGCCTGGATTAGAGGGTTTCAGTACAGGAAGAGGTTGGATCGACTTGGATTGTTATCTCCAGAGGTTGAGAGGAGACTTGATAGAAATGTATAAAATTATGAGGAACATGGAGTAAACAGTCAGAACCTTTTTCTCAGGATGGAACTATCTAATGCTAGAGGGCATAGCTATAAGGTGAGAGGGGGAAAGATTAATGGAGATTTGTTGGGCATATTCTTTTTTTACATATTTTACATAGAGTGGTGGAGGCCTGGAACGCATTGCCAGGGTGGTGGAGGCAGATACAATAGTGGTGTTTAAGAGGCTTTTAGATCGGCATGAAGAAGTGCCGGGAATAGAGGGATATGGATTATGTACAGGCAGATGAGGTCAGTTTAACTATGTATCATGATCGACACAAACATTGTGAGCCCATTGGGGTTCTCTGCTGTACTGTTCGATGTTCAATCAGCTGGTCTTTAAATGGCTTGCACATGTCAGATGTAGACTTGACCTATAGCATTGCATGTGGTAATGACATACCCATAGGATTGTTAGAGATGACTGCAGATCCCTTGCTTGATTTATGTCCAATAATTTCATTGTTGTGCATTCCATGGTCATGTTAGCTGTTGACAGAAATTATAAAGGAGTGCCCACGAACTCGGCAAATGCCATCTCCGCCATTATTGAGACACCTTGCTTCCTGTCTCAGGGTCTAGATCAGAAACCTTCCCTGCACTGAAATAATATGGTGCTCAATCAAACCTTTCTAAGGAATGAAGGACATTTCCTCGCTCTATACGGTAGAATGAACAGTCATGTCTTTTGTTTTCATTGCAACTCACCTAGTCGGAGAGTTACATCGTGCAAACAAATACACAGGCCCTTCAGCCCACCATGTCCATTATCCACCCACCTATGCTAATTCCCATTTACAAGCACGCAATCCACAGCCTTCTATGCTTCGGTGATTCAAGTGCTCATTCGGATATTAAACTGAGTCTGCCTCCACCTCCCTCTCAGGCAGTGTGTTCAGGAACCCAACCAGCCTCATGAAATTAGGCGCGGTTGGAACACTGGGCTTGAATCACAGAGCTGCCTGGGATATGACATTATGGCAAGTGCTGCTGAGGAGTGCACCGAAGATGTGGATGAGGATTTGGATTTAAATGGAGCCACAGCAGAAACAGACTGTGAAAGGCCAGAGGAAGTAGAGCAGCAACAACACAAGAGAGACTGTGAATAACCATGAAAAACATCCAATCAGACCCTGGCCAGCTCGGTGGTGTGGAATGTGTCGCATTATGTAACGATAGTCAGGGTACGCACTGGATTCAGAACATTCAGCGGGGGATCCCACAACGGATCGCCAACATGCCCGATAACTGCCCTTGCTCAGAGAAAACTTCAGAGACGCATTTTCAATAAGTAACTTAAATATTTTGTCTGGTAGGGAACCAGTAACAAGGGATCATCATCTTTGTTTGTATGAAAAATAATTTCATTGTGTTAGCACTTCACACGTGTGACAATAAAAGCACCACTGAATTTCTTGTCATGATCCCGGAGAGCGATGAGAGTTGGAAGAAACAGGGAGATGGAGTATGGAACACTTTGCAACAGAGGTGTTTGAGGCAAAGGTGGCCCAGCTATAAACCTTTTCCAAGCTGTGGTAGGGAGCAGACAGTCTTCCACTGGCTCACTGGCCGTCCACTCCACACTGGACCACTTGGACAACAAGATCAAATACCAGGCTGTGGTATTTGACAACCACAGCATTTAACAACATCATCCATTCCAACCCTGTGCATCCCTTCGCAACCGAATCCTCGACTTCCTCATCAACAGACCACAATCGGTATGAATTGGCGACAACACTTCCTCGATACACATCAGCACAGGGGCACCTCAGGGCTGCGTGTTAGTCCCCTGCCCATGCATGTGCAACTGGACACAGTTCCAACCCCATCGTTAAATTTGCTAACAACACCACCACTGTTGGACGAATTGCAGATGATGAATCAGAGTACAGGAGGGAAATCGATCGTCTGATTGAACAGTGCCAGAACAATAACCTTGTTCTCAACCTTCCCTTTTTTTCAATCTGAAGAAGGATGCTGACCCAAAATGTCACCTATTCTTTTTCTCCAGAGATGCTGCCAGACCTGCTGAGTTATTCCAGCATTTTGCGTCTAGCAACCTTGCTCTCAATGTCAGTAAGACGAAGCAGCTGATTGTTGACTTCAGAAGAGGAAGGCTGTGGATCCACTGATCTGCCTTCACCAACAGGTCGGAGGTGGGGAGAGTCAACAACTACAAGTTCCTGGGGTGGATATCTCTGAAGATCTGTCCTGGACCCAGCACATTGATGCAATTATAAATAAACCCATCAATGCGTCTACTGCCTGAGAAGATTGAAGTATGTCATAGAGTCAGAGTCATACAGCACTGAACAGGCCCTTTGGCTAAACTCGTTCATGCCAACCAATTTAAGCCAGTCACTTTTGCCCACGTTTGGCCCTAATCGTTCCAAACCTTTCCTATCCATGTACCTGTGTAATGAAATACTGTTATAGTATCTCTCGATGAATAGCGTCTGACCTTCTACAGGTGGATGGTAGACGGCATATTGACCGGTTACATCACCGACTGGTTCAACAACTCCAATGCCCAGGAACGAAGGATGACAAAATGTAGGCACTGCCCAGTCCATCACAGTTACAAACATCCCCACCATCGAAGCAGCCAGCATCAGAGACCCACCCACCCTGGCCATGCTCTCATTTCACTCCTGCCATTGGGAAGAAGATATAGGAGTCTGAGAACTGACCTCCAGGTTCAAGAACAGCTTCTCCCCGATGCAACCATTAGGCTATTAAATACTACAAACAGCAACTAAACTATGAACTGTCTTGGTTTCACTAGGGACTTCAGGCTTTTGTTTTGCACTGATATTGGGGTTTTTTCATTAATTGAATTATTATTTGTCTATCGTGTGATCTACGAGTACTGTGTTTACAGAGCTGTAATGCAGCTGCAAGAATTTCATTGTCCCATTTTGGTACAAATGACAATTAAAAACTCGACTCTATCTCAAGGGCAGGTGGTGGAAAAGCCCACTAATGTATTGGCTGAGCCCTCTCTCCGTGTCCTAGTATTGAACACTCAGTGAGAGGAAGGGGAGCCCTGGTCAGGCCTGGTAAAGAGAGGAACTCACAAACCCTGTGGAGACAGCAGAGGTCCTCTTCCTTTGGCCATCTCGGTCAGCACGGGTCTCTCTCTGTACACAAGGATGGGAGCCGCGTGCCTCCTACACACTTTGAGTCGGCATCATCACAGGGTCACCTCCTGCAACAGAAAGAAGCAACAACTTCCAGTTATTGAAAGACAGACAGTCCACTACCATTAACACAGTCATCTGCCAGAGCATCGTTGAGGTTTATTATTGTCACGTGTACCGAGGTACAGTGAAAGGCTTTGTTTTGCATGCTATCCCATCAGACCAGGGCAACAGTGGTGCAAATGGTAGAGCCCCGGGTTCATTCCTGACCATGGGTACTGTCCGTGTGGAGTTTGCACACTCCCCGTGACCACGTGAGTTTCCGGTGGGTGCTCAACTGGCCTCTGTAAATTGCCCCTGGTGTGTAGCGAGTGGATGAGAATGAGGGATAACATAGAATTAGTTTGAACGGGGGATCGACGGTCGGTGTGGATTCGGTGGGCCGAATCCACTGTTTCTATAATGTATCTTTCAAACATAAAGATCAAACAATACTAAACGGAAATACAAATCAACTCAGGTGCAACTGGTTGAGCAAAGAAGATATATAGTGCAGCACATAGTTCTCAGCATTGTGGCGCAGACAAAGACCAATGTCCGCAATGGGGTAGAGGTGAATTGGACAGTACCCCAGCTTATGAGAGGACCATTCAGAAGTCCAATAACAGAGCAGAAGCTGTTCCCACGTCATGTGGTGCATGCTTTCAAGCTTCTGTATCTCCCGGATGGGAGGAGGAGGAGGAATGACCGTGGTGGGTCAAGTCTTTGATTACATTGGCTGCTTTCCTGAGGCAGCTTAAAGTGTAGATAAGAGAAGGCTGGACCAGTGAGCAGTGGGAGGGAAATTATTGGAGATGCTTCTTTGAAATAGAATATACTCCAATTCGGAAATGGGAAACGAGGTACAGTCAGCATGGCCTTGTATGCAGCACGCCGTTACCAACGACCACACATTTTGAGGTGGTGAAGGGGTATTTGATGAAGGTAGGGCAGTGGATGTCGACTACATCGATTTTAGTAAGGCACTAGACCAAGTGGACCCGTTGGGCCCAAACCACTCCTGCATTGGTGTAGTACCCTCTCGTCCCCCACTCCCCTCTTCCCCCCCTCCCCCACACTCCCCCCTCCCCTAGACAATAGGCGCAGGAGTCAGCCATTCAGCCCTTCGAGCCAGCATTGCCATTCACTGTGATCATGGCTGATCATCCACAATCAGTACCCTGTTTCTGCCTTCTCCCCATAATCCCTTGACTCCGCTATATTTAAGAGCTCTATCTAACTCTCTCTTGAAAGCATCCATGGAATCAGCCTCCATTGCCTTCTGAAGCAGAGAATTTCACAGATTCACAACTCTGGATGAAAAAGGTTTTCCTCATCTCCGTTCTAAATAGCCTACCCCTTATTCTTAAACAGCGGCCCCTAGTTCTGGACTCCCCAACATCGGGAACGTGTTTCCTGCCTCTAGCGTGTCCAATCCCTTAATAATCTTATATGTTTCAATAAGATCCCCTCTCATCCTTCTAAATTCCAGTGTATACAAGCCGAGTCTTTCAAGATATGACAGTCCAGCCATCCCGGGCATTAACCTCGTGAACCTATGCTGCACTCCCTCAATAGCAAGAATTTCCTTCCTCAAATTTGGAGACCAAAACTGCACACAGTACTCCAGGTACGGTCTCACTAGGGCCCTGCACAACTGCAGAAGGACCTCTTTGCTCCTATACTCAACTCCTCTTGTTATGAAGGCCAACATGCCATTAACTTTCTTCACTGCCTGCTTTCTTTCAGTGACTGATGTACAAGGTCACCCAGATCTCGTTATACTTCCCCGTTTTCCTAACTTGACACCATTCAGATAATAATCTGCCTTCCTGTTCTTGCCACCAAAGTGGATAACCTCACCCAACCTGTCCAAGTCACCCTGCATCCTCATAGCATCCTCCTCACAGTTCACACTGCCTCCCAGCTTTGTGTCATCTGCAAATTTGCTAATCTTACTTTTAATCCCTTCATCTAAATCATTAATGTATATTGTACATAGCTGCGGTCCCAGCACAAAGCCTTGCGGTACCCCACTAGGCACTGCCTGCCATTCTGAAAGGGACCCGTTAATCCCCAACTCTGTTTCCTGTCTGCCAATCAATTTTCTATCCATGTCAATACCCTACCCCCAATACCATGTGCTCCAATTTTGCCCACTAATCTCCTATGTGGGACCTTATCAAAGGCTTTCGGAAAGTCCAGGTACACTACATCCACTGGCTCTCCCTTGTCCATTTTCCTAGTTACATCCTCAAAAAATTCCAGATTAGTCAAGCATGATTTCCCTTTTGTAAATCCATCCTGGTACTGCTATCCAAATGTGCCGCTTTTTCATCTTTTATAATTGACTCCAGCATCTTCCCCACCTCTGATGTCAGGCTAACTGGTCTATAATTCCGTTTTCTCGCTCCCTCCTTTCTTAAAAAGTAGGATAACATTAGCTACCCTCCAATCCACAGGAACTGATCCTGAATCTATAGATCATTGGAAAATGATTTCTGGAGCCACCTCCTTAAGTACCCTGGGATGCAGATCATCAGGCCCTGGGGATTTCTTCTGCAGTTGTATAGTGCCCTGGTAAGACCACATCTGGAGTATTGTGTACAGTTTTGGTCTCCTAACTTGAGGAAGGACATCCATGTAATTGAAGCAGTGCAGCGTAGGTTCACGAGATTGATCCGTGGGATGGCAGGACTGTCATATGAGGAAAGATTGAAAAGACTAGGCTTGTATTCACTGGAGTTTAGAAGGATGAGAGGGGATCTTATAGAAACATATAAAATTACAAAAGGACTGGACAAGCTAGATGCAGGAAAAATGTTCCAAATGTTGGGCATCCAGAACCAGGGGCCACAGTCTTAGAATAAATGGGAGGCCATTTAAAACTGAGGTGAGAAGGAACTTTTTCACCCAGAGAGTTGTGAATTTGTGGAATTCTCTGCCACAGAGGGCAGTGGAGGCCAAATCACTGGATGGATTTAAGAGAGAGTTAGATAGAGCTCGAGGGGCTAATGGAATCAAGAGATATGGGGAGAAGGCAGGCATGATATGGGGTTATTGATTGTGGACGATCAGCCATGATCACAATGAATGGCGGTGCTAGCTCGAAGGGCCGAAGGGCCTCCTCCTGCACCTATTTTCTATGTTTCTATGATTTATCAGCCTTCAGTCCCATCAGTCTACCCAACACCACTTCCTGCCTAATGTGAATTTCCTTCAGTTCCTCTGTTACCCTAGGTCCTCTGGCCACTCGTACATTTGGGAGATTGTTTGTGTCTTCCTTAGTGAAGCAGATCCAAAGTACCTGTTCAACTCGTCTGCCATTTCCTTGTTCCCCATAATAAATCCACCTCGTTCTGTCTTCAAGGCACCCACATTTGTCTTAGCTAATTTTTCCCTCTTCACATACCTAAAGAAACTTTTACTATCCTCCTTTATATTCTTGGCTAGCTTACCTTCGTACCTCATCTTTTCTCTCCGTATTGCCTTTTTAATTATCTTTCGTTGCTCATAAAAGTTTCCCAATCCTCTGGCTTCCCGCTAATCTTTGCTATGTTATCCTTCTTTTATTTTTATACTGTCCTTGACTTCCCTTGTCAGCCACGGTTGTCTCTTACTCTCCTCAGAATCTTTCTTCCTCTTTAGAAGGAACTGATCCTGCACCTTCTGTATTATTCCCAGAAATACCTGCCATTGTCATTCACTGCTAGGATCTCTTTCCAGCTCCTCCCTCATGCCTCCGTAGACCCCTTCGCTCAACTGTAATACTGACACTTTCGATTTTCCCTTCTCCCTCTCAAATTGTAGATTAAAACATCACATTATGATCACTGTGTCTTAATGGCTCCTCTACCTTATCAAATCCGATTCATCACACACTAAATCCAGAATTGCCTTCTCCCGGGTAGGCTCCAGTATAAGCTGCTCGAAGAATCCATCTCGAACTCCACAAACTCCCTTTCTTGGGGTACAGTACCAACCTGATTTTCCCAGTCTACCTGCATGTTGAAATCTCTCATAACCATCTCTCACCATTACCTTTGCTACATGCCAATTTTAACTCTTGATTCAACTTGCACCCTATATCCAGGCTACTGTTGGGGGGCCTGTAGATAACTCCCTTTTGGGTCTTTTTACCCTTGCAATTCCTCAGTTCTATCCATACTGACTCTACATCTCCTGATTCTATGTCACTCCTCGCAAGGGACTGAATTTCATTCCTTACCAACAGAGCGACCCCACCCCCTCTGCCCACCTGCCTGTCTTTTCGATAGGACGTATACACCTGAATATTCAGTTCCCAGCCCTAGTCCTCATGCAGCCATGTCTCTGTAATTCCCACGACATCAAACTTGCCAATCTCTAACTGAGCCTCAAGCTCATCCACTATATTTCTTATACTTCGCGCATTCATATACAACACTTTAACTCCGGTATTCACCTCCTCTCTCTTATCCCTTCTCAAACTTTCCTTCCCATTAATTCGGGAGTCTTTTGTAACTTTTCCTGTACTCACTTCCCCTTTAACTCCATCTTTATACTCCCAATTTGTCAACCCCTCTTAAAATGCATGGGATTAACTGACTTGGTCATATGGATTCAGAACTGGCTTACTGATAGAAGACAGAGGGTTGTGCAGGAGCTGGAGGCTATTTGTGATATGTATAAATGACTTGCAGATGACAACCAGATTGCTGGGGTCATGGACTCTGAGAAAGGTCATCTAGGTATGCAGCAGGTTATAGATCAGCTACAGAAAAGGGTGGAAAAATGGCAAATTGAGCTTAATCCAAGCAAGTGAGGTATTGCACTTTGGGAGGTTAAATGCAAGGGGAAAATGTATAATTAATGGCATGACCCTTAACATCATTGACATACAGATCGATCTCGGGGTTGTTCTACCACAGAAGGTAGTTGAGGCCAGTTCATTGGCTATATTTAAGAGGGAGTTAGATGTGGCCCTTGTGGCTAAAGGGATCAGGTGGTATGGAGAGAAGGTAGGTACAGGTTACTGAGCTGGATGATCAGCCATGATCATATTGAATGGCGGTGCAGGCTCGAAGGGCCGAATGGCCTACTCCTACACCTATTTTCTATGTTTCTATGTTTTAAAAGATTGTGGCATTGAGTATAAGAGTCTGCAAGTCACGATGCAGCTTTACAAAACTTAGGTTATGCCGCATTTGACATATTGCATGCAGTTCTGGTAGTCCCATGATATGGATGTAGAGGCTTTGGAAAACATAGAAAATAGGTGCAGGAGTAGGCCATTCGGCCCTTTGAGCCTGCACCGCCATTCAATATGATCATGGCTGATCATCCAACTCAGTGTCCTGTACCTGCCTTCGCTTTCTTCACTGCCTGCTGCACCTGCATGCCTACTTTCAATGACTGGTGTACCACGACACCCAGGTCTCGTTGCATCTCCTCTTTTCCTAATCGGCTACCATTCAGATAATAGTCTGCTTTCCTGTTCTTGTCACCAAAGTGGATAAACTCACATTTATCCACATTATACTGCATCTGCCATGCATTTGCCCACTCACCTAGCCTATCCAAGTCACGTTGCAGCCTCCTAGCATCCTCCTCACAGCTAACACTGCCCCCCAGCTTCGTGTCATCCGCAAATTTGGAGATGTTGCATTCAATTCCCTTGTCCAAATCATTAATATATTGGGTGCAGAGGATGTTTACAAGAATGATGCATGGATTAGGGGACATTAGATTTTTAGATTTTTTTAGATTTAGAGATACAGCGCGGAAACAGGCCCTTCAACCCACCGGGTCCGCGCCGACCAGCGATCCCCGCACATTAACACTATCCTACACACACTAGGGACAATTTTTACATTTACCCAGTCAATTAACCTACATACCTGTAGGTCTTTGGAGTGTGGGAGGAAACCGAAGATCTCGGAGAAAACCCACGCAGGTCACGGGGAGAACGTACAAACTCCGTACAGATGGCGCCCGTAGTCAGGATCGAACCTGAGTCTCTGGCGCTGCATTCGCTGTAAGGCAGCAACTCTACCGCTGCGCCACCGTGCCTGCACTTAGCTCAAGGGAGAAGTTG
Source organism: Rhinoraja longicauda (assembly GCF_053455715.1). NCBI lineage: Eukaryota > Metazoa > Chordata > Chondrichthyes > Rajiformes > Arhynchobatidae > Rhinoraja > Rhinoraja longicauda. The sequence continues at coordinate 33,534,705 of NC_135978.1, read as the reverse complement.
GAGAGACCTGGGTTGTTTTCTCTGGAACACCAGAGGTTGTGGGGAGGCTTAATAGCTGCATATAAACTTATGAGAGACATCGATAGGTTTCTGCCCTATCTACTGTATTTCCCAGGATGGAAAAACAATCAAAGGCTGGAGGGCAGAGCTTTAAGGCGAGAAAGGAAAAGTTTACAGGAGATGTGTGGGGCAAGTTTATATTTACAGAAAGGGTGGTGAATGCCTGGAGTGTGCTGGGGATGGTGGTGGAGGCAGATACGACAGTGGTATTTGAGAGACTATTAGATAGGTACATGGACATGCAGGGAATGGTGGGATATCGACCATGTGCAAGCAGATGAGATTAGTTGGCATCATAAGATAGACACAAAATGCTAGAGTAACTCAGCGGGACAGGCAGTGTCTCTGGAGAGAAGGAATAGGTGACGTTTCGGGTCGAGACCCATCATGTTCAGCACAGACATTGTGGGCTGTTCCTGTGCTGTTCTACAATACCATCCTAATGCAGACAAGTGGGATCTGAGGAAGGGACCCAGCCAGAACTGTCACCCATCCTTTTTCTCCAGAGATACTGCCTGACCCGTTGAGTTACACAAGCACTTTGGCATGTAGATGAGTAACAACATCATCCTGGACACAGTGGGCCACAGAGACATTTTCCGTGCTGCAGAACGCCAAGTTTATGACTACGCAATCGGAAACCTATGGCCCAAAACTCAAGAGAAGGCTGGGATTTGACACCGACCAGTGGCATACCCAATGTGCGGCTAAGGTGTCTAAAGGGGAGAGGGAAATTGCTGGATTCTCTGCCCTATGGTTTGTCTCTTGGAAATAAGGGAAAAGTTTTGAAAGCAGGTGCAAAGATGCAAACTGCACTTGTGTAAAAGATTCCATTGCACAGTGATTGGAGAAACTGGGGCATTTCTACTTAGAGCAGATTTTAATAAGGTAGACCAGATTTTGGAAGGTTTCAACAGAGTACTTAAGACTTTAGGGATACAGTGTGTAAACAGGCCTTTCAGCCCACCGAGTGCGGACCAACCAGCGATCACCCCATACATAAGTTCAAGCGACATAACAAATAAGCTTTTCACCATTCCTCAGTACATATGACAATAAATAAACTAAGCATCAAAACTATAAAGAAAAGGAATAGGTGACATTTGGGATTGGAACACTTCTTCAGAGATGCTACCTGACCCCCTGAGTTACACCACCATTTTGTGTCGATGAAAACTATTAATTCACCACTAAATCAGTTAACGTTAGACATCATAAACTCTCCCTCTTCTTCATGGATTTGGCAGTGTTAATTGTTGATTGCTAAACAAATCCTTGCAGGATGTCAATAGACAAAAGACAATAGACAATAGGTGCAGGAGTAGGCCATTCGGCCCTTCGAGCCAGTAGCGCCATTCAATGTGATCATGGCTGATCATTCACAATCAGTACCCCATTCCTGCCTTCTCCCCATACCCCCTGACTCCGCTATCATTAAGAGCTCTATCTAGCTCTCGCTTGAAAGCATCCAGAAAATTGGCCTCCACTGCCTTCTGAGGCAGAGAATTCCACAGATTTACAACTCTGAGTGAAAAAGGTTTTCCTCGTCTCCGTTCTAAAGATCTCACAATGACAGCAATGACAACAAATACGTTTCACTGTACATATGGCAATAAAGTAAACTGAGCTAACTTTGAACTTAGAATCACAACTAATAAACATGCTGAGGATGTGGAATGACAGCCCCCCCCCCCCCCACCGTGTGACCGAAAGTGCCCTCACCAGGACAGTGACCTCGCTGTGGTGGTCAGGCATGGGACGAAGTAGCCACTCCCTCTCCACCAGTTTCAGGACATCTGTACTTCCACAAATGCAGAATCAGAACACTCCACAATGTTCACTTGCTCAGCAGTGATGTGCACACTTCCTCCCCCCTCCCCTCCTCCTATCATTACTGGCATCGCAGATAGAGCACCCTCCTTGGTTTTAGTTTAGAGATGCAGCGCAGAAACAGGCCCTTCGGCCCACTGAGTCCGCGCCAACCAGCAACCCCCATACACTAACACTATCCTACACACACTAGGGACAATTTTACCAAAGCGAATTAACCTATAAACCTGTACGGCTTTAGAGTGTGGGAAGAAATCGGAGCACCCGGAGAAAACCCATGCGGTCACAGGGAGAACATATAAACTCTGTACAGAGAGCAACCGTAGTCAGGATTGAACCCGGGTCTCTGACCCTGTCCTGGTCTTTCCATGCAAGGATCCAACTGGTTCAGCATGCTATTGGTGCCCATTATGACCTGATGTGGGCGCACTGTTTGCTGATAGACACAAAGTGCTGGAGTAACTCAACTGGTCAGGCAACATCTCTGGAGAACATGGGGAAGTGACATTTCGGGTCAGGACCCTTTTTCAGACAGCTGCAGGATCCAAACCCAAAACGTCACTCATCCTTTTCTCCAGAGATGCTACCTGACCTGCTGAGTCACTCCAGCAATTTGGTATAAACCAGCACCTGCAGTTCACAGATTGCTGACTCTACGAGTCATGCTGGTCAGAACCTACTGCCCACACAGGTTCTCACCAAAGGCCCTGGACAAATCCAGTGGCCACACCTTTCTCCAGTTGCCCGTCCTACACTATGTCACCCACAGTCAGGATTGCTGCTGCTGAACCTGTACTAGGTCATCCCAGGTTAGGCACGGGCACAGCCCACTGAACAAGAAGGTGAAGGAAGTCAGAAACAGGGGAATTACTGCACATGGGAGAGGGAGCAAAATACTGATGGACTGAGAACAGAGAGGACGAATAGATGGGCTTTTTATCCAGGGGACAGGCAGTGACTAGTCACAAAGGATAGAGATGAAAGTCCACCTATTCACAATATGCATCAGTGATTTGTATTAGAGGTCCAAACGTGAGATCTCCAGTGTGCAGATGACACAAGGCTGGAGGAGAGGGAGAGTGTGGGAGGGAGGACCGGGGCCGAGGTCTTCCTGGGGGGCGGGGAGGGTCGTGGGCAGGGGCAGATGGAGGGGAGGGTCTGCGGCGTAGGATATGATCGGTAGGAGGACCGGGAGGTAGGGGTAGGAGGACCGGGAGGGACGGGTAGGAGGACCGGGAGGGAGGGGTAGGAGGACCGGGAGGGAGGGGTAGGAGGACCGGGAGGGAGGGGTAGGAGGACCGGGAGGGAGGGGTAGGAGGACCGGGAGGGAGAGGTAGGAGGACCGGGAGGGAGGGGTAGGAGGACCGGGAGGGAGGGGTAGGAGGACCGGGAGGGAGGGGTAGGAGGACCGGGAGGGAGGGTGCGGAAGGAGGGGGTCCCGGCTGGGCCGGGGACAAGACACAGCCATCTCAGTATTGCCGGCCTCTCGTTTTACATCGGCCGAGTTAACGCTCTCCTGCCCGACTGTCGTGGACGAGGCACTTTAAAGACACGGGGTCGGGGAATTCCCCGTTTGTCCCGCAACAACCAAAACCTGCCGTCGGTTGGAGCATTAAAATCAGCGCCAGATTTGCGGGGATGGATCAGCTCCTGCTCCGGACTGGATGCAGAAACCCTCACCGATCCGCTTCCCAGAGACACGCAAACTCTCACAGACGGCAGCCACCGTGACCGGCGCAACAACCCGGCCCGGAGCCTCCGCTCCGAGACACACCCGTGACAGGCAGACCATGCGAAATGAGAATCAAAGCCGCCTCCGCAACCGGCTCGGCTCTCCTCTCCCCCTCACCGCTCTCTCCCCCTCCCACCTACCCCTCTCCCTCCCCATCTCGTCTCTCCTCCTCCTCTCCCCCGGCCCCGTTATCCCCCGGCAGCGGGGGGGGGGGGGGGGGCAGACGCGGCCGCTACTCGCTGTCCCGGGTTTATCGCTTCCATTTCACGCACCAGATGTGGAGAGCGGCCTCCGCCAGCTGTTCGGGGTGAATCTGACAGCTGTTGCCTCCCCTCCCCCGGACCTCCCCCCCTCTGGAGCTGCCGACCACCAGCCTTTCCCCTCCCCCGGACCGCCGCCACCCCCCCCTCTCCCTTCCCCCTCCCTCCCCTCTCCCTTCCCCCTCCCTCCCCTCTCCCTTCCCTCCCTCCCCTCCCCTCTCCCTCCCCTCTCCCTCCCCTCCCTCCACCGCCTCCCCTCCCTCCCCTCTCCCTCCCCTCCCTCCACCGCCTCCCCTCCCCCGCCTCCCCTCTCCCCCCCTCCCCCGCCTCCCCTCTCCCCCCCTCCCCCGCCTCCCCTCCCTCCCCCGCCCTCCCCCCCCTCCCCCGCCCTCCACTCCCTCCGCGACCACCCCGGCGGCCGCCTCACTTCGTCCCTCACAGTGGGTGCGGAGCTCGGACCGCGGGGACCCTCCGCCCGTCGCCAGTTACCAGCTGCTGCTGCCCGGACGGGAGCCGTCGCCACTGGGATGCGCGACGGCCCGGGCCCCTCCCGCCGCTGGGCTGAACCCGCCCAGAGTGCGGCGGCCTCCTCCTCCAGGCCCGGTCACGCCCAGCCCCGCCCAGACTGCGGCTTCCTTCCGCAGGCCCGCCCCCGCCCAGACTGCGGCCTCCTTCCGCAGGCCAGCCCCCGCCCAGACTGCGGCCTCCTTCCGCAGGCCCGCCCAGCGTGCGGCCTCCTCCAGGCCCGGCGTTGTCACCCGAGGGGGGGGGGGCGGGCGCGCGGCGGCGTATCCCCGCCCATTGGCTCCCGGCGCGGCTGGGGAGGCGCTGATGGACGTACAGGACGATCAATGACAAGAGAGCTCTGGAGATAGACGTGCGGGGCTGGCCAATGGCAAGCGAGCGCTGGGATGTTCATGGGGCAGTGGGCGGGACAACAGCAATACCCGCCCCTCCCCCGCCCTTCTCTCCCCCTCCCCCCTACCCCTCCGCCCCTCCCCCCTACCCCTCCGCCCCTCCCCTCCCCTCCCCTCCCCGCCGCCCCGGAGCAGCTCAGGCACAAACGCCTGCATTCACGGCGAATACTTCATGGCCCCAACCCGTCACCACGCAGTTTGCACCAATTCAATGCTCTGACTGTAAAAGGCCGTTTTTATTGTTTGCCGAGTTGCACACAACAAGCCCATCAACAGTAATGTGCAGGGCGCAGTGAACCACACACAGCTCAGCTGCTCAGGCTCTGCAACATCCTGCACATCACGGAGAGAGGAGGATTGTTCATCTCCCACCTGGAGAGCAGAGGGCCACGGGTCAACAGCTGGCTTGGCGGATAAACTGCTCCCACTTCCCTCCATCATCTGACATCCCCGATGGCCGGAGCCTAAGAGCTGTTTCAGGGGAGGGGTCCACTCTAGTGACCGAGTGCTCTCTCCTCGTCCCTCCCACCATCTCCGACCCAGGACTCAACCAAGTCTCACCTTTCATTGAACCTCACTGCTTGGCCATTTAAAAAAAGAGATTAGCATGGAAATGGGCCTTTCGTCCCACCAAGCCCCACATGGATGAGAACGTGCGATAACTAAATAGTGTGTGGGGTGTGGGTCAAATGTATAGACAAGGATGGAGTTAAAGGGAAAGAGAGTATAGGAAAAGTTAAGAAAGACCCCAGAATTAACGGGACAGAAAGCTCACGAAGGAATAGGAGAGAATGGCGTAGTTTAATAGGAATCGATGTGAAAGGTGAGATGAGCAATGGATTAAAAGTATATTTGAATGCGCGAAGTATAAGGAGTAAAGTGGATGAGCTTGAAGCTCAGTTAGAGATTGGTAGATATGACATTGTGGGGATTACTGAGACGTGGCTGCAGGAGGATCGGGCCTGGGAACTGAATATTCAGGGTTATGCGTCCTATAGAAAAAAACAGGCAGGTGGGCAGAGGAGGTGTTGGTGAGGGATGAAATTCAGTCCATTGCGAGGGGTGACATAGAGACATAGGGACCGACGATGTAGATGACACTGTGGATGACCAGAGATGCTGCCTGACCCGCTGAGTTACTCCAGCATTTTGTGTCTACCTTCAGGTTTGTAGGTTAATTGGCTTCGGTAAAATTGTAAATTGTCCCTAGTGTGTAGGATAGTGTTAATGTGCGGGGTTTGTGCGCTGTTTCTATAAAGGCAGCTGGGGGAGCAGTTAATGCCTGAAATGGTACACTTCAATTAAGACTAACTTTTGAAAGGAGTTTTGATCAGAATGTGTGCACAGCTTTGCTACAAACAAGTGAGCCATGATCATATATAACACCCGCATGTCTGAGCTGCTGCTGGAGTGGAGTGGTGGGCATGACATTGAGTGCTACAAAGAAGATGCAGTGTCAAAACAAGGCTGCTTAAGGTGACAGAAGAGATTCAATGATACATATTTGTCACATGTACCTAGTAGTTACAGTGAAATGCTTGGTTTTGTATATATCCCAGTAAAATTATGTAACGGACCTCACCTAGTGCCCTAAAATGGGGGGACTATGTATAACCACAGCTGTAATTTTTTCATGGTGAAACCAAAATGTATAAAAATACCCTTTAATAAAATCTGGTCATGTGCACCTTAACCACATGTGATTTTTTAAATTACAAATCTCAAATTGTGGAGTACAGAAGCAAATAAATAAATGATGGGTCTTTGTCCCAGATTATGGAGGACACTGTAAATGTCGCCACGTTTTGGCGCTGACAAAATTTCATCGAACAGTCCTACCTACTGTCTGCGCATGGTAGCCCCACCAGCTGCCGGGCCCCCCTTTGTTCTCGGCGGGTCCCCTCCCCCCCCACGCCGAGTACTCTGCTCCCCGATAACCTTCCTCACTCTTGCGGTGGGTCCCATCGACAACTACAGTGGGTGAGCCGGGCCTACTGGAGGGGCTTGGCCCCACTCACCGAGAACACAAACCCATTCCAAAGCGTTTTCCAGACTGATCAACATCGCTGGACCAATTCTCCGATGATCATTGGATGAAGACCCTGGAATCCTGCTGTGTACTTGCCCTGTATTACTGGAGTGACTATACTTCAATAAGGCTCCAATCATGTGGCACCTCGAATGACAGAGTTGTTAACGTGAGGTGTTTGTTGGCACTGACTCGAAGGGCCAGTTTCTGGGCTGTAACATAGAAACATGGAAAACCGGTGCAGGAGTAGGCCATTCGGCTCTCTGAATACTCATAATATGATTAAGGCTTCTTATCGAGTCCACATCACAAGACTAGAAATTATTCAGCCAGAGCTGAACACACTTCTCGGCATCCATATACAATGGCATCTTGCGATTGTGCATAGTGGTGGAAAGATTGGAGGAAACAGGGCTGTGACATTAACATTCTTTCCTTAACCCCTGATCATGGCTAATCATCCAAAATCAGTACCTCGTTCCTGCTTCCTGCGTTAGCCTTAAGAGTGATATCTAACTCTCTCTTGAATACATCCAGTGAATTGGACTCCACTGCCTTCTGTGGCAGAGAATTCCACAGATTCACAACTCTGGGTGAAAAAGTTTTTCCTCATCTCAGTCCTAAATGGCCAACCCCATATTCTTACACTGTGACCCCCGGTTCTGAACTTCCCCAACATCAGGAACATTTTTCCTGTTCGATCGCTTAAGAATTTCACATGTTTCTATAATCCTAAATTATATAATCTATATAATTCTATAATCCTCTCATCCTAAATTCCAGTGAATATAAGGCCAGTGGACCCATTCTTTAGTATTCAGTATGGCAGCTGTTCCCTTTCCTGCACCTTAACCCCATTTCAGACAGAATGAGGATAACGTTTCCCCAGAACTAGGTGCCTCCACCGTGCTTTCCAAAGTCACACGGGTCTCTACAGTGCACAGGGCCACATCAAAACTCATGGCCCCACTCTCTCAGTACCTCTATGTCGATCACCAATCCAATGCAGATCAGAACTGCCCTCCATTGTATATTACTGACAAACATTACTAACCTCACTGTTCAACACTCCGTATTCTGTACGAAGGGCTCAGTCCTCTCCAAGCCACTCCAATCAATGGAAGCCTAAACTAATTGTTCCACCCTTTCATCAATAATTTGCCCTGCAACTGCAGGCGATTTAACTCCTGTCTCTACACATACAAAACATAGAAAATAGTGCAGAAGTAGGCCATTCAGCCCTTCGTGCCAGCACCGCCATTCAATATCATGCCTGATCATCTAAAATCAGTACCCCATTCCTCCTTTCCCCCGTAACCCTTGATTCCTTTAGCCCTTAGAGTTAAATCTAACTCTCTCTTGAAAACATCCAGTGAATTGGCCTCCACTGCCTTCTGTGGCAGAGAATTCCACAGATTCGCAACTCTCCGGGTGAAAAGGTTTTCCTCTTGCCGGTCCTAAATGGCCGACCCCTTGTCACACCTCTTAATCTCTAAGATCTCCTGCAACCCTTCCAAGTAGGTCAGAGGTTCACATACATCTTTTCATACCTCGTCTGGTGCTCCCGATGTGGCTTTCCTTTACATCGGCCAGATCAAGCGTACACGAGGCAACTGTATCATCAAGCACTCGTGCTTGGTCTGCTGAGGCCTGCTGGATCTCCTGGTTAACCCCTTTCCATACTGACCTCCCAGACTTCTCTTTGGTCTCCTCCATTACCAGAATGGGGCCACACTAAAACTGGAGGAACAACACCTCATATTGGGTAGTGACATTGAAATTTCCACACATTTACTGTGCCACAACTGTGCACACACTTCCACCTATATCTATCCCTCCACCCCTCCTCTTTCCGTATCTGACACCATTGTGTAGGCTTTGCCACCTACTCTACCACCCCACATCCGTATCCACCTATCACTTGCTAGGCTTTGTCCCACACCCACCTCTCTTAGTTACAGCTTTTTCCTCCCATCAGTCTTAAGGTCCGACCCGAAACGTCGTGTCTATTCCCTCCACAGATGCTGCCTGACCCGCTGAGTTCACCCAGTATATTGTGTTTTGCGCCCATGATTACCACAAGGTACGCAACAAAAACTTTTCATTGTACCTCGGTACACGTGATAATAAAATAAACTGAAACTGAAGGTGGCACTGGTAGAGCTGCTGGCTCGCAGCGCCAGATACCCGGGTACGATCCTGACCGTGATCTGTATGGAGTTTGTACGTTCTCCCTGTGCCCATGTGGGTTTCCTCCAGGTGCTCCAGTTTCCTCCCACATCCCAGACCTATGGGTTTGTAGGTTAATTGGCCTCTGTAAATTGCTCCTAATGTTTGGGGAGCGGATGAGAAAGTGGGATAACATACAAATAGTGCGTTGGGAGTGGATGAGAAAGAGAAACTCTACACGCTAGTCCTATGTTACATAGAAACATAGAAAATAGGTGCAGGAGGAGGCCATTTGGCCCTTCAAGCCAGCACTGCCATTCATTGTGATCATGGCTGATCATCCACAATCAGTAACCCATGCCTGCCTTCTCCCCATATCCCTTGATTCCACTAGCTCCTAGAGCTCTATCTAACTCTCTTTTAAATTCATCCAATGAATTGGCCTCCACTGCCTTCTGTGGCAGAGATTTCCACAAATTAACTCTCTGGGTGAAAAAGTTTCTTCTCACCTCAGTTTTAAATGGCCTCCCCTTTATTCTTAGACTGTGGCCCCTGGTTCTGGACTCCCCCAACATTGGGAACATGTTTCCTGCATCTAGTTTGTCCAGTCCTTTTATAATTTTATACGTCTCTATACGATCCCCTCTCATCCTTCTAAACTCCAGTGAATACAAGCCTAGTCTTTTCAATCTTTCCTCATATGACAGTCCTGCCATCCCAGGGATCAATCTCGTGAACCTACGCTGCACTGCCTCAATTACAAGGATGTCCTTCCTCAAATTAGGAGACCAAAACTGTACGCAATACTCCAGATGTGGTCTTACCAGAGCCCTATACAACTGCAGAAGGACCTCTTTACTCCAAGACTGAAATCCTCTCGTTATGAAGGCCAACATGCCAGTAGCTTTCTTCACTGCCTGCTGTACCTGCACGTGAACTTTCAGTGACTGGTGTACAAGGACGATCCTTGGACCAATCCTTTTACTACTATCCAAATGCACCTTTAAAAATATTACCTCTTTAATAATTGACTCCAGCATCTTCCCCACCACCGATGTCAGGCTAACTGGTCTATAATTCCCCGTTTTCTTTCTCGCTCCTTTCTTGAAAAGTGGGATAACATTAGCTACCCTCCAATCCACAGGAACTGATCCTGAATCTATTGAACATTGGAAAATGATCACAAATGCGTCCACAATTTCTAGAGCCACCTCCTTGAGTACCCTGGGTTGCAGACCATCAGGCCCTGGGGATTTATCAGCGTCCAGTCCCATCAGTCTACCCAATACTATTTCTCAATACCCAATACTAGATCCGAAGTACCTGTTCAACTCTTCTGCCATTTCCTTATTACCCATAATAATTTCACCTTCAAGGGACCCACGTTTGTCTTTACTAATCTTTTTCTCTTAACATACCTAAAGAAGCTTTTACTATCCTTCTTGGCCAGCTTCCGTTCGTACCTCATCTTTTCAGCCTGTATTGCCCTTTTTGCTACCTTCTATTGTCCTTTGAAAGTTGCCAAAAGCTCTGGCTTCCCGCTACTCTTTGCTATGTTGTATGTCTTTTAGTTTTATTCCATCTCTAACTTCCGTTGTCAGCCACAGTTGCCTCTTACTCCCCTTAGAATCTTTCTTCCTCTTTGGAATGAAATGATCCTGCATCTTCTGGATCTTCTGTGGATAGAGTTGAGGAATTGTAAAGGTAAGAAGACACAAATGGGAGTTATCTACAGACCCCCAAACAGTAGCCTGGATATAGGGTGGAAGTTGCAGCAGAAGTTAATATTGGCATGTAATAAAGGTAATGCTGCTGTGGTTATGGGGGATTTCAATATGCAGGTAGACTGGGAAAATCAGGTTGGTTCTGGACCCCAAGAAAGGGAGTTTGTAGAGTGCCTCCGAGATGATTCTTAGAGCCGCTTGTACTAGAGCCTACCAGAGAGAAGGCAATTCTGGACTTAGTGTTGTCCAATTAACCAGATTTAATAAGTGAACTCAAGGTAAAGGAACCACTTGGAGGTAGTGACCATAATAGGATTAGTTTTAATCTGCAATTTGAGAGGGAGAAGGTTAAATCAGGAATGGCAGTGTTGCAGTTGAACAAAGGGGACTATGAAAGCATGAGAGAGGAGCTGGCCAAGGTCGAATGGAAAAGGATCCTAGCAGGAATAATAGTGGAACAGCAATGGCAGGAATTTCGGGGCATAATCCAGAAGACTGGTCTGAAGAAGGGTCTCGACCTGAAACGCACTCATTCCTTCTCTCCAGAGATGCTGCCTGACCCGCTGAGTTACTCCAGCATTTTGTGTCTACCTTCGATTTAAACCAGCATCTGCAGATTTCTTTCCTACACAACCTACAAACCTGTATGTCTTTGGAATGGTAGGGGATTTGTAGCATTTAGGAAGTCAACATGGAACCTGAACTCAAACCGAAGCTGAAATAAACCAAGTAACATTCCATCATTGATGCCAAGCACTTTATTCAAACTTGAAGCATTAATTCTTTCACCCAGAACACGTGCAGCAGAAGGAACAAATACCAACATTGATTAGTGATCGAAAATAACACCAGAGGGTTAAGACAAACTCCCAGCCCACCGGTCGGGGGTACGTTGGTCTTGCTGGATTCAGATTCACCACTACAATGGGAAAACAATTGTTTAAAACCTTTGACCTGGGCACAACTTTGATTAGCCAGCACGGGACCGCACAGAGACCCCTTCTATCAGTTAATGCCAAATGATCAAATAATTTAGCAAATAATAGGCATCAATTAACCAATCACGCCAGGGAAAATAAGAATCATGAATTAACAAGTTAACATAGAGCATATTTGTAAAATTCAGCATCAGATTTAGATTCTAACAGTTAAACCTGGGAGCTTTCAGTAAGCTCAATATCATCTCCACTGTCCAACAACTAAATTTGTTAAAAATCAAACCAAAACTCTTAATTATTTTACAAAGCATTATTAATTATACTTTTACACTACTTGTAACTTCATGGTTAGCGTGAGAGCTAGAAATTTGTCTGGACTGGTTACAGATGGGTAGGCTTGTGGGGTAAATCCCACACAAGCCATCAGTAATTCAAAAGATAGACACAAAATGCTGCAGCATCTCAGCAGGACAGGCAGCATCTCTGGATTGAAGGAATGGGTGACATTTCGGGTCGAGATGTAATGGGTCCCATTCATATACTCCAGAGATGCTGCCTGTCCCGCTGAGTTACTCCAGCAGTTTGTGTCTATCTTCGTTTTAAACCAGCATCTGCAGTTCCTTCCTACACTCTCAGTAATTCACCTTTGCAATATTCATCAAGGGCTACATTCTAGCAAGGTTACAATGGTTATGGAGCGAGAGACAGGAAAAGCACAGCGATTATGTTCCATAACAATCAGTTTCTCTGTTAATGGAGGGAAACAGAAAGCGAATATTGTTATGCTGACTCATCAAAAGTAATTTCATGATAATTGGAATTTAAAGCTGAGCTTGACTATTGGAGTGTGTGATGAGACTTCATCCAAGGCGAGACTACAGGTGCCCAGTTCACCAGTGCCCTAGCTGCACACAATCCTCCGCTTCACTGCCACATTTCCTTTGCGTCTCCATTCTCATGGAACTTGTGCAGGTGGTCGGAATATCTGGGAAAAAAAAGAACCCAAATTACCAGCAACTCCCGAACTTCAATGCCTGAGATTGGGCACAGGACACGCTCGAAGGGCATCTAAAGTGTTAAACTGGACATAATTTCTGATAAAAGATAGACACTGAGTAACTGGACCCAATGGGTTAGGCAACATCTTTAGAGAAAAAGGACGGGTGGCGTTTCGAGTCGGGACCCTTCCTCAGACTCATTTCTAACAAGCTGGGTTATTTTACTGGTCAGGGTAACTTTGACCCAGTCATCCTGTCCAGAAGTTATTTAAAGAGAAATCATCAAGAAAATAGAACGAAAGGCACTGAAGGTATCATCTAATCTTGAAGATGTATCATCTAATCACTGAAGAACATCTAATCGTCTGAAGAAGGGTCTCGACCCGAAACATCACCCATTCCTTCTCTCCAGAGACGCTGCCTGTCCCGCTGAGTTACTCCAGCATTTTGTGTCTACCATCTAATCGCTGGAATTGATTTAATACAGGCTTTCATTATTAACCAACACAAGGAAAAATTCCACCAGTAAAATTACTTTCAACTGTAAATTGCTTGTTACAAAGATGCCTTTGTGGGTATGCACTTGGAATATTGTGTACAGGAGCAGGGACGATTAACAGATTCTTGATCAGTAAGGGAGCCAAAGGTTATGGAGAGAAGGCAGGAGAATGGGGTTGAGAGGACAAAATAGATCAACCATGAATGAATGGGCCGAATGGCCTAATTGTGCTCCTATGATTTATGAACTTACGAGTTGGATCTCCATGAAAGAATCTACAGGAGTGCCATCAAGGCTCATTTGATTGATTGATTGGGGTGAGAATGGGTAATCATGCTTTCTTGTTTGAGAAGAATGAGAGATGATTTTAATGAACCAGAGAACATATTTAAGGCACTGAATGGGGTAAATACTTGATGATGTTCCTGCCTGCCTCAGGATCACAGTCTCAGAACAGACAAGGCAACATTTCTTCAACCGGTACACAGCGGGCTGAGGAGGCAGTTGTTGACTATAATCCAGAGCGTCATTGATTGGGTTTTGGATATAAACGAGTTGATATGGAGTTTGTGCAAGACAGTGTGTTGATGTCGATCGATCGTGATGTTATTGAGAAGCCAGATGTTCTCCGCTTCCGGTTCTTTTGTTCAGAATCCATCCCACTTGGCAATGCATGTAAACAATGTTTCACTGAACACTTGCAACTCCAATAGTTTCCCTGCCACTGCCGTGAGGCTCACCGGCCTATAGCTCCCTGGATTCTCTCCACTTCCCTTCTCAAACAAAGGAGCAACATTGGCTATTCTCCAGTCCTCCAGGACCTCGCCTCTGACTGGAGAAGAAACAAAGATCCTCGTCAAGGCCCCCTGCAATCTTCTCTCTTGCCTCAATTACAGGATAAATCCCATCAGCGCCTGGGGATTTATCCACCTTAATGCCTGTCAAGAATCCCAGTTCCATCTCCTTCTCAATCACAAACTGCCCGGGCATGTCTGCATTCTCCACACTGGTCTTGCTGTCCTCCAAGTCCTCCTCCGTGACCAAGCACAGACTCAGCAAATGTCAAGACGTACTGGATGTCTGGGTTGCCACCATTTTAACTCACCTTCAGCTGGAGGGCAGGCAGGGATCTGAGGGAAGACCTATCACCCAGAGTGTGGTTGGAATGTGGTACGCATTGTTGGAGAGGACGGTAGAGGCAGAAATGTATTTTGAATCATCAGGGCATGGCAGGATACGCTGCTTGTGATCATACCTTGTCCTAAATGTGTAGGAAGGAACTGCAGATGTTGGTTTATACCGAAGATAGATATAAAATGCAGCAGTATTTCAGCAAACAGTCAGCATCTCTGGACAGATTGAATGGCTGACGTTTCGAGTCGAGATTCTTCTTCAGACTGAGAGTCAGGGGACAGGGAGATATAGAGATATGGGAGGGTATGGTGTGAAAACAACAGATCAAAGCAGACAATGCTACGGCAATGTAGCATGGTTCATTGTTGGCTGAGGGGAAGGTGACAAGGAGGCAGACAGTGAAACTAGTTGGAAAACTAGGATGGGGGAGGGACAGAGAGAGAGTGGGGTTACTTGAAGTTAGAGAAATCAATATCATACTGCTGGGGTGTAAGTTGCCCAAGCGAAATATGAGGTGCTGTTTCTGCAATTTGTGTTAGACCTCACTCTGACAATGGAGGAGGCCCAGGACAGAAAGGTCAGTGTGGGAATGGGAGGGGGAGTTAAAGTGTAGGATCTGTACAGATGGGTCTGATGGTGGGCAGGATCACAGTGGGCCAAACAGCCTCTGCCTGTGCTGCATGATTCCAAGCCATGATGTGAGATTCAGGCAGTCGGGCTTTTGTTTATAACAAAGGCAAGGAATCCGAGTTGATCCAATTGTGTAGATTATCCCAGAATATAATTTCCCAATTCCACTGAAAATGACGGCGAGGAAGGAAGTCTGGAAGCACTGTGGAGCAGCTGAGCGGGTAGAATTACTGGGGCGGCACGGTAGCGCTTTACAGTGAATGCAGCGCCGGAGACTCAGGTTCGATCCTGACTACGGGTGCTCCACTGTAAGGAGTTTGTACGTTCTCCCCGTGACCTGCGTGGGTTTTCTCCGAGATCTTCGGTTTCCTCCCACACTCCAAAGACGTACAGGTATGTAGGTTAATTGGCTGGGTAAATGTAAAAATTGTCCCTAGTGGGTATAGGATAGTGTTAATGTACGGGGATCGCTGGGCGGCACGGACTTGGAGGGCCGAAAAGGCCTGTTTCCGGCTGTATATATATGATATGATATGATGATGAAAGGTCTCTGCAGGGGAATTATAAATGAGAACAAGAGACATTTGACAACACTGCCGCAGGTGCAGTGACCCATGGAAAAGGCCGTTAGATTTTACTGCATTTCCTCCTCTTGAAACTTTGTACTTTGATTAACTTCCCAACGTAAACAACCTGATTACTTTCATGTTCTGATTTACCTGCTTTTAATCAACTTTCTGTTGGCATCTGATTTATTTACAAATGAACTCAGTGGGTTTATTTACACAGCTTCCCCCGTTCTTCCTGCTGTTCTTCGAAGGGCAACAAGAAAAATCCTGATATGCAGAAAGCCTGTGAGAACATCAAGGACTGAGCATTGGGCGAGGAAGCTCCCAGGCTGAGGGTCACCAGGCCTACCTCCCCCGGAGGTCTCCGGTGAAATACTCACTTCTTTGCACAATAGGTGGTGCAGTCTCGGCCTACACTCTCACTCCAGGCCACCTTGTATAACACCTGGAAAACAAAGGACATCACTAGAGTCTCACTCCCGGCACGTAGAGAAAAAACAGCTACAGATACCCCCGAAACACCACAAATATCACATATCCAGAAAGTCCATGTGAATCTCAAGGAAAGAAACGGGATGCAGGAAGGAGGATGGAGGCGAGTTACTAAACGTGTACGTTGCATCTGTATTCACCGAGGAGCATGACTTGGAGGACAGCGAGATCAGTGTGCAGAATACGGTGGCGCAGCGGTAG
This sequence comes from Rhinoraja longicauda, assembly GCF_053455715.1. Lineage (NCBI taxonomy): Eukaryota > Metazoa > Chordata > Chondrichthyes > Rajiformes > Arhynchobatidae > Rhinoraja > Rhinoraja longicauda. Next base: position 33,518,523 of record NC_135978.1, on the reverse strand, counting down.
AGTTGCTGCCTTACAGAGTCACAGACTCAGGTTCCATCCTGATTACGGGTGCTGTCTGTACGGAGTTTGTACGTTCTCCCCGTGACCTCCTGGGTTTTCTCCGGGTGCCACTCCAAAGACGTACAGGTTTGTTGGTTAATTGGCTTCTGTACAATTGTAAATTGTTCCTCGTGTGCGTAGGATAGTGTTAGTGTGCGGGGTGATCGCTGGTCGACACGGACTTGGTGGGTCAAAGGGCCTGTTTCCCTGCTGTATCTGTATCTCTAAACTAAACACAAATATGTTTAAAAATGCAAATATAGAACATTTTGAGCTGGCGGGAGCTGGGGCTCTTGAAGAGCATTAAGGTGGATGTCCCCAGGTGGATGTCGGCTGTGGAAGTCCCGATGAGGTCAAGATTGGCTGCCTTGCCCAACCTACGTGCCATATTTTCGGGGAGACTTCCAGGGCGCGGGGGATTTCCCACGGAACCCCTAGCGACCTCCAGCTAGTGTTCATTACAAGTCTATACATCGTTAATTTTTTCTTCTTTTTCTCGATCCGATTTCTCCGTTTATTTGGCCAAGTGCAAAACGCGGAAATCATGCGAAAAAGTGCGGAAAATGGATTTTTAAAATGCGGAAATCCGCGGAAAATTCACATGCCTGTTTACCAGAATGCTGCCTGGAATAGACGGTTTCAGCTACAGGGAGAGGTTGGACAGACTTGGTTTGTTTACCCTGGACCATCTGAGGTTGAGGGGAGACTTGGTAGAAGTATATAAAATTTATGAGGGGCGTAGATAGGGTAGACAGTCAGAACATTTTCCCCTATCAACTGTCCCAAAGCCAGTAAAGTCTGATCAAAGATAGTTCGAGGGTCTTCAGTGAGGTAGATAACCCAGATTGCCTGTGAATTGAGGGAAGAGCAGTGTGCGATCCATGAAGTTATATGCAGTGTCTGCTTATCGCACTTACGCTCGGTCTGAGGGACGGGCATGGCAATGGCAGCAGTGGGTGCAGTGGTAAATTTGGAGATGGTCTGCACTCTGCTTTACACGGCCTGTCAATGCCCAGGCAAGCACACACCACTGGAAACTACTCACCAGGAAGACCAGACAGTGCAGCAGCAGGGTGTAGAAGAACGCGATGGTCCGGGCCAATTTGCTTGAGAGGATGAAGCGGCCCTTGAACAAAGAAGAGACTTAGACAATGCTCAAAATGCAAGAACACAACGCTTTGTTCAGCAAATGAAGTGGAGCTGAGCTTATTGTCATGTGCACAAGCAAGGTGAGGTATTGGTACAATGGAGATCTTGCAGCAGCAGCATCACGGGTACAGAGACTAACAGTGTGATACACTCACCATGCTGAGAGTTGCCTTGTCCCAGGGGCTGAGGCTCAGGTATCTGCGCTGTCGTTCCTAGACACAATATGAGCACAGACAGTGTACACCAACCAGTTTACATCCAGACCAACACATTCAGAAGAAACAAGTGTCATGTTTCCAAAAAAAGACAAAATGCTGGAATAACTCACTGGGCCATAAGTTTATAAGTTCTAGGAGCAGAATTAGGCCATTTGGCCCAAGTCACCATTCAATCACAGCTGATTATCTTTCCCTCTCAACCCCATTCTCCTGCCTTCTCCCCATAACATGACACCTGTACTGATCAAGAATCTGTCAATCTCTGCCTTAAAAATACCTATTGACTTGGCCCCCAGTCAACTGTGGCAATTAATTCCACAGATTCACCACCCTCTGACTAAAGAAGTTCCTCCTCATCTCCTTCCTAAAGATACGTCCTTTTATTCTGAGGCTGTGGCCTCTGGTCGTAGACTCTCCCACTAATGGAAACATCCTCTCCACATTCACTCTATCCAGGCCTTGCATTATTCGGTAAGTTTCAATTAGGTCCCCCCTCATCCTTTTAAACTCGTGCGAGTACAGGCCCAGTGCCTTCAAAACGGTCAGGTAGCGTCTTGGGAGAACATGGATAGGTGACGTTTCAGGTCGGGACCCTTCTCATTTTCAATGCGCACATTCCACATGATAGTTGATTGAAAGGAATTGAATGATTATGATCCTTCTTATTTTTATTGTTGTCACTCTTTGGACCACCACCCAATCTGCTGTGACATGTGTGGTCAGAAATAGCTTGAGATTTCTCTTCTCAAATCAAGGAACAGGAAGTGGAGCCCATACAATCAGAGAGTTTATACGCCTTATGAGTTTAGAGATACAGTGCGGAAACAGGCCCTCCGGCCCACCAGGTCCGCGCTGCCCAGTGATCTCCACACACTAACACTATCCTACACACACTAGGGACAATTTTTACATTTACCAAGCCAATTAACCTACAAACTGTACGTCTTTGGAGTGTGGGAGGAAACCGAAGATCTCGGAGAAAATCCACGCAGGTCACGGGGAGAACGTGCAAACTCCGTACAGACAGCACCCGTAGTCGGTATCGAACCCCGGTGTCCGGCGCTGCATTCACTGTAAGGCAGCAACTCTACCGCTGCGCCACCGTGACCGTCCAAAATATCTGTGCCAAACAAGATTCAAGTTAAACAAGTCTCCTATGCCTGCATATAAATCATACCTCCCCATTCATTCTCTGCATATCCATGTGCCCATCTAAAAGCCTCTTAAACACCACTACAATATCTACCTCCACCACCACCCCTTGCAATGTCTTCCAGGCACTCACTGCCCACTGTGTAAATAAACCCTCCCCACATATCTCCTTTAAAGTTTAGAAGTAGAAACAAGGGACTGGACATGCTGGTTAATACACAAAAGGACACAAATTTTGTCCTTTGCCATTTCCCTGGCAAATTTTGTCCTTTGCCCTGGGGAAAAAGTTCTGACTGTCTACCCTATCTATGCCTCTCATAATTAATATACTTCCATCATATCTCCTCTCAACCTCCAGCGTTTTGGAGAAAACAACCCACGTTTATCCAACCTCTCCTTGTAGCTAATATCCCCTAATCTAGGTAGCATCTTGGTAAATCACTTCTGCACCCTCTCCAAAGCCTCCTCATCCTTCCTGTTATGGGGTGGCCAGAACTGCATGAAATACTCCAATGTGGCCTATCCAAAGTCCTTTAGAGTTGCACCTGCCCCAATCAATGGAGATAAGCTTACCATAACCCTTCTTTACCATAAGCCTTCCTTACCATTCAATCCAATGTATTGCCACTTTCAGACAGTTATGACCTCTCTGCACATCAATGCTGTTAAGGGTCTTGCCATTAATTGTATATTTTTCACTTACATTTGACCTTCCAAAATGCAAAGTGCTTGGATTAAACTCTATTTGCCATTTCTCCGCCCGTTTCTACCCGATCTCTATCCCGCTGCATACGGTGACAGCCTTCCTCACAGTCCGCAACCCCAGCAATCTTGGTGTCATCTGAAAACTTGCTATCCAAGTCATCTACGTTTACCAGAAAGTCAATGAGATATATCACAAACAACAGAGGTCCCAGCACAGATCCCTGCACAACTCCACTGCTAATAGATCTTTAGCCTGAAAACTGTTTCTTTCACCACAACCTTCTGTCTTCTATCCGTAAGCCAGTTCTGAAACAAAGTCACTGTTAATCCTGTAAATTTTAATCTTCTGGATCAGCCTACAGTGGGGGACTTTATTAAACGCCGTACTAAAATCAATGTAAACATCCATCGCCTACCCTCGTCGATCACCTTCTTCACCTCCTCAAAACCTTGTTCAAGTTAGTAAGACAAGACTTGCCGTGTACGAAGCCGTGCTTAATGACCCTAATTTACCCTTTAGAAACATAGAAAAATAGGTGGAGTAGGCCATTCGGCCCTTCGAGCCAGCACTACCATTCAATATGACCATAGCCGATTATCCTAAATCAGTACCCCGTTCCTGCTTTTTCCCCATGTCCCTTGATTCCATTGGCCCTAAGAGCTATATCTAACTCTCTCTTGAAAACATCCAGTGAATTGGCCTCAGTTTTAAATGGCTTCCCCTTTATTCTTAGACTGTGGTCCCTGGTTCTGGACTCCCCCAACATTGGGAACATTTTTCCTGCATCTAGCTTGTCCAGTCCTTTTATAATTTTATACATCTCTATAAGATCCCCTCTCATCCTGCTAAACTCCAGTGAATACAAGCCCAGTCTATCCAATCTTTCCTCATACGACATTCCCTCCATTCCAGGGATTAACCTCATGAACCTACGCTGCACTGCCTCAATAGCAAGGACGTCCTTCCTCAAATTAGGAGACCAAAACCGCACACAATACTCAAGATGTGGTCTCGCCAGGGGTGTGCACTTGGAATATTGTGTACAGGAGCAGGTATTTTTAAAGGGGCGAATGACAGATTCTTGATCAGTAAGGGAGTCAAAGGTTATGGGGAGAAGGCAGGAGAATGGGGTTGAGAGGGCAAAATAGATCAGCCATGATTGAATGGGGAGTAGACTCGATGGGCCGAATGGCCTAATTGTGCTCCTATGATTTATGAACTTACGAGTTGGATCTCCATGAAAGAATCTACAGGAGTGCCATCAAGGCTCATTTGATTGATTGATTGGGGATGAGAAGGGGTAATCATGCTCTCTTGTTTGAGAAAAATGAGAGATGATTTTAATGAACCAGAGAACATATTTAAGGCACTGAATGGGGTAAATACTTGATGATGCTCCTGCCTGTCTCAGAGTCACAGTCTCAGAACAGAGACAAGGCGACATTTCATCAAAGGGCTGAGGAGGCAGTTGTTGACTATAATCCAGAGCGTCATTGATAGGGTTTTGGATATAAACGAGTTGATATGGAGTTTGTGCAAGACAGTGTGTTGATGTCAATCGATCGTGATGTTATTGAGAAGCCAGATGTCCTCCGCTTCCGGTTCTTTTGTTCAGAATCCATCCCACTTGGCAATGTTTCACTGAACACTTGTGCTCTCTCCAATAGTTTCCCTGCCACTGCCGTGAGGCTCACCGGCCTATAGTTCCCTGGATTCTCTCCACTTCCCTTCTCAAACAAAGGAGCAACATTGGCTATTCTCCAGTCCTCCAGGACCTCGCCTCTGACTGGAGGAGAAACAAAGATCCTCGTCAAGGCCCCCTGCAATCTCCTCTCTTGCCTCCTCAATAACGGGATAAATCCCATCAGCCCCTGGGGACTTATCCACCTTAATGCTCGTCAAGAATCCCAGTGCCACCTCCTTCTCAATCACAAACTGCCTGTATTCTCCACACAGGTCTGTATTCTCCACACAGGTCTGTATTCTCCACACAGGTCTGTATTCTCCACAGGTCTGTATTCTCCACACAGGTCTGTATTCTCCACACAGGCCTGTATTCTCCACACAGGCCTGTATTCTCCACACAGGCCTGTATTCTCCACACAGGTCTGTATTCTCCAGACAGGTCTGTATTCTCCACAGGTCTGTATTTTCCACACAGGTCTGTATTCTCCACACAGGTCTGTATTCTCCACACAGGCCTGTATTCTCCACACATGTCTGCATTCTCCACACAGGTCTTGCTGTCCTCCAGGTCCTCCTCCGTGACCAAGCGTAAATGTTTTACTGAACATTTGCGCTCGGTCTGCCAAGTTTTTCCTCATCTCAGTCATAAATGGCCTAACCCTTATTCTTAAACTGGTTCTGGACTCCCCCAACACAAGGAACATTTTTCCTGCATCTAGCCTGTCCAATCCTTTAAGAATTTAAAAAGAATTATATATGTTTCTACCTCCAAATGGGAGTAAATGCTATCCAAAAGAATCCTCTCCAAGAGGTAACTAACCATTGATGTGAAGCTCACATCAAGCCCCTGGATTCTCTCTATTTACCGTCCTAACCAAAGTAACTGTGTATCTATGCACCAGTTGCCCATGTCCTCCGTGGTAGCAGAGGTAGTGGGTTTGGAGTGGTCTGGGCAGGTAATGGCAGTGCATTTTATAGATGGGGCAGAGTGCAGGTACTGTGGGCTGCTGGTGGATGGAGTGGTGGTGGAGATGCGAATCAAGCAGGTATTCTGTATTTAGATTTCCATAAGACGGTCAGTGAGGTGTAACTGCACAAGATATGAGCTCATGAGATTGAGGATCATAGATAACAGATGCAGAGTTTTGGCTAAGTTAACAGTTGTTCAAAAAAAGACACAGAGTGCTGGAGTAACTCAATGGGTCAGGCACCATTTCTGGAGAACATGGATAGGCGATGTTTCAGGTCGGGATCCTTCTTGCCGGGACCTGAAATGTTGCCCATCCATGTTTTTCAGAGTTGCTGCCTGACCTGCTGAGTTACTCCAACACTGTGTGTTTTTTTGTAAACTAGTATCTGCAGTTCCTTACATCTAACACTTGGCTCAAATGGACCACTTCAGGCTGGTGCCTCAGGTATGTACAAACTCTGTTAATGAGTTAGATTCATTATAGTTGATTGCTTCAGCTTAGTTTGGATTTGAGTATAGGAGTAAAGAGGTCCTTCAGCAGTTGTATAGGGCCCTGGTGAGACCATATCTGGAGCATTGTGTGCAGCTTTGGTCTCCTAATTTGAGTAAGGACATCCTCGCTATTGAGGCAGCAATATTGAGGTAGGTTCACGAGGTTAATCCCCGGGATGGCGGGACTGTTATACGAGAAAGGATTGGAAAGATTGGGCTTGTATTCACTGGAATTTAGAAGGATAAGAGGGGATCTGCGAAAAACATAAAATTATAAAAGGACTGGGCAAGCTAGATGCAGGAAAAATGTTCCCAATGTTGAGTGTCCAGAACCAGGGACCACAGTCTAAGAATAAAGAGGAGGCCATTTAAAATCGAGTTGAGAACAAACTTTTTCACCCAGAAAGTTGTGAATTTGTGGAATTCTATGCCACAGAAAGCAGTAGAAGCCAATTCACTGGATGAATTTAAAAGAGAGTTAGATAGAGCTCCAGGGGCTAGCGGAATCAAAGGATATGGAGAGAAGGCAGGCACAGGTTACTGATTGTGGATGATCAGCCATGATCACAATGAATGGCGGTGCTGGCTCGAAGGGCCAAATGGCCTCCTCTTGCACCTCTTTTCTTTGTTTCTATGTGAAGATCCAGATAGGTGGGAAGGTACATTCAGAGGACAGAAAGAGCATGTGAAGGGATAAATGTTAAGGGAGTATATTTGGATTCTCCTAAATCCTAAACAACAAGTCCATTTCAGAAACCCTAATCCACCTCTCCCCCCCCCCCCACCCCCCCCCCCCCCCCCCCGTGTAATTTATTTCCTGCTTCCTTTATCTTCCTCAAAGGCCCTGTCCGATTACATCTACGTAAAGCTTGCATATATATGCCTCTGTTATCTCAGCAGGTCAAGGAACATCAGTGGCAGGAGAAACAGTTAAATACATAGGCCAATGGCAATCCATCAGAATTGTGAAACATGAATGCTGCTTCTCTTGCTGCAGGTGGTGCCTAAACTGTTGACGTTTCCACCATTTTCTATTTTCATATCAAAAAATATGGGAAATCATGTGCAAATGTAATAGAAAGGAACTGCAGGTGCTGGTTTATAAAAGATAGACACAAAGTACTGGAAGAACTCAGCGTTGTCAGGCAGCATTTCTGGAGAAAATGAACAGATGACGTTTGGGGTCAGGATCCTTCTTCAGACTGAAAGTAGAGGGGAGGTAACTGAGGGAATGAGCAAAGCAGATTATAGGTTTCAGGTGAGAGGGGGAAAGTTTTTCAGAGAGTGGTAAATGTCTGGAACCTGCTGCCAGAGGAGGTGGTTTTAGCAGACATGATAATGATGGCAAAGAGGAATTTAAACACGTGAACAAGCCAGGGGCGGGATATGGACTTAGAGGCTGACGAATTTAGAAACATAAACGTAGAAACATAGAAAATAGGAATGCAGGAATAGGCATTCGTACCTTCGAGCCAGCATGGCTCAATCATGGCTGATCATCCAAGATCAGTAACCCATTCCTGCTTTCTCCCCATATCCTTTGATTCCGTTAGCCCTAAGAGCTGTATCCAACTTACTTTGGCATCATAGTTGGCACTGACATTGTGGGCCAGAGTGCAGTTCCTATGCTGTTATATGTTCTAAACTTTAAAAATACATAAACAGTAGGAAGGCAGCCATGCTTCACCATACAAAGCTGATAACTATATACATTTTAGCTAAAATAGAATCGATGTTGAATTATTTAAGATGTCCAACCTTCCTGCTGAACGAGGCAAATGGATCCAGGCGCTCCTCATACTGGGAGGAGTAGCGGAGTTCAGTGTCATCACTGCTCCCTCCCTATGGAGACAAACATCAGCATCAGAAACATCCGCATGTGGCTCCCTCCTCTGGTACCCTGCTCCAGGGGGCCCCGCCACTGGGCTATCCTGAGCCTGTGATCATCCTCCTGTTGTCATAGTTTAGAGATACAGCGTGGAAACAGGCCCTTCATCCCACCGAGTCCACGCTGACCAGCCATCCCCGCACACTAGCAGCACCCTACATACTAGTGACAATTTACAATTTTACCGAAGCCAATTATCCTACGAACCTGCACATCTTTGAAGTGTGGGAGGAAACCAGAGCACCCAGAGAAAACCCACGCGGTCACATGGAGAACCCACAAACTCCGCACAGACAGCACCCGTAGTCAGGATTGAACCCAGGTCTCTGGAGCTGTAAGGCAGCAACTCTGCCGCCTCAGATCGCAATCAATCCTTCTTCAAGGAGCTTTCAGTTCATTGAGCTCACATTATTCTGTCATTTATCTCACTGAATACCCTTCATATCTACACAGAAAGCTTCTGTAGACATCTTCCCATATTTGTCAGTGGCCAGAAGTCTTCTAGATTAACTAGACATAATATTTTCTATGAACTTGTAATGAACCGAGCAGCCATTCTATGATCAGACCACGTTTATCCATGGACTCACGCAACCTCTGATAATAGTTCCATGTTATCATACAGAAGGAAGCCATTTCACCCCATTCTGGGCCATAAAGCACTAATTTGTCCAGCAATTCCCCACATTTCCATCCATATCCTTAGACTCTCGCTCACCCACACTCCACAGGCAATTTTAACAATGGCCAGCAGGGCTTTGGGATGTGGGAAGAGTGAGCATCAGAGGATATGACACAGGGAGAATGTGAACACTCCACACAGACAGCACCAGAGGGCAGGATTAACCCCAGCTCACTAAATCTGACAGACAGCAGTTCTACCTGCTGCACCACTGTGCATTCCTAAAAGTATATTGTAATCAGACCGTAATCTAATGGCTACCAATTCCACCGTCATTAGTTATGAAATGAAGCAATGCATGAGATATGCACATAGAATCATACAGCACGGAAACAGGCCCTTCGGCCCAACTCACCCATGTCCACCAAGGTGCTCCATCTAAGTTAGTTATACTTGATCGCGTTTGGCTCATACCCCTCTGAACCTTTCCTATCCATGTTTCTGTCCAAATGACTTTGAACTGTTGTTATTGTAGCCGTCTGAGCCACCTCCTCTGGCCCCTCATGCCATGTTACATCCCACAATGTGTGGACAAAAGTGCTCCTTTGGGGACTGCCCTCAAAAAGGCAAAAGACTTAAGAAAAAAAACCAAATTGCTAGAGGAAGTCAGCAGGTGGACCAGCATCTGTGGTGGTGGGGGGGGGGGGGGGGAGAGGGATATTGTTTGCAGTTTGGACCCTACATCAGGATCGCTGCCTCTACAGACGTTTTGTTTAGAGATAAAGCATAAGATGATGCCTGACCCGCTGAGTTCGTCCAGCAGTTTGCTTTTATAAAACTTTAGTTGGGCCTATTGGAAGTATTGTATAGATTTCTAGTCAGAGCTATGAGGAGAGGTTGCACACAATGTGATAGTTTTGGCTGGAGTATCGAAGGCTGAGGGGAGGCCTAATAGAGGTTTATAACATTATGAGAAGCATAGATAATGAATCTTTTGCACCTGAATGGAAATATCAAATGGGTGGCACAGCAGTAGAGCTACTGCCTTACAACATCAGAGACCCGGGTTCGATCCTGGCTACGGCTGCTTGTCTACAGAGTTTGTATGTTGAATCATGCTGACACAAAGTTGTACAAGATGATGGTGAGGCCACATTTGGAGTATTGTGCTCAGTTTTGGTCACCCTGTTATAGAAAATTCATTAAGCTGGAATGGGTACAGTGAAGATTTAAAAGGATATTGCTAATACTCAAAGGCCTGAGCAATCGGGAGAGGCTGGGCAGGCTAGGACTTTCCTTGGAGTGTAGGAGAATGAGAGGTGATCATTTTGAGGTGTATAAGATCATGAGGAAAAGATAGGGTAGACACACAGAGTCTTTTACCTGGAGTAGGGAAATCCAGAGGACATAGGTTTAAGTTTGGGGGGGGGGGGGGGGGGAGGGGGCAGGGGGAGAGAGATTTCATAGGAACCTGAGTAGCAACTTTTTTCACAGAGGGTGTGGCTATATGGAATGAGCTGCCAGAGGAAATAGTTGCCACAGGATAGGTTTTGAGGGATATGGGGCCCACACGGGTAGGGGGACTGGTGTAGGTGGGGCACACACGGGGGGGGAACTAGTATAGGTGGGGCATGTTGGTCGACGTGGGTGTTCGGGCTGAAGGGCCTGTCTGATTCTATGTTTCTGACTCTATGACGGGTGTTTGGAAGGGCGTACTCACTCTGCCAGGGTAGTTATGCAGGAACTTAATTTTCTCGTACAGTTTGATGTTGTCGGCCCGCAGGTTGTCCAACTCGCTCTGCAGTGCGTGCAATGTTTGCTGCATCATTCGGTTGTCCTGAGACACAAAATGGCCATCTCAGTCAGTTGATAGGCAGGGTACCATCAAATGGCCAAAGGTACAGATACATACAAACAGGTACTGTCTTACATTTCACTATTCATCACTGAAATGCAAGTGCTGGCCATACTAATGAACAAAATTCTAAACTTACAAATCCAGTATAAGACAAACTGTTAAAATTAGGTTTTATGATTCACAAAGAAAGTGTTAGAGAAACATGAAAACTAGGCTTAAAGTTCCTGTCTTATATTGGGCTAACTCAAGCTTGTAATAAAAAAATAATGTGGCAGACTTGTGAACCAGCTGTTAGGCAGCGGGTCAGGCAGCATCTCTGGAGAAAAGGAATGGGTGACGTTTCGGGTCGGGACCCTTCTTCAGACTGATGTCAGGGGGGGCGGGACAAAGAAAGGATATAGGTGGAGACAGGAAGAAAGTGGGAGAACTGGGAAGGGGGAGGGAAGAGAGGGACAGAGGAACTATCTAAAGTTAGAGAAGTCAATGTTCATACCGCTGGGGTGTAAGCTGCCCAAGCGAAAAACGAGGTGCTGTTCCTCCAATTTGCGGTGGGCCTCACTATGGCACTGGAGGAGGCTCATGACAGAAAGGTCAGACTGGGAGTGGGAGGTGGAGGGGGAGTTGAAGTGCTCAGCCACCGGGAGATCAGGTTGGTTCAGGCAGACTGAGCGAAGTTGTTCAGCGAAATGATTGCCGAGCCTGCGTTTGGTCTTGTCGATGTAGAGAAGATGACATCTGGGTGGAAGGGACGAGTGGACCAGGGAGTTACGGAGGGAACGGTCTCTGCGGAAAGCAAAAAGGGGAGGAGATGGGAAGATGTGGCCGTTCCCTCCGTAACTCCCTGGTCCACTTGTCCCTTCCTACCCAAACCACCCCCTCCCCAGGCACTTTCCCTTGCAACCGCAGGAGATGCAACACCTGTCCCTTTACCTTCCCCCTCGACTCCATCCGAGGACCCAAACAGTCTTTCCAGGTGAGGTAGAGGTTCACCTGCACCTCCTCCAACCTCATCTATTGTATCCGCTGTTCCAGATGTCAACTTCTCTACATCGGCGAGACCAAACGCAGGCTCGGCGATCGTTTCGCTCAACACCTTCATTCAGTCCGCCTGAACCAACCTGATCTCCCGGTGGCTGAGCACTTCAACTCCCCCTCCCACTCTGACCTTTCTGTCATGGGCCTCCTCCAGTGTCATAGTGAGGCCCACCGCAAATTGGAGGAACAGCACCTCATATTTCGCTTGGGCAGCTTACAGCCCAGCGGTATGAACATTGACTTTTCCAACTTTAGATAGTTCCTCTGTCCCTCTCTTTCCCTCCCCCTTCCCAGTTCCCCCTCTATCTTCCTGTCTCCACCTATATCCTTTCTTTGTCCCGACCCCCCAACATCAGTCTGAAGAAGGGTCCCGACCCGAAACGTCACCCATTCCTTCTCTCCAGAGTTGCTGCCTGACCCGCTGAGTTACTCCAGCATTTTGTGATACCTTCGATTTGTACCAGCATCTGCAGTTATTTTCCTGCACAGCTATAAGGCAGCAACTCTAGTGCTGTGCCACTCTGAAGATCCATGAATGTGTGGCCAAGTACATCAGTTCAATCTTTCAGGTCACCGATGATACCATTGCAGCTGTTCAGTTCTACATCAACAATGAGACGATGTACAGGAAAGAGATCGAGAACCTTGTATAATGGTGTCAGCACAACAACGTAGCCCTTAACGTCAGCAAGACAAAAGCTGGTTGTAACCCAAGCAAGTGAGGGGGTAAACACAACTCTTTCCTAATCAAAGAAGCTGTAGTAGAAATGATGGACTGCTTCATGTTCCTGGCATCCAGATCACTGGTAACCTAACCTGGTCCCTTCACACTGAAGTGGTGATCAAGAAAGCCCATCAGCGTATTTACTTTCTTCGGCACCTGTGAAGAGTTGGTACATTCACAAGGATTCTCTGAAACATCTACAGAAGCTCTAGAGAGAGTATTCAGCTGGATGCACCTTCGCCTGGTGTGGCCACAGCTCTGCTCTTGATGCCTGAACCCACAGAGAGTGGTGAACACAGCCCAATCGCAGGCTCATTACTTCCTTCCATCCAGTCCATCTTCACAGTAGGTTGCATCAAGAAGGCTGGATACCTGTCACTCCGGCCATTCCCTCTTCTCAATTATACCGATACGAAGGAACTGCTGATGCCGGTTTAAACCGAAGGTAGACACAAAATGCTGGAGTAACTCAGCAGTACAGGCAGCATCTCTGGGGAGAAGGAATGGGTGACCTTTCAGGTCGAGGCCCAAAGTTCACATAAGTCTGAAGAAGGGTCTCGACCCGGAACGTCCCCCATTCCTTCTCCCCAGAGATGCTGCCTTCCCACTGTGTTACTCCAGCATTTTGTGTCTATCCCAATTATATCTTCTGGGAGACGTACAGACGCTTGAAAACGTGAACATCCAGACATACGAACAGCTTCTTCCCCACAGCTATCAGACTCCTGAACCAATCACAGACACAAAGTGATGGAGTAACTCAGTGGGTCAGGCAGCATCTCTGGACAAAAAGGATGGGTGACGTTTCGGGTCGGGACCCTTCTTCAGACTGAAAGTAGAGGGGAGGGAACTGGAGGTAAGAAAAGGCCAGAACAAGTTGGGACTGGCAACAGATGAAGGAGGGGTGGAGCCCACAATGGCCCATTGTTGGCTGGGAAAGTGGTGAAAACGATGGGATACAGGGATACAGTGGAACTAGTCGGATGGCTAGGGTGGGGGAGGGAATGCAAGAGTTACTTGAAATTAGAGAAAAAGTTAATCTCACTGGGCTGTAAACTGCCCAAGTGAAATATGAGGTGCTGTTCCTCCAATTTGCGTGTGGCCTCACACTGACAGTGGAGGAGGCCCAGGACAGAAAGGTCAGTGCGGGAATGGGAAAGGCAGTTAAAGTGTCTGGCAATCGGGAAACCGCCTAGGCAATGGCCGACTGATCGTAGGTGTTCAGCAAAATAATCACCCAGTCTGCACTTGGTGTTGCCGATTTATCGGAGTCCATACCGAGAACAGTAGATACGATAGATAAGGTTGGAGGAGGTGCAAGTGAACCGGCATCTGCAGTGCGTCTACAAATCCTGAACCAATCACCTCACGTACTCTCTTCCCAAAGTGCTGCCACATATTCTTGCTTTTATACCTCATTCAATGATTCCTTTTCTATACTTCAATCTTTTTTCACTCATTCAGATTGCATATTATCTTGTACCATTATGCTGCCGTGTGCTTTTGTTGTATTTATCATTATGGCACCTGTTTAATCTGTGAGCTTGATGTGAACAAGGTTTCATTGCTCCCTGGCGTGTCTCAGCTCTGTCATATACGTACCGATTCCAGCTCCTGGTTCCTGGCTCGGAACCTTTCTCTCTGACTTGAAATGATGGAGAGCAGAGAATCCATCTGCCCCTGTGGAACTTCAGAGCTTGGAGAAGCTGCAACAGAAAGATGGATTTCATGACCATATATTTGTCCACAGCCTGAACCTATCACAATATCTGCCGGAACATACCTCACCCAGAGTTGGTGTTACCAGTGCGGATGCACGTGGTTTAGTTTAGAGATACAGCATGGAAACAGGCCGTTCGGCCCACCGAGTCCATGCCGACCAATAATCACCCGCACACTAGTTCTATCCTGTACACGAGGGGACAATTTGCAGAAGTCTGTAAAGTTTGCACGAACGTATTCTCCAGGGTGAACACAAAGTGCTGGGGTAACTCAGCGGGTCAGGCAGCATCTCTGGAGAAAGGAATAGGCGGCGTTTTGGGTCGGAACACATCTTCAAATTCTCGGTATGAACTAGCATCTGCAGTTCCTTCCTGCACATGTTCTCCAGGATGTTCCTGACTCGCAGTTACTCCAGCACTTTGCGTCCTTCCCGCATGGTGGTCTGGTCTGGAAGATTAGATCACATGGGATCCAGGGTGAGCTCGCCAATGTGTTGGTTACAGGTGTCAGAGGACGGTGGTGCAGTCTGTAAATGCTGATTTTGACACTACAGGTGTTCTTACCAAAGAGAGCTGTAGCTTCTTTGATGGGATCAGGGATCTTCTCCATGTTGCCGACATCAGCTCCCTGGTGGCAACGATAAATTAGGATGAATGGAAGACACTGGTAAACTCCTGTTATTTACTTTGTTATACAAAGAGAAAAGAATTTATGGCGAAAAAACACCTTAAATAAGTCATAGAGTCATAGAGTCATACAGCACAGAAACAGGCCCTGCAACCCAACTTGCCCACACCGACCAACATGTCGCATCTGCACTAGACCCACCTGCATGCATTTGGTCTGTCTGTCTGTCTGTCTGTCTGTCTGTCTGTCTGTCTGTCTGTCTGTCTGTCTGTCTGTCTGTCTGTCTGTCTGTCTGTCTGTCTGTCTGTCTGTCTGTCTGTCTGTCTGTCTGTCTGTCTGTCTGTCTGTCTGTCTGTCTGTCTGTCTGTCTGTCTGTCTGTCTGTCTGTCTGTCTGTCTGTCTGTCTGTCTGTCTGTCTGTCTGTCTGTCTGTCTGTCTGTCTGTCTGTCTGTCTGTCTGTCTGTCTGTCTGTCTGTCTGTCTGTCTGTCTGTCTGTCTGTCTGTCTGTCTGTCTGTCTGTCTGTCTGTCTGTCTGTCTGTCTGTCTGTCTGTCTGTCTGTCTGTCTGTCTGTCTGTCTGTCTGTCTGTCTGTCTGTCTGTCTGTCTGTCTGTCTGTCTGTCTGTCTGTCTGTCTGTCTGTCTGTCTGTCTGTCTGTCTGTCTGTCTGTCTGTCTGTCTGTCTGTCTGTCTGTCTGTCTGTCTGTCTGTCTGTCTGTCTGTCTGTCTGTCTGTCTGTCTGTCTGTCTGTCTGTCTGTCTGTCTGTCTGTCTGTCTGTCTGTCTGTCTGTCTGTCTGTCTGTCTGTCTGTCTGTCTGTCTGTCTGTCTGTCTGTCTGTCTGTCTGTCTGTCTGTCTGTCTGTCTGTCTGTCTGTCTGTCTGTCTGTCTGTCTGTCTGTCTGTCTGTCTGTCTGTCTGTCTGTCTGTCTGTCTGTCTGTCTGTCTGTCTGTCTGTCTGTCTGTCTGTCTGTCTGTCTGTCTGTCTGTCTGTCTGTCTGTCTGTCTGTCTGTCTGTCTGTCTGTCTGTCTGTCTGTCTGTCTGTCTGTCTGTCTGTCTGTCTGTCTGTCTGTCTGTCTGTCTGTCTGTCTGTCTGTCTGTCTGTCTGTCTGTCTGTCTATCTTACTACTACTACTACTAAAACTCAGATCTTGTAGCTTTGTATATATATTCCACTGATGTCGGCTGAATACGGCAATTCCGGCAAAACGGTGAACCGTAGCGCCACGATTTTTGAACCGCCTTAATCAGCATGCGGTTCGCTGCTGGAAAATAATATTTTTATTTAATTCGGACGCATATTTTTTAAGTTACAGAGGTTTAAAAGTGCTGCCCCCCCTGATTTATCGAAGTTTTGACAGAAGGGGGGCGCTGCGGTCCGGCAGTACTCAGTACGCATGCGCGGAATCTCCTCACTCAGTACTCACCACGCATGCGCGGCATCTCCTCACTCGCACCAAAACAATGGACGCCGTTAGCGGCGCAAGCCCGCGATCACCGGCTCACCTCTCCTCTCTCCCATTGCTTCTCTCCTCTCTCCCACACCAGGGAGAACATCTCCCCGCTATCCCCCCCCCCCCCTCCCCCCTCACTCTCTCCCCCCTCCACAAATACCGCAACATCTGTCATCACCAAACGGGTAAGAGTGGGGCTGGGGGAGGAGAGAATGGGGGGTGTGGGGACGGGCCCAACGGGCCCTCTTTTCTAGTATACTACTAAAACTCAGATCTTGTGTTATATATATATATATGCGCGTAACAGCGGTTTCTCTGATTTCGTCAAAACGGTGAACCGTAGCGCCACGATTTTTGCACCGCCTTAATCACCACGCGGTTATCTGCTGCAAAATTGTTTTTTATTTAATTCGGTCGCATGTTTTTTAAGTTACAGAGGTTTTAAAGCGCTCCCCCCCCCCTAAATTATAGGGGGCGCTGCGGTGCAGATTTAGTTTTCAGCTTGTGGCTTGTGACGGCTACATTTGTTTCGAAAAGTTTCCAGAAAAGGATTTAGTTTTCAGCTTGTGACGGCTACATTGTTTCGAAAAGCTAAATTGTTATTGCAAGTCAAGTCAAGTCAATTATATTTGTATAGCACATTTAAAAACAACCCATGTTGACCAAAGTGCTGCACATCTGATTAGGAAAAAAAAAAAAAAAGAAGGTTATAGTGGTCACTTGACATACACAGATCAGGAGGACGGGCCCAACGGGCACACTTGGAGAGTAAGAGTGGGGCTGGGGGAGGAGAGAATGGGGGGTGTGGGGACGGGCCCAACGGGCCCGCTTTGAACGGGCACACTTGTTCTAGTATACTATTAAAACTCAGATCTTCTATATGAATATATTTGTATGTAGAGTTTGAGCAGTTATCAGTGATTTCGGCAAAACGGTAAACCGTCGCACCACGGTTTTTGTACCGCCTTGATCACCAACCTCCCGTCTGACCGGCCGCGATATTTTCATTTAATTTGGTCTTGTATTTTTTAAGTTACAGAGGTTTAAAGGTGCTGCCCCCCCTCATTTATCGAAGTTTTGACAGAAGGGGGGCGCTGCGGCTGTGCTCAGTACGCATGCGCGGAATCTCCTCACTCTGTACTCAGCACGCATGCACGGCATCTCCTCACTCGCACCAAAAAAATGGACGCCATTAGCGGCGCAAGCCCGCGATCACCGGCTCACCTCTCCTCTCTCCCCTTGCTTCTCTCCTCTCTCCCACACCCGGGAGAACATCTCCCCGCTATCCCCCCCCCCCCCCCGGGCCTTTGAACGATGCGATCTCCCGCACCTCCCCCCCCCCGGACCTTTCACTGATCAGATCCCCCGCACCCCCCCGGGCCTTTAACTGATGCTAAGAGTGTGTCTGGGGGAGAGAAAATTGGGGGGGGGGGGGTGAGAATGGGGAATGGGACAACAGGGGTAGTGCGGAGGGGACTTGGTGGTGGGGGAAAGAGGGGTACTGGGAAAAGGGGAGGTCCATATCCCTCCCCTCTCCCCCATCCCTCCCTCCCCCCCTCTCTCCCCCCCCCTCCCTCCCTCCACAAATACCACCACATCTCTCATCACCCTCCCCCCCTCCCTCCCCCCTCCATCCTCAACACATCCCTCCCTCCACCACTCCCTCCCCCTCGATCACTCCACACCTCCCTCCCCCAAACCTCCCTCTCCCTCCCTCCCCCCTTCACTCCCTCCCCCCCTCCCGGATACAATGGAAACCCTAAGAGGACGGGCCAAAGGGGAGAGTGTGGGGAGAGTAAGAGTGGGGATGGGGGAGGAGAGAATGGGGGAGTGGGGAATGGGCCCAACGGGCACACTTTGTCTAGTATACTATTAAAACTCAGATCTTCTATATGAATATATTTGTATGTAGAGTTTGGGAAGTTATCAGTGATTTCGGCAAAATGGTAAACCGTCGCGCCACGGTTTTTGCACCGCCTTGATCACCAACCTCCCGGCTGACCGGCCGCGATATTTTCATTTAATTTGTTCGTATATTTTTTAAGTTACAGAGGTTGTAAAGCGCTGCCCCCCCTGATTTATCGAAGTTTTGACAGAAGGGGGGCGCTGCGGTGCGGATTAATCTTCATTGTGATGTCACAATGCCCCTGTGAGATGAACTCGAGCTGACCCCCCCTTCCCCCCCCAGCGGTATTCAGCGTGTGACGTCACAATGCCCCTGTGCTACATTGTTGCGAAAAGCTGTCAAGTCAAGTCCATTTTATTTGTATAGCACATTTAAAAACAACCCACGTTGACCAAAGTGCTGTACATCTGATTAGGTACTAAGGAAAAAATGAAACATACAGTAGCACGCAAACAGTTCACAGCGCCTCCTCAATGAGCCTCAAACGCTAGGGAGTAGAAATAGGTTTTGAGCCTGGACTTAAAGGAGTCGATGGAGGGGGGCAGTTCTGATGGGGAGAGGGATGCTCTTTCCACCCTCCCTCCCCCCCTCCCGGTTACAATGGAAACCCTACGGGGACGGGCCCTCTCCCTCCCCCTCCCCCCCCACCCCCCTCCCTCCCCACCCCCCTCCCTCCCCTCTCCCCTTCCCCTCCCCTCCCCCCCTCCTCCCTCCCTCCCCCTTCCCTCCCTCCCCTCCTCCCGGTTACAATGGAAACCCTACGAGGACGGGCCCAACGGGGAAAGAGGGGTACTGGGAAAAGGGGAGGTCCCCCTCCCCCCTCCCCCCCTACCCCTCCCCCCTCCCCCCCCCTCCCTCCCCCTCCCCTCCTCCCTCCACACCTCCCCTCTCCCTCCCCCCCTCCCCCCCTTCCCCCCTCCCCCCCTTCTCCCCTCCCCCCTCCCCTCCCTCCCCCTCCCCTCCTCCCTCCACACCTCCCTCCTTCCCCCTTCCCTTCCTCCCCTCCTCCCGGTTACAATGGAAACCCTACGAGGATGGGCCCAACGGGGAAAGAGGGGTACTGGGAAAAGGGGAGTTCCCCCTCCCTCCCCCCTTCCTCCCCCTCTTCCCCCCCTTCCCCCTCCCCTCCCCCCCTTTCCCTCCCCTCCTCCCTCCACACCTCCCTCCCTCCCCGCCTCCCGGTTACAATGGAAACCCTACGAGGACGGGCCCAACGGGGAAAGAGGGGTACTGGGAAAACAGGTGGTCCCCCTCCCTCCCCCATTCCCCCCTCCCTCCCCCTCCCCCTCCCTCCCCTCTCCCTCCCCCCCTCCCCCCTTCCCTCCCCCCCTCCCTCCCCCTCCCCTCCTCCCTCCACACCTCCCTCCTCCCTTCCCTCCCCCCCACTCCCCTCCCGATTACAATGGAAACCCTACGAGGACGGGCCCAACGGGGAAAGAGGGGTACTGGGAAAAGGGGAGGTCCCCCTCCCTCCCCCTTCCCCCTCCCCTCCCCCCTCCCTTCCCTCTCCCCTCCTCCCTCCCCCTCCCTCCCCTCCCCCCTACCCCCTCCCCCCCTTCCCCCCTCCCCTCCCTCCCCCCTCCACACCTCCCTCCCTCCCCCCCCCCCCCCCCACTCCCCTCCCGGTTACAATGGAAACCCTACGAGGACGGGCCCAACGGGGAAAGAGGGGTACTGGGAAAAGGGGAGTTCCCCCTCCCCCCTTCCCCCCTCCCTCCCCCCTCCCTCCACCTCCCCCCCTTCCCCCCTCCCCTCCCCCCCTTTCCCTCCCCTCCTCCCTCCACACCTCCCTCCTCCCTCCCTCCCCCCTCCCTCCCCGCCTCCCGGTTACAATGGAAACCCTACGAGGACGGGCCCAACGGGGAAAGAGGGGTCCTGGGAAAACAGGTGGTCCCCCTCCCTCCCCCATTCCCCCCTCCCCTCCCCCCTCCCATCCCCCCCTCCCTCCCCCCTACCCCCTCCCTCCCCTCTCCCTCCCCCCTTTCCCCCTCCCCTCACCCCTCCCTCCCCCTCCCCTCCCCCCTCCACACCCCCCTCCTCCCTTCCCTCCCCCCCACTCTCCTCCCGATTACAATGGAAACCCTACGAGGACGGGCCCAACGGGGAAAGAGGGGTACTGGGAAAAGGGGAGGTCACCCTCCCTCCCCCCTTCCCCCCTCCCTCCACCCCTACCCCCTCCCTCCCCCTTTCCCCCCTCCCCCCCCCCTCCCCTCCTCCCTCCCTCCCACCTCCCTCCCCCCTACCCCCTCTCTCCCCTCCCCCCCTCTCTCCCCCCTCCCTCCCCCCTACCCTCCCCTCTCCCTCCCCCCTCCCCCCCTTCCCCCTCCCCTCACCCCTCCCCTCCTCCCTCCCCCTTCCCTCCCCCAACCCTCCCCCTTTCCTCCCCCCCACTCCCCTCCCGGTTACAATGGAAACCCTACGAGGACGGGCCCAACGGGCACACTTGTGCTAGTATCCCTCTAAACCTGTCCAATCCATGTAACCGTCTGTTTCTTAAAAGCTGCGATAGTCCCAGCCTCAACTACCTTCTCTGGCAGCTTGTTCCAAAAGGTTACCCCTCAGATTCCTATTCACTCTTTAACCCGTCACCTTAAATCTATGACCTCTGGTTATTATTTCCCCTTCTCGGGGCAAGAAACTGTGCATCCACCCATCGATTCCTCTCATGATTTTATACACCTCTATAAGATCACTCCTCATCCTCCTGCGCTCCAAGGAATAGAGACCCAGCCGAAGCAACCACTCCCTATAGCTCAGACGCTCGAGTCCTGGTACGGCACGGTAGCGCAGCGGTAGAGTTGCTGCTTTACAACGAATGCAGCGCCGGAGACTCAGGTTCGATCCTGACTACGGGTGCTGCACTGTAAGGAGTTTGTACGTTCTCCCCGTGACCTGCGTGGGTTTTCTCCGAGATATTCGGTTTCCTCCCACACTCCAAAGACGTACAGGTATGTAGGTTAATTGGCTGGGTAAATGTAAAAATTGTCCCTAGTGGGTGTAGGATAGTGTTAATGTACGGGGATCACTGGGCGGCACGGACTTGGTGGGCCGAAAAGGCCTGTTTCCGGCTGTATATATATGATATGATATGATGATAACATCCTTGTAAATCTTCTCTGTGCCTTTCCAGCTCGACAACATCTTTCCTATAACATGGTGCCCAGAACTGAACACAATAATCTAAATGCGGTATCACCAATATCTTATACAACTGCAACATGGCCTCCCAATTTCTAGAGTCAATACTCTGACTGATGAAGGCCAATGTGCTAAAAGCCTTTTTGACCACCCTATCTACCTGCGACTCGTCCTTCAAGGAACTTTGTACCTACACTCCTAGATCCCTCTGCTCTACAACACTCCCTAGAGCACCACCATTCACTGTGTAGGTCCTGCCCATGGCAGCCGGCTCAAAATACAACACCTCACATTTCTCTGTATCAGAGAGACTTTAGACGTACAGCGCGGAAACAGCTCATTTGGGACACCAGGTCCAACCAGTAATCTTGCCGTACACTCGCATTATCCTACACACCAGGGACATTTTTTACAATTACAGAAACCAATTAATCTACAAAGCTCTATGTCTTTGGAGTGTGGGAGGAAACCGGAGCACCCGGAGAAATCCCACGCAATCTCAGGGAGAACAGACAAACTCATTGAACATGTGAGCCACTGATGAGCAGTGAGTTTCCACTGTGATGTGCTGCCTGTCCTCCCAGCAGAACACGTAGGCGTGGACACACTGTGCACCAAGTGTGCCCTCAGCGACTCACCAGCACCAGTACCTCACTTCACCCAGTCCACACCTGGGTCAGGCTATGCAGACAAAGCTTGAGGCTTCCTGAGGTTGGCAGCAAAGAGCCAACTAAATCAAGTGAAAAATTACGACATAGAGGCATGTTATGATTTCCCCACCTTGAGTAAAAGACTGTGCATTCACCCTATCTATTCCCCTCATGCTTTTATACACCTCTATAAGATCACCCCTCACCTACTTGTACTCCTAGCCTGCCTAACCTCTCCCCATAGATCAGACTGAGAGCACCTGTAGTCAGGATGGAACCCGGGTCTCTGGCGCTGTAAGGCCGCAACTCTACCGCTGAGCCACTGTGCCGCCTTGGTTCTCTTGCTGTTCTGAACCCACCCAATTCACTCCAGCCTATCCACGTTCACCTCACATTAGAGTTATTAGTCTGGTAAGCCTTCTCTGAACTGCTTGCCTTGAATTAACATGGGGTAGTTCAGAGCTGCATGCTGCTCATGGCTCCAAAGACCTGGGCTCAATCCTGACCTCTGGTGCAGTCCGTGTGAGATCATCACACAACCACGAGTTTCCTTGGGACACTGCTGTCCTTCCACATTTGGAAAACACACTGAATGTTGGGTTATTGGCTAGTATTGCCCCTTTATACGAGTGATGGGCAGGGGAATATAAGAAAATAACTGCAGATGCTGGTACAAATCGATTTATTCACAAAATGCTGGAGTAACTCAGCAGGTCAGGCAGCATCTCGGGAGAGAAGGAATGGGTGACGTTTCGGGTCGAGACCCTTCTTCAGACTGATGTCGGGGGTGGGACAAAGGATATAGGTGGAGACAGGAAGATAGAG
The DNA here is from genome assembly GCF_053455715.1 of Rhinoraja longicauda. NCBI lineage: Eukaryota > Metazoa > Chordata > Chondrichthyes > Rajiformes > Arhynchobatidae > Rhinoraja > Rhinoraja longicauda. The sequence goes on along the minus strand of NC_135978.1, from coordinate 33,495,667 downwards.
GGAGATCTGGGAAGGAGGAGGGGAAGGGAGGGACAGAGGAGCTATCTGAAGTTGGAGAAGTCGACGTTCATACCACCGGGCCGCAAACTGCCCAGGCGAAATATGAGGTGCTGCTCCTCCAATTTCCGGCGGGCCTCACTATGGCACTGGAGGAGGCCCATGACAGAGAGGTCAGACTGGGAATGGGAGGGGGAGTTGAAGTGCTGGGCCACCGGGAGATCAGTGGCGTTAATGCGGACCGAGCGCAGGTGTTCAGCGAAGCGATCGCCGAGCCTGCGCTTGGTTTCGCCGATATAGATGAGTTGACATCTAGAGCAGCGGATGCAATAGATGAGGTTGGAGGAGGTGCAGGTGAACCTCTGTCTCACCTGGAAAGAATGTTTGGGTCCTTTGATGGAGTTAAGGGGGGAGGTAAAGGGACAGGTGTTGCATCTCGTGCGGTTGCAAGGGAAAGTGCCCGGGGTTAGGGTGGTTTGGGTAGGAAGGGACGAGTGGACCAGGGAGTTGCGGAGGGAACGGTCTCTGCGGAATGCAGAGAGGGGAGGGGATGGGAAGATATGGCCAGTGGTGGGGTCCTGTTGTAGGTGACGGAAATGTTGGTGGATGATATGTTGGATCCGCTGGCTGGTGAGGTGGAAGGTGAGAACGAGGGGGATCCTGTCCTTGTTGCGAGTGGGGGGATGGGGAGCAAGAGCGGAGCTGCGGGATGTAGAAGAGACCCTAGTGAGAGCCTCATCTATAATGGAGGAGGGGAAGCCCCGTTTTCTGAAAAACGAGGACATCTCGGAAGCCCTAGTCTGAAACACCTCATCCCGGGCACAGATGCGGCGTAGACGGAGGAATTGGGAGTAGGGGATAGACTTTTTGCAGGGGACCGGGTGGGAAGAAGTGTAGTCCAGATAGCTGTGCGAGTCGGTGGGCTTGTAATAAATGTCCGTCACTAATTTTTCTCCTGTGATGGAGATGGTGAGGTCCAGAAACGGGAGGGAGATGTCAGAGATAGTCCAGGTATATTTAAGGGCAGGATGGAAATTGGAGGTGAAGTGTATAAAGTCAGTGAGTTCTGCATGGGTGCAAGAGGTAGCACCAATGCAGTCGTCGATGTAGCGGAGGTAGAGTTCGGGGATGGGGCCAGTGTACGTCTGGAACAGGGATTGTTCGACGTACCCGACAAAGAGGCAGGCGTAGCTAGGGCCCATGCGAGTGCCCATAGCTACGCCTCTGGTTTGGAGGAAGTGGGAGGAGTCAAAGGAGAAGTTGTTGAGGGTAAGAAGCAGCTCTGCTAGGCGGAGGAGAGTGTTGGTCGATGGGGATTGGCTGGTTCTACGGTCGAGGAAGAAACGGAGGGCTTCGAGACCATCCTTGTGGGGGATGGAAGTGTAGAGTGACTGGACATCCATGGTGAAAATGAGGGAGTGGGGGCCTGGGAACCGGAAGTTATCCAGGAGATGGAGAGCGTGTGAGGTGTCTTGGACGTAGGTGGGGAGGGATTTGACCAGGGGGGATAGGATGGAGTCGAGGTAGGTAGAGATAAGTTCGGTGGGGCATGAGCAGGCAGAGACAATGGGTCTGCCGGGACAATTGTGTTTGTGGATTTTGGGTAGGAGGTAGAATCGGGCCGTGCGGGGCTGGGGAACTATGAGATTGGAGGCACTGAGGGGTAGTTCGCCGGAGTTGGTGAGGTCGGTGATGGTGCTGCTGATGAAGGTCTGGTGTTCATCGGTGGGGTCATGGTCCAGGGATAGGTAGGAAGAGGTGTCTGATAGTTGTCGTCTGGCCTCGGTGCGGTAGAGGTCAGCACGCCAGACTACCACAGCCCCTCCCTTGTCAGCGGGTTTAATTATTAACCACAGCCCCTCCCTTGTCAGCGGAATTGATGGGCAGGGGAATTAGGGTGGGAATGGAGTTGAAGGGAACGCAAGAAGAAAAACGGGTTAATATACACGAGTGTTTAATGTTTGCTGAACGTCAGTGAGATATTAGGTATCATTTTCATCTTTCCTGCTGAATACTTCCCACTTTCTGGTCCATTTTCTAGATTTCGAATCATTTACATTACGTTTCCATATCCCTTTGTGATTTCTCATGAAGGTTTGGATATTTCGGAACTTATTTCTCACTGGCACCCCCTGCTGTATTTAACATATTCGGCTTAATGGCATTATAAACGTAACATTTTAAAGAAGTCAATTTCTACCTTTGAACGTTGTGAATAGAGAAAGCACCAGAGGTCCATCAATCCTACCGCTACTCCCCTGACTCTGATTACATATTGACTTTCAATTATTGCTGTTTAAAAAATATTACCATCTGCTTGCACCACAATTACGGACAGCACATTCTAGCTAAACTACATGTGAAAGAAAACTGTTTATTCTGTCAATCATATTCACTCTACACAAAACACCATGGATGGCACAGCGGTAGAGTTGTTGCCTCACAGCGCCAGAGACCCGGGTTCAATCCTGACCACGGGTGCTGTCTGTATGGAGTTTGTACGTTCTCCCCGTGACCTGCATGGGTTTTCTCCGGGTGCTCCCGCTTCCTCCCACATCCCAAAGACTTACAGATTTGTAGGTTAATTGGCTTCGATAAAAATTGTCCCTAGTGTGTGTAGGGTAGTGTTAGTGTGCAGGGATCGCTGGTCGGCACGGACTCGGTGGGCCGATGGGCCTGCTTCCGTGCCGACCAGCTAAACTACACTAAACTTCATTCCTTTGCAGATCTATACTAAATTTACTCCAAAGAGAACATGGGAAAGATAACGAGAAAGTCAGCCATCTGGTTTCCAGCCTGCTCCACTCTTCAATAAGATCCTGGCCGCTCTGATCCTGGCCTCAGCCTCCCTTTCCTTGCTGTTCCCAATTAACACCCTCCCAAATCACAAATATCGTACTCAGAATTGAATCATTTTGAAAGATCCGGTCTCATCAACTGCAGTAGAGGTTTCCAAAGGTTCATGTCTGCTGACAGTAAGCCCTCCTCATCTCCACTGGAAATGATTATTTAATTTGAAACAACATTCTCCTGTGCTAGATTCATCCACATGTGAAACATCCTCTCCATCCCTGTACTGTCAAGAACACAGAACAATACAGCACAGTAACAGGCCCTTCGGCCCACAATGTTTGTGCTCAACATGATGCCAGGTGAAACTGATCTCATCTGCCTGTAGGTGATCCACATCCCTCTATTCCCTGCACTTCCATGTACCCATCTAACAGCCTCACAACTGATCTCACCTGCTGTGAGCCACTGATCAACAGCGACTGGTTTCACCGGGTTGTGCTGCCTGTCCTCCCAGCAGAACACTGAGGCATGGACGTACAGGGCAGTGAGTGTCTCCACAGTGCACCACACCTCACCAGGTTTAGACTTGGGTCAGGCTGTGCTGCCATAGCTTGAGGCTTCCTGAGGCTGACAGCAAAGAGCCAACTAAATCCAGTTCTTTAGACTTTACTTTAGACTTTAGAGATACAACGTGGTAACAGGCTCTTCAGCCCACCAAGTCTGCACTGACCAGTGAACGACCAGTGACCGGCACGGTGGCGAATGCTTTACAGCGAATGCAGCGCCGAAGACCCAGGTACGATCCCAAATACGGGTACTGTCTGTACGGAGTTTGTACGTTCTCCCCGTGACCTGTGTGGGTTTTCTCCGATATCTTTAGTTTCCTCCCACACTCCAAAGACGTATTGGTATGTAGGTTAATTGGCTTGGTAAATATGAAAACTGTTCCTTGTGGGTGTGGGATAGTGTTAATAAACGGGGATCGCTGGTCGGCGCGGACCTGGTGGGCCGAAGGGCCTGTTTCTGTGCTGTATCTCTAAACTAAGCCCGTACAGTGCTACTATCCTACACACTGGGGACAAGTTAACCTGGGGTAGTCCAGAGCTACAGCTGGTAGTGCTGCTGCTCAAGGCTTCAAAGATCTGGGCTCAATCCTGACCTCTGGTGCTGTCTATGTGGGATCAACACACAACCATGAGTTTCCTTGGGACACTGGTTTGCTTCCACATTTGAAAACTGGATGTTGGGTTAATTGGCAAGTGTAAGTTAACCCCTTTATACGAATGATGGGCAAGGGAATGAGGGCGAGAATGGAATTGATGAGAACGCAGGAAGAAAAATGGGTTAATATACACGAGTGTTTCATATTTGCTGACGTCTGTGAGATAGTAGGCTTCATCTTCATCTTTCCTGCTAAATATGTCCAACTTTCTGGTCCATTTTCTAGATTTCTAATCATTCACTTTGTGACTTTCATCCCTATTTCTGGTAAAGGTTTGGACATTTCAGGACTTGTTTCTCACTGGCACCCCCTGCTGTATTTAGAGTTGCTGCCTTACATGTCAGAGACCCGGGTTCGATCCTGACTCCAGGTGCTGTCTATATGGAGTTTGCACGCTCCCCCCGTGACCTGCGTGGGTTTTCTCCGGAAGCTCCGGTTTCCTCCCACACTCCAAAGACGTGCAGGTTTGTAGGCTAAATGGCTTGGTAAAATTGTAAATTGTCCCTAGTGTGTGTAGAATAGTGCTAGTGTACAGAGATCGCTGGTCACCATGGACTCGGTGGGCCGAAGGGCTGTTTCCGCGCTGTATCTCTAAACTAAACTGAACTAAACTTTATTCCTTTGCAGGTCTTTACTAAATTTATTCCAAAGAGAACTCTATATATGAAAAACTTGCCCCACACATCTCCATGAAGCTTCCCCCCACTCCCTGTAGTGTTGGGCATTCCCACCCTGGGAAATAGGTTCTGTCTGTCCACCCTATCCATGCCTCTCATCACTTTATATACTTCTATCAAGGCTCCTCTCAACTTCTGACTTTTGAGAGAAAACAATCCAAGCCTATGCAAGCTCTCCCTGCAGCTGAAACCCTCTAATCCAGGCATCATTCTGGTAAATCTCTGCACCCTCCCCAAAGCCTCCACGTCTGTCCTGTAATGGGGGCGACCAGACTTGCACTCCACCAGTTACAACTTCCCACCCCATCCCTTTGCTCTTTCCATGGGGACCACTCCCTCCATAACTCCTTGGTTCACTCTTCCCTTCCCACCCCATCCCTTTGCTCTTTCCATGGGGACCACTCTCTCCATAACTCCTTGGTTCACTCTTCCCTTCCCACCCCATCCCTTTGCTCTTTCCATGGGGACCACTCCCTCCATAACTCCTTGGTTCCCTCTTCTCTTCCCACCCCATCCCTTTGCTCTTTCCATGGAGACCACTCCCTCCATAACTCCTTGGTTCACTCTTCCCTTCCCACCCAAACCAGCTCCTCCTCAGGGACTGCGGGAGATGTACAGAGGGATCTTGGGTTTCCTGCAAGTAGCAACACGAGTAAACAGAAGACAGATGGTGTGCTTGTGTTCATAGGTCAGGACAGAGAGTACAAGAGGCAAGAGTTCATGATGCCGTTTTACAGGACTTGGGTTAGGTCGCATGTGGAGTATTGGGTGCAGTTTGAGCGCTCCACCACTGAAGGATACGGAGGTGTTGGAGAGGATGCAGAGGAGGTTTACCAGAATGATGCCTGGATTAGGGGGCATTCACTACAGGGAAGGAAGGGTGGGACAAACCTGGATTGTTTTCTCTGAAGGATGGGGGGAGACCTGATAGTACAATAATATATTATAATATAATGTAATATAATATATAACAGTAAAAATATAAAATTATGGGAGGCTTAGATAGGGTAGACAGTCAGAATCCTTTTCCCAGGATGGAAAAATCAAATGTGGACGAGGATCCCTTTTACATCAATGCTGTTAAGGTCCATGCCATGAATTGTATATTTTATCCTTGCATTTGACCTCCCAAACTGCAGCACCTCACACGAGGGTGGATGAAACTCCACCTGCCATTTCTGTATCTTGCTGTATACTTTGACAGCCTTCCTCGCAGCCCGCGCACGACTCCAGCAATCTTAAAGGTGAAAGTTTAGAAGAGAGGTATGGGACAGCTTTTTTTTTTACAGAGGGTGCTGAGTGCCGGGAACACACTGCCAGGTGTGGTGATTGTACAGGATACGTTAGAGGTGTTTAAAAGACTGGTGGATAGGCACATGGACATGCAGGGAATGTGGGGACATGGGATATTTGAAGGTAGATAAGTGATGTTCTTGGCTCATTTTTGGCACAGACATTGAGGGGGAAGGGAAATGGTTCACGTACAGGCGGGTGAGATTAGACTCATTTGCCATAATATTCGGCACAAACATGGTGGGCCGAAAGGCCCCTTTCCTGTGCTGTACTGTTCTATGTTCATCTCTTCCACAGTTCCCCCCCCAGTCACGCTGTTCTTTACCGATCCTTAGTACACTCATCTCCCACCCTCAGTCCCTCAGTTCCCTGTTATCCCCCTCGTTCTCGCAACACTCCCCAGTCCAAACAACTGAAGCTAATTATCTTTGCATTTCATACTCTGTGCAAGAAAGGCTAACATCCTGATTTCCTTTCTAATTCCTTGGCATCCAGTATGTCAACCTTTTATGTTTCATGAATGACAAATCCCAGATCTCCGAGTGCAGTAACCTTCTGTAGTCTCACATAAATATCTGTTTCTTCTCTTCTTTCACTCCATTTCTGCCCCCTCATTTCTTTGGTTTAAGGTAATTCAAAATAATATTTGACAAGCAATTTTGGTTTGCAAAATCGTCTCAAATTTTGAAACATAGAAAATGCAGAGGAGTGGGAGACTATCCAAGTGTAATCCCTGCCTTCTCCCAGGTTCCCTCTTGCCCCAGAACAATTTCTAACTCCTTCTTGAATATATTTCATGCTTTGGCTTCAACTGCCCTTCTGTGGTGGAATACTCCCCAGGTTCTCCCTCCTGTTGAAGACATTTCTCCCATGTCAGTCCCAGTCCCATGTCCCATGTCAGTCCCATGTCAGTCCCAGTCCCATGTCCCATGTCAGTCCCATGTGGTTCACCATGTTTCCTTGGACGGTGACCAGGAACATTCTTTCTGCATCTCATCTGACCAGCATTGTTAGTATTTATGAGATCTCCTCTCATTATCCCAACGTGCACCAATGACAGTTCGGCCATCCCAGAGATCAGTCTGGTGAACTTGCACTGTACTCCCCCATCAATGGCAAGAACATCCTTCCTCAGATAAGGAGACTAAAACTGCATACAATATTCATGGTGTGGTTTCACCATGGCCCAATACATTTACAGTAAGACATCACTGCTTCTGTATTTGAAACTTCTCGCTATGAAGGCAGTTTGTCTTGTGAATCTGTTTGCTTTCTCTGGCCAGTGTACAAGGATACTCAGGTCTGACTGCACCTCTGCTGTTCCCAATCTATCCACACTGAGATAACCTGTCCTGATTTTTATCACCACAGAGGACCACCCTGCACTGATCCTCACTCTCTATATCTGCCATGTAGGGCGGCACGGTAGCGCAGCGGTAGAGTTGCTGCTTTACAGCGAATGCAGCGCCGGAGACTCAGGTTCGATCCTGACTATGGGTGCTGCACTGTAAGGAGTTTGTACGTTCTCCCCGTGACCTGCGTGGGTTTTCTCCGAGATCTTCGGTTTCCTCCCACACTCCAAAGACTTACAGGTATGTAGGTTAATTGGCTGGGTAAATGTAAAAGTTGTCCCTAGTGGGTGTAGGATAGTGTTAATGTACGGGGATCACTGGGCGGCACGGACTTGGAGGGCCGAAAAGGCCTGTGTCCGGCTGTATATATATGATATGATGATGATGTATCTGTCCACTCCCTCAACCTGTCCAAATCAACCTGCACCCTCTCTGCTTCCTCAAGGCTCACCTCCCACACAGCTTTGGGCCATCGATAAACTTGCCGATATTAGGGGGTTTTAGCTACAGGGAGAGATTGGACAGACTGGGAGTGTTTTTCTCTGGAACGCCGGAGGTTGCGGAGAGACCTGACAGAAGTATATAAAATTATGAGAGGCATAGATAGGGTAGACAGTCAGAACCTTTTTCTCAAGATGGAAGTATCAAATACTAGAGGGCATAGCTTTAAGATGGAGGATGAGGGTCTAGACTAAGAACGATCCAACGCACAAGACCTCTACGGCGGTCCAGGCGGACAAAGTTATCTTGAACTCAACAGCTGTGAAGGCGGATGAAGGATGCAACAGGTCTATCAGCTCCAATCGTCTTGGTTCCCTTGCCATTGGAATTACTTGTTTGATTTATGAAGGACCATGTGCTTCTTGGAGTGCAACATCAAGTACACGTTAAACAAACACACACACAGGCGTCTTCCACCTCGAGGGGTAGCCACGACGACCAAGGTAAGAGAGGCAAAGTTTAAAGGAGATGTGCCGGGCAAGTTTTGTTTACACAGAGAGTGATGAGTGCCTGGAATACACTGCTGGGGGTGGAGGTTGAAGCAGACACATTAGTGGCATTGAAAGACTTTTGGATCAACATATGCATATGTACAGAATATGGGTTATGTACAGGTAGATAATGGACTTGACCATGTTCGGCATAGATATTGTGGTTGAAAGCGCCTGTTCTTGTGCTGTACTGTTCTATGTTCTATAATTACATCTAATTCCCTCATCCTCATCAATAGACAATAGGTGCAGGAGGAGGCCATTCAGCCATTCAAGCCAGCACCACCATTCAATGTGATCATGGCTGATCATTTTCAATCAGTACCCCGTTCCTGCCTTCTCCCCATATCCCCTGACTCCGCTATCTTTCAGAGCTCTATCTAGCTCTCTCTTGAAAGCATCCAGAGAATTGGCCTCCACTGTCTTCTGAGGCAGAGAATTCCACAGATTTACAACTCTCTGACTGAAAAAGTTTTTCCTCATCTCCGTTCTAAATGGCCTACCCCTTATTCTTAAACTGTGGCCCCTGGTTCTGGACTCCCCCAACATTGGGAACATGTTTCCTGCCTCTAACGTGTCCAACCCCTTAATAATCTTATGTTTCAATAAGATCCCCTCTCATCCTTCTAAATTCCAGTGTATACAAGGGAATTAACCTAGTGAATCTACACTGCACGCCCTCAATAGCAAAAATATCCTTCCTCAAATTTGGAGACCAAAACTGCACACAGTATTCCAGGTGCGGTCTCACTAGGGCCATGTACAACTGCAGAAGGACCTCTTTGCTCCTATACTCAACTCCCCTTGTTATGAAGGCCAACATTCCATTGGCTTTCTTCACTGCCTGCTGTACCTGCATGCTTCCTTTCAGTGACTGATGCACTAGGACACCCAGATCTCGTTGTACGTCACCTTTTCCTAACTTGACACCATTCAGATAATAATCTGCCTTCCTATTCTTACCACCAAAGTGGATAACCTCACACTTATCCACATTAAACTGCATCTGCCTACTCACACAACCTGTCCAAGTCACCCTGCATCCTCATAGCATCCTCCTCACAGTTCACACTGCCACCTAGCTTTGTGTCATCTGCAAATTTGCTAATGGTACTTTTAATCCCGTCATCCAAGTCATTAATATATATTGTTAATAGCTGCGGTCCTTGCAGTACCTTGCAGCACCCCACTAGTCACTGCCTGCCATTCTGAAAGGGACCCATTTATCCCCACTCTTTGCTTTCTGTCTGCCAACCAATTTTCTATCCATGTCAGTACCCTACCCCCAATGCCATGTGCTCTAATCAGTATATATTATCAACAGCTGGGCTCCCAACATAGATCCTTGTGATACCCAACCCATCACTGCCTGCCACATTCGTAAGTTCATAAGTTCTAGGGGCAGAATTAGGCCCTTCGACCCACCACTATTCAATTATGGATGATCTATCTTTCCCTCACAACCCCATTCTCCTCCCCATAACCCTTGACACCTTTACTAATCAAGAATCTGTCAAACTCCTCCTTAAAAATACGCAATGTCTTGGCTTCCACAGCCTTCTGTGGCAATGGATTCCACAAATTCATCACACAGTGACTAAAGAAATTCCTCCTCATCTCCTTCCTAAAGGTACATCCTTTAATTCTGAGGCTATGGACTCTGGTCCTAGTCTCTCCCACAAGTGGAAACATCCTCTCCACATTCACTCTATCCAGGTCTTTCATTATTCGGTAAGTTTCAATGAGGTCCCCCTCATCCTTCTAAACCTCAGCGAGTACAGGCCCAGTGCTGACAAACGCTCATCGTACATTAACCCACACATTCCTGGGATCATTCTTGTAAATCTAGTCCTTGTGAAATAAATACTAACACTGCATTTGTCTTATTTACTACTGATTTAACTTGGAAATTAGCCACCTGAATCTTGTTTACTGACAGCCAACCATTTCTTCATCCACATCAATACCCTACATGAATGGTGCTTTAATTTTGCTCTTTAATTTTTTTTCTGGGACATTTTCAAAAGCTTTCTGAAAATCCCATTACACCACATTCACTGGATCTTTCTCTTCCATTTTCAGTTACATCATTAAACAAATCTGCAGATTTGTCAAGCAGGATTTCTCTTTCATGAATTCATGTTGGCCATTGTCCCATCCTGTCAGTCTTCCCTAAGTTGGACACAAAAATCTGGCCTACCTCAGTGGGGTAGCTCTTAATGATAGCGGAGTCAAGGGATATGGGGAGAAGGCAGGAACGGGGTACTGATTGTGCATGATCACGGTGAATGGTGGTGCTGGCTCGAAGGGCTGAATGGCCTACTCCTGCACCTATTGACAGGCAGCATCTCTGGAGAGAAGGAATGGGTGACGTTTCGGGACATCACTCATTCCCTCTTTCCAGAGATGCTGCCCGACCCGCTGAGTTTCTCCAGCATTTTGTGTATCATCTTTGGTGTAAACCAGTATCTGCAGTTCCTTCCTACACAGTCTTCCCCAAGTGTTTAATTTAGTTTAGTTTAGAGATACAACGCAGAAACAGGCTCTCCGACCCACCAAGACCACGCCGACCAGCGATTCCCACACAGTAACACTATCCTACAAATTAGGGACAATTTACAATTTTTATATAGGCCAATTAACCTACAAACCTGCACGTCTTTGAAATGTGGGAGGAAACCGGAGCACCTGAAGAAAACCCACGCGGTCACAGGGAGAACATTCAAACTCTGCACAAACAGCACCCATAGTCAGAATCAAACCCAAGTCTCTGGCGCTGTAAGGCAGCAACTCTACCGCTGCGCCACCATGGAATCTCATGATGCTCTACAATTTCATCTTCTGTACTCACCCAAGCTTTTTCCCAGCCTTTTTCTCAATCAGCTACAAATGTATATTCCCTGTTTTCTCTCCACTTCTGTCTAAATATTGGGTCAGTACATACCTGCCAATCCCTTGGAGCTGTTGCAGAGATTAAACCACATGGGGAAATCTCCACCAAAGCACCCCTTATGTCAAAGATTACTTCCTAAAGTACTCTGCAATGGAAACTATCAGGACCTGGGGATTTATTGGTCTTTAAGCTCTTCAATTTCACTACTGCCATTTCCCTATAATGATTTAATCTAATTCCTCCCTCTCCTTCTATCATGTGTTCCACAACATTCCCGGGAGGTTATCTGTATCTTTGATAAAAATGTATTTAATTGGTGTGCCATTAATTTGTTCCCCATTACTAGGTTAATTCCCGGAATGGCGGGACTTTCGTATGTTGAAAGGCTGGAGCAATTAGGCTTGTATACACTGGAATTTAGAAGGACGAGGGGGGATCTTATTGAAACATATAAGATAATTAGGAGATTGGACACATTAGAGGCAGGAAACATGTTCCCAATGTTGGGGGAGTCCAGAACAAGGGGCCACAGTTTAAGAATAAGGGGTAGGCCATTTAGAACGGAGATGAGGAAGAACTTTTTCAGTCAGAGAGTGGTGAAGGTGTGGAATTCTCTGCCTCAGAAGGCAGTGGAGGCCAGTTCGTTGGATGCTTTCAAGAGAGAGCTGGATAGAGCTCTTAAGGATAGCGGAGTGAGGGGGTATGGGGAGAAGGCAGGAACGGGGTACTGATTGAGAGTGATCAGCCATGATCGCATTGAATGGCGGTGCTGGCTCGAAGGGCTGAATGGCCTACTCCTGCACCTATTGTCTATTGTCTATTATAAATGTCCCCGTTTTTAACTTGAGACAGGTTACAGGTGGCATCACTAACATTTCTTTCTTCACATATCTAACAAAAGCTTTTATAGTCAGTTTCTGTTTGTGTCTCTGCTAAACTTGACAAGTTCCCATGTTGTAGTTGTAATGTTTTGGAGTATGTTCCCATTCTACTCCTGAAGGTGATCATTCCTGAACCATGAGACTATGGTCCATGAGGCCAGACCCCAACCATGAAGACCATTTCTCCCTGTCAACTCCATTCCTTCCCTTCATATTTTTAAAACTTTAATTCATTCCTAATGAACACAAATCAAGTTTCTGTAATCCTTCCTGGTAATATAACCCTGATGATGCAAGTATCATTCTGACAAATCAAAACTGTTGATTGTGAGAACATTATGGGTTTCGGAACTTAATTCTTATAACTGTGAGGTGGTACACTCTGGAAGATCTAATAATGGTATGGGAAGCATGGTGGTGCAGTGGTAGAGTTGCTGCCTCACAGCGTCAGAGAACCGGGTTCCATCCTGATTACGGGTGCTGTTTAACGGAGTTTGTACATTCTCCCTGTGTGTTTTCTCCGGGTGCTCCAATTTCCTCACACACTCCAAAGATGTACAGGTTTGTAGGTTAATTGGCTTTGGTAAAATTATAAATTGCCTCTAATGTGTAGGGTAGTGTACAGGCTGATCGCTGGTTGGCACGGACTCGGTGGGCTGAAGGGCCTGTTTCCACACTGCAACTCTAAAGTCTAATGTAAAGTAAATGGTAGAACATACACCATGAATTTTAGAGTACTAGGTAGTAATACGATACAGAGAAACTTTGGTAAAAACTCTGAGATGTATTGATAGGACAGATAGGAGGAAACATCGGCCAGAGTAGCGGTGACCATAACCACAGGACAGCTGTTTCAGATGGAATCCAAGGAAAGCCTTTTTTCACTAGAGGGTGATTGGAATCTGGAATACAATGTCTGGGTGTGTAGTGGAGGCAAAGTCTCCACAACATTTCAGAAGTATCTGCATGAGTAGAGCGGAACGGTGGCACAGCGAACAGTGTTGTAGCCTTACAATAGACAATAGGTGCAGGAGGAGGCCATTCGGCCCTTTGAGCCAGCATCGCCATTCAATGTGATCATGGCTGATCATTCTCAATCAGTACCCCGTTCCTGCCTTCTCCCCACACCCCCTGACTCCGCTATCGTTAAGAGCTCTATCCAGCTCTCTCTTGAATGCATTCAGAGAATTGGCCTCCACTGCCTTCTGAGGCAGAGAATTCCACAGATTTACAACTGAGTAAACCTACGCTGCACGCCCTCAAGAGCAAGAATATCCTTCCTCAAATTTGGAGACCAAAACTGCACACAGTACTCCAGGTGCGGTCTCACTAGGGCCCTGTACAACTGCAGAAGGATCTCTTTGCTCCTATACTCAACTCCTCTTGTTATGAAGGCCAACATTCCATTGGCTTTCTTCACTGCCTGCTGTACCTGCATGCTTCCTTTCAGTGACTGATGCACTAGGACACCCAGATCTCGTTGTACGTCCCTTGTTCCTAACTTGACACCATTCAGATAATACTCTGCCTTCCTATTCTTACCACCAAAGTGGATAACCTCACACTTATCCACATTAAACTGCATCTGCCATGCATCCGCCCACTCACACAACCTGTCCAAGTCACCCTGCAACCTCATAGCATCTTCCTCACAGTTGACACTACCACCCAGCTTTGTATCATCTGCAAATTTGCTAATGGTACTTTTAATCCCTTCATCCAAGTCATTAATGTATATTGTAAATAGCTGCGGTCCCAGCACCGAGCCTTGCGGTACCCCATTAGTTACTGCCTGCCATTCTGAAAGGGACCCATTTATCCCCACTCTTTGTTTTCTGTCTGTCAACCAATTTTCTATCCATGTCAGTACCCTACCTCCAATACCATGTGCTCTAATTTTGCCCACTAATCTCCTATGTGGAACCTTGTCAAAGACTTTCTGAAAGTCAAGGTACACCACATCCACCGGCTCTCCCCTGTCAATTTTCCTGATTACATCCTCAAAGAATTCCAGAAGATTAGTCAAGCATGATTTCCCCTTCGTAAATCCATGCTGACTCGGAACAATCCTGTTACTACTATCCAAATGTTCCGCAATTTCGTCTTTTATAATTGACTCCAGCATCTTCCCCACCACTGATGTCAGACTAACTGGTCTATAATTTCCCGTTTTCTCTCTCCCTCCTTTCTTAAAAAGTGGGACAACATTAGCTACCCTCCAATCCATAGGAACTGATCCTAAATCTATAGAACATTGGAAAATGATCACCAATGCGTCCACAATTTCCAGCGCCACCTCCTTATGTACTCTGGGATGCAGACCATCAGGCCCTGGGGATTTATCAGCCTTCAGTCCCATCAGCCTACCCAACACCATTTCCTGCCTAATGTGGATTTCCTTCAGTTCCTCCTTCACCCTAGGATCTCTGGCCACTAGAACATCTGGGAGTTTGCTTGTATCTTCCTTAGTGAAGACAGATCCAAAGTACCGGTTCAACTCGTCTGCCATTTCCTTGTTTCCCATAATAAATTCCCCCGCTTCTGTCTTCAAGGGACCCACATTTGCCTTGACTATTTTTTTCCTCTTTACATACCTAAAAAAGCTTTTACTATCCTCCTTTATATTATTGGCTAGTTTACCCTCGTACCTCATCTTTTCTCCCCGTATTGCCTTCTTAGTCATCTTCTGTTGCTCTTTAAAAGAGTCCCAATCCTCTGTCTTCCCACTCTTCTTTGCTTTGTTGTACTTCTGCTCTTTTATTTTTATGCTGTCCTTGACTTCCCTTGTCAGCCTCAGGTGTCTCTTACTCCCCTTGGAATCTTTCCTCCTCATTGGGATAAATTGATCCTGCAACTTCTGCATTATTCCCAGGAATACCTGTTCCACCGTCTTCCCTGCGAGGGCCTCCTTCCAGTCAATTCTGGCCAGCTCCTGCCTCATGCCTCTGTAATCCCCTTTGCTATACTGTAATACTGACACTTCCGATTTTCCCTTCTCCCTCTCAATTTATAGAGTAAAACTTATCATACTGCAGGCCCCGATGGTGTGACGGGCAGAGTGCTGAGGGAATGTGCAGACCAATTATCTGAGGTCTTCACAAAAATCTTCAACCTGTCCCTTTTAAAATCCACCATCCCTCCCTGCCTGAAGTCCGCCATAATCATCCCACTGCCGAAAAAGTCTGTCATCAGCGGTCTTAACGACTACCGTCCGGTAGCACTCACACCGGTCATCACAAAGTGCTTCGAGAGACTGGTCCTGCAGCACATCAAAGCCAGCCTCCCACCCACCTTCGACCCACACCAGTTTGCCTACAGAGCAAATAGGTCTACAGGGGATGCCATCGACACTGCTCTTCACACTGCACTGACCCACCTTGAACACCAGGGGAGCTATGTGAGGATGCTCTTCCTCGACTTCAGCTCTGCCTTTAACATGGTCACCCCGAGCAGACTGGTCACCAAACTTTCCGACCTTGGATTTTCCCAAACCATCTGCCAATGGATCAAGGACTTCCTGACCAACCGCCCCCAGACCGTCAAAATAGGCCCTCACCTCTCCTCCACCATTACACTGAGCACCGGCTCACCACAGGGCTGTGTGTTGAGCCCCATCCTTTACTCCCTCTACACTCACGACTGCGCCCCCACCCATCCCACCAACACCATCATCAAGTTCGCGGATGACACGACTGTGGTTGGACTCATCTCAGAAGGAGATGAGACAGCCTATAGGGATGAAATCCAAAGGCTGGCAGCATGGTGTTCAGTGAACAATCTGGTCCTGAACTCCTCCAAAACAAAGGAACTTATAATTGACTTTAGAAAAACCAGTGGAGATTACGACCCACTCTACATCAATGGGGTCTGTGTGGAAAGGGTACCAGCTTTCAGGTTCCTGGGTACGCACATCGCAGAGGATCTTACCTGGTCTACCAACACCATCACCACAGTAAAGAAGGCACAGCAGAGACTCCACTTCCTGAGGATCCTCAGGAAAACCAACCTGCAGGAGAAGCTCATGTTGTCCTTCTATCGCTGCTCCATCGAGAGTGTGCTGGCATACTGTATAACCACATGGTATGCCAGCTGCTCAGAAAAGGACAGGAAGGCCCTTCAGAGGGTCATCACGACGGCCCAGAAGATCATCGGCTGCTCACTGCCCTCCCTGGAGCACCTGTTCAGCCTACGCTGCCTCAGTAGAGCAGGCAAAATAATAAAAGATCCATCCCACCCCGGCCACCGTCTGTTTGTTCATCTGCCCTCTGGTCGACGTTTCAGGTCGATCAAATCCCGAACAAACAGACTTAAAAACAGTTTTTACCCCAGGGCCATACGAGAACTGAACACTACCTTTGCACTAGGCAACACCGTTAAAAAATCTTGTACTTAATATAATTGTATTTAATTGTATTTATGTATTTATTTGTTTTTGCATTTATTGCATATATGTTTGTACGCACTGTCAGGATTGGCTATTTTTTAATTTCGTTGTACTCGTTGCAATGACAATAAATGAATATTATTATTATTATTATCACTGCCTCCTAATAGCTCTTTTACCTCGAGTCCCCTTATCAGATCAGGTTCATTACACAACACTAAATCCAGAATTGCCTTCTCCCTAGTTGGCTCCAGTACAAGCTATTCTAAGAATCCATCTCGGAGACACTCCACAAACTCTCTTTCCTGGGGTCCATTACCAACCTGATTTTCCCAGTCTACCTGCATGTTGAAATCTCCCATAACCACCATAGCATTAGATTTGCGACATGCCAATTTTAGCTCCTCATTCAACTTGCACCCTATGTCGAGGTTACTGTTTGGGGGCCTGTAGATAACTCCCATTAGGGTCTTTTTACCCTTACAATTCCTCATTTCTACCCATACTGATTCTACATCTCCTGATTCTATGTCATTCCTTGCAAGAGAGTGAATATCATTCCTCACCAACAGAGCGACCCCACCCCCTCTGCCCACCTGTCTGTCTTTTCTATATGTTGTGTACCCCTGAATATTTAGTTCCCAGCCCTGGTCCTCTTGTAGCCATGTCTCAGTGATTCCCCACAACATCATACTTGCCAATGTCTAACTGAGCCTCAAGCTCATCCACTTTATTTCTTATACTTCACGCATTTAAATACAACACTTTAATTTCCGTATTCACCTCCCCTCTCACACCAGTCACAATTGGCCCTGACCTTACTCTCTTATCCCTTCTAGAACTTCCCTCCCCATTCATTCGAGAGTCCTTTGCAATTTCTCCTGTATTTGCTTCCCCTTTAACTCCATCTCCATATTCCCAGTTTGTCAACCCCTCCCCCCCACTACTTAGTTTAAAGCCACACTTGTAGCACTAGCAAACCTACCTGCCAGAATGTTGGTCCCCCTGCTGTTAAGGTGTAACCCGTCCCTTTTGTACAGGTCACCCCTACCCCAGAAGAGATCCCAGTTGTCTAGAAATCTAAATCCCTGCTCCCTGCACCAGCTCCTCAGCCATAAATTCATATCCCCGATCTCTCTGTTCCTGCCCTCACCAGCACGAGGTACAGGCAGCAGTCCAGACAACCACCTTCAACGTCCTACTTCTCAGTCTTCTTCCTAACTCTCTAAACTCACGTTGCAGTATCTCCTTCCTCTTCCTCCCGACGTCGTTCGTGCCCACGTGCACAACTACTTCCGGTTGATCGCCTTCCCTCGCTAGGATGTTCTGAAGCCGCCCCGTGATGTCTTGAACCCTGGCACCAGGGAGGCAACAGACCATCCTCGAGTCCCGCCTGCAGCCACAGAATCTACTGTCCGTACCTCGGACAATGGAGTCACCAACTACTATGGCTCTTCCTGACATTGGTCTCCCCGG
Organism: Rhinoraja longicauda; assembly: GCF_053455715.1. Taxonomy (NCBI): domain Eukaryota; kingdom Metazoa; phylum Chordata; class Chondrichthyes; order Rajiformes; family Arhynchobatidae; genus Rhinoraja; species Rhinoraja longicauda. The sequence continues at coordinate 33,477,707 of NC_135978.1, read as the reverse complement.
TCGAGTTTCCTTGCCTGGGTTAGATGGTACATAACTCTATGACTATGTTTCATGCTACATAACTCTATGACTTAAGAACTAGTGGATAGGCCCACCCATATCAAAGCAATGGCCAAGAAAGCACACCAACGCCTCTTCTTGCTTAGAAGGCTTAGGAAGTTCAACATGTCCCCAACAACTCTCACCAACTTCTACAGATGCGCTGTAGAAAGCGTTTTGTTGGGATGCATCACATCATGGTTTGGGAACAGCCACATCCTAGACTGCGAGAAATTGCTGACATGGCAGAAGCCATCACATAAACCAACCTTTCCATTGACTCCATCTACACCTCACGTTGCCTCGGCAAGGCCAGCAGCAAATTCAAGGATGAGTCACATCCCAGTCACTCCCTCTTCTCCCCTCTCCCATCGGGCAAGAGGTACAGAAGTGTGAAAATGCACACCTCCAGGTTTGGAACAGTTTCTTCCCGGCTGTTATCAGGCAACTGGACCACCCTACAAACAACTAGAGAACAGTCCCGAACTACTATCTACCTCATTGGAGACCCTTGGAGTTTCTTTAAGCGGACTTTACTGGACTTTATTTTGCACTAAACGTTATTCTCTTTATCTTGCTTGATTGTAATCATGTATAGTCTTTTTGCTAATTGCATAGCACGCAACAAAAAGCTTTTCACCGTATCTTGGTAGATGTGACAATAAACTAAACTACGAATATGATAGATAAGTATTTGGTGGTTGACACTGATGTGGTGGGTCAAAGGACCTGTTTCTGTGCTGTGTGACTCTTAGAAGCCGTACTACAATGAGGTAGCTAACACAGCTTTCCTACAGCAGCATTCTCACATGTTCATCTCACCAGGGGTTTACAAGGATGCTCTCACATTGATTCCATTCCTGTTTTCCAAAAGCTTTGCTATTGCGTGTTTAATAATATTACAAGTATTGTCACACTGCTGATGTCAGGCTAACTGGTCTGTAATTCCATGTTTCCTCTCCTTTTGTAAATCATGGTTACACAAAATATCCTCCAATCCGTAGAAACTGATCCAGAGTCTAAAGCACTTTGGAAAAATGACCATCAGAGCATCCACTATTTCCTGAGACTCTTCCCTAACTACTTGCAGACCACTGGGCTCTGGCAAGATTAGTTTAATGATAGAGCGCGGAAACAGGCCCTTCGGCCCACCGAGTCCATGCCGACCAATGGTCCCCGTAAACTTACACTATCCTACACACACTAGGGACAATTTTACAATTACAGCAAGCCAATTCACCTCCACGTCTTTGGAGTGTGGGAGGAAACCGGAGATCCCGGAGAAAATCCCAGCCGATCACGGGGAGAACGTACAAACTCCAGATACCCGGGTCTCTGGCGCTGTGAGGCAGCAGCTCGACCTCTGCTCCACTGTGCCACTCTGCCTGATCCATGTTATAAACCCCCCCATCTCAGGCTGTAAGGTGCTAACATTTGTCTTCATTAATTATTTTATCTTCACACACCGACAGAAACTTTACAATCAGTTTATATGTTCCGTGCCAGGTAATTTCCCTTCCTAAAACACACATTATCTGCATCACCAGGAACCGAGCAAGATGCTGTACAGGTTATATACAAGAATGTGTACTTTTAATCTTTCCCTCTCTAGAAGTATCCTACAATTTCTACATGTTTGAGACAAATGCAATTTTAAGTTATGTTGAAACATTAAATCATATAATTTATGGAAAAGAATGAACTGGATATTCATAAATGGGCAGTGACCTCCTGCAGCCCATTGCCGAGACTTGGACTCTGGACTGTCACCAACTCCCCACAGCTCCATGCTAGACATTAGCCCCAAATTGTAGTTATCCTGGGGAAGATCATAAGTCATAGGTGCAAAATTAGGCCATTCGGCCCATCGAGTCTACTCCAGGCTCTATCATGGCTGATCTATCTTTGCCTCTCAACACCATTCTCCTGCCTTCTCCCCGTAACCTCTGACACCAGCACTAATGAAGAACCCATCAATCTCTGCTTTAAAAATACAGAGAGAAGGAGATAAAAGGGCTGAGGTGGGAAAAAGGCTGAGGGGATGAGTTTGGAGGAGGGGAGGGGGAGGGAAGGGTGAAGGAGAGAGAGGCAGAGAGAGTGAGGCAGAGAGATGTGACAGGCAGAGAGTGAAAGAGGCAGAGCGGCAGAGAAAGAGGTAAAATAGAGAGAGAGGCAGAGGAAGGGGGAGAGAGGGAAAGGGGGAGAGTTAAGGGGCAGAGAGGGAGAGAGAGAGGGAGGGGGGGAGAGGGAGAGGGGAGGAGAGGGGGAGGAGGGAGAGGGGGAGAGGGGGAGGAGGGAGAGGGGGAGGAGGGAGAGGGGGAGGAGGGAGAGGGGGAGGAGGAGGAGGGAGAGGGGGAGAGGGGGAGGAGGGAGAGGGGGAGAGGGGGAGGAGGGAGAGGGGGAGAGGGGGAGGAGGGAGTGGGGGGGGAGAGGGGGAGAAGGGGGGAGGAGGGAGAGGGGGAGAAGGGGGGGAGGAGGGAGAGGGGGGGAGGGGAGGGGGGGAGGGGGGAGGGGGAAAGGGAGGGGGGAGAGGGGGGGGGAGGAGAGGGAGGGGGGGAGAGGGGGGGGGGGAGAGAGAGAGAGAGAGAGAGAGAGAGAGAGAGAGAGAGAGAGAGAGAGAGAGAGAGACAGAGAGAGAGAGAGAGAGAGAGATGGGGGGAGGGGAGGGGGAGGGAGTGGGAGAGGGAGAGGGAGAGGGAGAGGGAGAGGGAGAGGGAGAGGGAGAGGGAGAGGGAGAGGGAGAGGGAGAGGGAGAGGGAGAGGGAGAGGGAGAGGGAGAGGGAGAGGGAGAGGGAGAGGGAGAGGGAGAGGGAGAGGAAAAAAAAAAAAAAAAAAAAGATTGTTGAATGTAGATTTCTGAAGACTGTGCACAAATGGTGGAGAGTTTGTACCTCAGCATCAGGGCGCTGAAGGGAGGACATTGACTGGATGGTGCTGAGGTCCTGCTCCAGTTTGATGATGAGCTCCTTCTGTCCCACTGTGGTCTTCACCGCCTCGGTCAGCTGTATCTGCAACTCTGCACAGCGAGCTGCAGGGGAAGACCAGCGATATCAACTATCAGCAAATATCACACTGAAAATATGAAATAAACACCCGGCCCCAACAATATAACTGCCTGCCAGTCAGCATCTAGAGGAGAAAACAAACCAGAAGCTAAACAAAAACAGTTTAAGGAGGGATAAAAGTGGGAAAAAATATATATCCAAATCGCAAATAAAAAGAAATGACAAATGTTCAGGAAGTACATACCAGGAAGAAAAGAGGCAGAGTAGAGAAAGAGGGTTTGGAGTAGGTTCCTGGACCCTGCCGAGAGAGAGATCATGCCCAGCAACTGTGCAATGGGCAGTATGAGGCAGCTGCAAAAGTAGACTGGGGTTTGGATGCCTTGCATTGATAGTCAAAGGCATACAGCGTGGAAACAGGCCCTGCGGCCCAACTTGCCCACACTGACCAACATGCCCCATCTAAGAGAGACACAAAATGCTGGAGTAATTCAGCGGGTCAGGCAGCATCTCTGGAGAAAATAGGTGACATTCTGGATCGCGACCCTTCATCTACACTGGTCCCACATGCCTGCACTTGGCCCATATCCCTCTAAACCTATCCTATCCATGTATCTGTCCAAATGTTTCAAACATTGTGATAGTTCCTGCCTCAACTACCTCCTCTGGCAGCTTGTGCCATATTTAGGGTTGCCAACTTCCTCACTCCCATATAAGGGACAAAGGGTGACGCCCTGCGCCCCATGTGACCTCACCCAGCCAGCGGCCACGTGCTCCTACTACACTGATGGCGGCTACCCGGGCCGGGAGGCGGGTTGCTACGCAACCTCTGTTAGGTGGCGCCCGGGCCTACAGTGTCCGGGAGTACAGCGGCCCCCGGCCTACAGTATCTGGGCCTAAAGTGTCCGGGCCTGCAGCGCTGTCCGGGCCTAATACGGGACAACGGCGGTCCCGTACGGGACAAACCATTTTAGCCCAAAATATGGGATGTCCCAGCTAATACACAGTTGGCAACCCTAGCCATATACCTACCACCTTTTGTGTAAAAAAAGTTGCCCCTCAAATTCCTATTTAATCTTTCCCCCCTCATCTTAAATCTATGTCCTCTGGTTCCTGATTCCCCCACTCTGGGTAAAAGACTCTGAGCATTTACTCAAACTATCTCTCTCGTGGTTTTATACACAGGTGGACAATAGCAAAGGTAACAACAGAAAACAGTGGGAAAACTCAGCAGGTAATATCCAGAGGCATAGCCACTGAGCTCCTCCAGCAGTTTGCTGACTGCAGATAAGCTCGGGTTAGAGATGAGAAATGCAGTGCCCTGATTAACAAAGATAAAGACTGGGGGTGCAGGAACTCAAGGAACGGCAAGTCTGACAGCAATCTTACAGGGAGGAGATGTGCAGTCACCTTGCGGTGGATGGAGTGAGAGAAGTGGACAGGGGTGAGGCTGGAACTCATGTTCATGCAGTTACCACCAGATCAAGCCCATCCTCAGCCAGAGATCATAGGATCACAGCAGGATAGGTGACCCCATGACACCACAGTCATTGCACAACCTTTGTGGATCACGGGCAGCACGGTGGCGCAGTGGTAGAGTTGATGCCTTACAGCGCCAGAGATCCGGGTTCCATCCTGACCACGGGTGCTGTCTGTATGGAGTTTGTATGTTCTCCCCGTGACCTCGTGGGTTTTCTCCGGGAGCCCTCCCACATTCCAAAGATGTACAGGTTTGTAGGTTAATTGGCTTCTGTAAAAATTGTAAATTGTCCCAGGAGTAGATTAGCACTAGTGTCTGGGGATCGCTGCTCAGCGCAGATTCTGTGGCTAGATTTATTTTTTTTAGAGATACAGCGCAGAAACAGGCCCTTCGGCCCACCGGGTCCATGCCGCCCAACGATCGCCACACATTAACACTATCCTATACCCACTAGGGACAATTTTTATTTTTTTTACATAAGCCCAGCCAATTAACCTACAAACCTGTACGTCTTTGGAGTGTGGGAGGAAACCGAAGATCTCGGAGAAAACCCACGCAGGTCACGGGGAGAACGTACAAACTCCGTACAGTACAGCACCCGTAGTCAGGATCGAACCTGAGTTTCCGGCACTGCATTCGCTGTAAGGCAGCAACTCTACCGCTGCGCCACCGTGCCGCCCATAGAAGGGCTTGTAGGTAGAAGGGCTTGTTTCCATGCTGCATCTCCAAAACGAAAAAAAAGGGTCGTGCCATCCTTGGCCAGTCTGGCATATAATGGCACTGGCTTGGCACTGTGCCCGTCCTGAAATGGTCTATCCAGACTCAGTGCAGGAAGGCACAGCAAATCCAGGCCAGGCAACACATTTAAAAAAACAAGGCAGGTTTTGTAAGTACCAGAATTATGTTATCACATCAGCATGTGTGTTATTGAGTGCAAATCGGGACTGAACGTGGAGAAGGAATCCATGTGATCTTGAGTGTTTGCAAACTCAATGTATAACAGCCAGTCGACAAGGCAGGGAACTGACACAAGCTCCTCGGCAGCAGCAAAATGAAGGAGCACAAGATATAGGTAGTCTACTGGTCAGTGCATCCCGACCCAAAACGTCACCCCTCCTTTTATTCCGCAGATGCTGCCTGACCTGCTGAGTTACTCCGGCATTTTGTATCTATCTTTGCAGCATCTGCAGTTCCTTCCTACACATTTTGTAATGGACCCAACTTCATTCTACACCATATCCACGCCTTCAATAAACGCTGCGTCTGAAGAGGGGTCCCGACCCGAAACGTCAACCCATCCTTTTTCTCCAGAGATGCTGCCTGACCCACTGACTTAATCTAGCACTTTGTGTCTATCTTTCGTAGAATGGAACTGTCAGGCCACTGGGTCAGATCAGCCAACACTGCGCACACATCTGTCTAACCCTCTATCCTTGGCTGTAGTGGCCCATCTTCCTGTGTCAGCAACGTTTGTGCACATTAGACATTCACACACGTTGTAGTCCTGATGACCAAGCTCACTGACCACTCAGTTATTGGTTATTTTACAGCAGAAGTGATAAAGCTTTCTTAGTGATCAATAGAGTCCATAGAGCGTCCTATTCCAACATTATAAAGCTCTTTTGGTTTTGTTTTTTCAGTGGGAAGCTCTTCAAGCAGATGAATGCAAATAAAAGTTTAGTTTAGTTTAGAGATACAGCATGAAAACAGGACTTTCGGCCATCGAGTCCACACCGACCAGCGATCCCTGCACACTAACACTATCCTACACACACTAGGGACAATTTTACAATGTTACCAAGCCAATTAACCTACAAACCTGCAAGCCTTTGGAGTGTGGGAGCAAACCGGAGATCCCGGAGAAAACCCACGCTGGTCACGGGGCGAACGTACAAACACCATACAGACAGCTCCTGTAGTTAGGATCGAACCTGGGTCTCTGGCGCTGTAAGGCAGCAACTCCACCACTGCGCCACCCCAAATGTAAAAGATCTCTTTGTTTGTTAAGGGTGGCAATAAAAACTGATCTTTTCATACACCAACTTTAATAAATGCACACTTGTTTTGAATGTTTCCAGGTGTGGCCAGGGTTATTCAGGCCAGAGGTCAGTCTAAGCTACAGGCTCCCATTGTCTGTTCTCCAGACACAGAGTGATACAGAACCACACCGGCCGTCAGCCCAACTCATCCATGCCAAATAAGGTGCTCCATCTGAGACATTCCATCTGCCTGTGTTTGGCCCATATTCCTCTCCTGATCTTCTACTGTGTACGGTAGAGAGCACATTGTCTGGTCGCAGCACGGCCTGGTTTGGCAACTTGAATGCGCAGGAGCGACGAAGACTGCAAAACGTGGTGAACACTGCCCAGTCCATCACGGGTACTGACCTCCCCACCATTGAAGGGATCTACAGGAGGTGTTGCCTCAAAAAGGCAGCCCGCATCACCAGAGACCCACACCACCCTGGCCACGCTCTCATTTCACCCCTGCAATCAAGAAAAGATATGAGCTGGAAAACTGTAACGTCTAGGTTCAGAAACAGCTTCTTCCTAACAACTATTAGGCTATTGAGCACCATGGAATCCAACTCCAAACTATGAACTGCCTTGCTTGCACGAGGGGATCGGTGCTTTGTTTTGTTTTATGCTTTATTGTTTGATTGTTTTTTAAATGATTATTGAACTTATTTTTGTCGTTTACTGAGTACTATGTTTATATATCTGTTGTGCTGCTGCAAGTAGGAATTTTATTATACTGTTTCAGGACATATGACAATAAAAACCTCTCGATTCTTAAATCTTTCCAATCCACATATCTATCCGAATGTCTTTTAAATGTTGTTACACCATCTGCCTCAACTACCTGTGGCGGAAGGAACTGCAGATGCTGGTTTAAATGCTGGAGTAACTCAGCAGGACAAGCGGCATCTCTGGAGAGAAGGAATGGGTGATGTTTCGGGTCGAGACCCTTCTTCAGACTGATGACTCAACTACCTCCTCTGGCAGCTCGTTCCATAAATCCACTCCCCTCTGTGGGAAAATATTGCCCCTTAGAATCTTTCCCCTCTCACCTTAAACCAATGCCCTTGAGGTTTTGATTCCTCTACCCTGGAGAAAAAAACCTCTGCATTCACTCTATCTATTCCCCACACAATTGTGCACACCTCTATAAGATCACCCCTCAGCCTCCTGCACTCCATGGAATGCAGCCCCAGCCTGCCCAACCTCAGGCTATCAAGTCCTGGCAACATCCTCATAAATCTTCTCTGTATTCTTTCCAGCTTAATGCCATGTTTCCTACAGCAGGGAGACCACAATACTGAACACAATACTCCTAGTGCAGCTACACCAACGTCTTGTATGAAATATCACATAACTTTCCCATTTTTATACTCAATTCCCTGACTGATGAAGGCCTGCGTGCCATATTAGTTCATTCATTCAGAAAACATCTTCACCACCCTATCTGCTTGCAATTTCTACTCCACAACAATCCTTACTGGTCACTGTGATTATTATGCCCGGCTTTCACTTCCTGAAATGCAACACTTCATACTCATCTGCATTAGTCTCCATTAGCCATTCCTCAGCCTACTTACCCGGTTGATCAAGATCCTGCTAAAACTCTTGATAACCATCTTCATTGTCTACAAATCACCTATTTTTGTGACAGTCATACTGCGTGGAAAGACCCTTCGGCCCAACTTGCCCATACTGACCAACATGCCACATCTACACTAGTCCCACCTGCCCGCGCTTAGAAACATAGAAAATAGGTGCAGGAGTTGGCCATTCGGCCCTTTGAGCCTTTCAATATGATCATGGCTGATCATCCAACTCAGTATCCCGTACCTGCCTTCTCTCCATACCCCCTGATCCCTTTAGCCACAAGGGCCACATCTAACTCCCTCTTAAATATAGCCAATGAACTGGCCTCAACTACCTTCTGTGGCAGAGAATTCCACAGATTCACCACTCTCTGTGTGAAAAAAAACGTTCTCATCTCAGTCCTAAAAGACTTCCCCCTTATCCTTAAACTGTGACCCCTTGTTCTGGACTTCCCCAACATCGGGAACAATCTTCCTGCATCTAGCCTGTCCAACCCCTTAAGAATTTTGTAAGTTTCTATAAGATCCACCCTCAATCTTCTAAATTCCAGCGAGTACAAGCCGAGTCTATCCAGTCTTTCTTCATATGAAAGTCCTGCCATCCCAGCTTGGCCCATAACCCTCTAAACCTAATCTTATCCCTTGTACCTGTCCAAATGTTTCTTAAATGTTATGATAGTACCTGCCTCAACTATCCCCTTCGGCAGCTCGTTCCATACACCCAACAAGCTTTGTGTTAAAAACGGTTCTTATTAAATCCTTCCCCCCTCACCGTAAACCTATGTCCTCTGGTTCTCGATTCCCCTACTCTGGGCAAGATGTGCCTGGTGTATTCATCTCATGATTTTATACACATCTGTAAGATCACCCCTCATCCTCCTGCCCTCTAAAGAATAAAGTCCTAGCCTGCCCAACCTCTTGCTATAGCTCAGGCCCTCGAGTCCTGGCAACATCCTCGTAAATCTTCTCTACAGTCTTTCCAGCTTGAACACATCTTTCCTTCAAAATGGTGACCAGAACTGAACACAAGACGTTAAATGTGAGCTCACTAATGTCTTATACAACTGTAACGTGACCTCCCAAATTCTATACTCATTTTATAGATCGTTGGCTGTGGCTTAAACAGACTCAATGCTTTCCAGTATCATTTGTTGTTTGTCTGTTTATGAAGCATTGATGACTTGTATTTACCAATCCTTTCATGTTTTCCTTTTTCCCTAATTTCCATTTAGTTTAATCCCGTGCACTTTCTACGTTTCTCTCGTATTTCTACGGTATTGATTGTCGGGATAGGGCTCCCTCTTTTATTTCATCCTGGGGTTGATACTCCAGCCTGGCCCTCCAGTCAGGTTTCTATGCAGATGTATCTGCTCAGAATGGCAGCAGTTCCCTCCCTTTCTCCCACGGTTTGCCTTAGAGTAGTTGTTTCCAATCCATTTTAGCCAGATCATTTCACAGCTCAGCCTTCCCTCACCCGAGAACTCCTCGACTATCTCTGATCCTTTGCATGATTGCGAATGCAGCTTAACGTTGCTTGAGATGGAGGTAACATGTATGCCAAACTACCGATCAGGAATGAGGAATTCGGCCGGATAACAGCCAATAACATGAATGGGATGTGTGGAGAAGAACTGCAGATAGACCGAAGACAGACTGGAATAACTCAGCGGGACAGGCAGCGTCTCTGGAGAAGAGGAATAGGTGATGTTTCGGGTGGAACCCCTTCTTCAGACTCATTAATGGGATGTTGCAAAGCGCAGGAAGAGGAGGACACTATCAAAAGACGTGGTGTGGAACATTTGTGACAAGGAAGAGTGTAGACACAAGGAACTTCAGGTGCTGGTTTACAAAAGATGCAAAGTGCTGGAGTAACTCAGCAGATCAGGCAGCGTCTCTGGAGAACATGGAAGTCCTTTCGGGTGGGGACCCCTAACCCTAATGCACACTTCAGGAAGAGTGTGCCTGTCTCTGGGCAGATGTTAAACAAGGCGGCCACAGAGAGGTTCCTAGACCAACATTCAGGACCAACACACAATGCTGGAAACACTCAACTGGTTAGACAACACCTGCAGAGAGAGGAAGAGAATATTTCAGCTCAAAGATCTTTCACCACAAATGCAATATCAGCTGTGATGATGAGACTTCAACGTGAAACATCAACTCACACTTTCCCAGTTGAATGTTTCGACATTTTCTGTTTCAGATTTCCAGCACCTTAAATTTATTTGATTCTCATTCAGAGGCCTGGACAATTATCTGGATACAAATCTTGCCAATTTTCCAGGTCTCACTTCAGCATCTGTGCAATTTAAGCGCAGAAATTAAATATTTAAAAAAAATTAAAATCTGGGATCAATTGTAGAAAATTATAACAGCCATGTCCCTCAGGGAAAGGAAATCAGCACCTGCAGACCAGACTGTGGGGGTGAGGAGATGGCAGGAGAATGTTGTTAGGATGGATAACTATATCAGCCATAATTGAATAACAGAGTAGACTTGATGGGCCGAATAGCCTAATTCTGATTCTACCATTTATGACCTTATGATCTTATGACTCTTGATCCGGTTGCAGTGTGATTGAGTCTCTGAACAAAGGAATAAAAATTAAAAAGCTGGAAAAAGGACAGAGAGAGTGGCAAATGAACCGCAGAAGAAACGATGGAGTGTTGGGAAAAGATAGGAGATTGGAGGTCAAATATAGGGTGTCAAAAATCAGGATTCAACAAAAGCCTTTACTTTCAGGCTGGATGGTCACTGGTGAACGAACGAAAAAGCAAGTTAAACTTTCTTGAGCAGCCACACGTGATCAGGGCAGAAGGTGGGACAAAAATGGTCTCTTGCAGTTCTCAGGCTGAAATGTTGTCCGCTCTTTCCCTTTAAATGCTGACATCATACATGTTTCTCGTAATTTCTTCAACGGAAATCTTAAGCATGTCAACTGTGCCTTTCCCAGCAATGGACTTGAAATTATATCCCTTCTGTTTGAGCAGAAACAAGCTAAGATTTAAAGCTTTAAAAACTGTAGATTACATTTATGCAATCTGAAAGGAGCCTGGTTCATAATTAGCACTATAACCAATAGTGCAAGCACAACTATCAAGGACCAAACTCTTCTTTCAGAGTCTGCCTTGCCACACTATTCAAGATTCAGCTATTTTACTGAAGGTTTTTATAAGGGTCATTTTTGTAAATTGCTGCAATGGCTAAAACACAGCTCCATTACTTTTATTTATTTCTCCAGTCATGCTATCTCCTTACCTCTGTCAACAGCGCAGAAACAGGCCTTTCAAACCAACGTCCATTCTGACCAATACCCATCTGACCTCGTACAAATTGCCTGCATTTGGCCCATATCCCTCTTAATCCTTCCTATCCATGTTCTTAGTTTACTTTGGTTTAGAGATACAGCGTGGAAACAGACCTTTCAGCCTACCGAGTCCACGCCGACCATCCTACACACTAAGAAACAATTTACAGAAGCAATTAGCCTACAAACTTGCACGTCTTTGGAATGTGGGATGAAACCAGAACATCCGGAGAAAACCCACACGGTCACAAGGAGGACCTTGCAAACTCCGTACAGGCAGCACCTGTAGTCAGGATGGAACCCGGGTCTGTAAGGCAGCAACTCTACCGCTGCGCCACCGTGCTGCCCTGTCTAAATCAACTTTAAATATTGTAATTACACCCACCTCTACAGCCTTCTGTGGCAGCTCACTCCACATTCCCACCACCATCAGTGTGAAAAAGCTGCCACTCAGCTCCCTTTTAAATCTTTCCCTCTCATCTTAAATCTTTGCCCAATCATTTTGCCCTGGGAAAAGACTGTAACCATTCAATTTACCTCATGATTTGATAAACCTCGAAAAGGCAGCCACCAAAATAAACCTAGCCTTCACTCTCTCCTGATAACTCAAATCCTCCAGACCTGGTAACAGCCTTGAGTCTTTTCTGCACCTTTTCCAGCCTAATCATAACAATAATCGTAATCATTATTAACCAAGTATGTTTTGCAACATACTAATAACATCTTTCCTACAGCTGGACGACCAAATCTGTGCATTTATTAAAGTCTGGTTTGACCAACCCAAAATGGCACAATTCATGTATTATGGAGACAAGTAATTTGAAGCAGAATTTTCCATGCAACATGGAAACCAGGAAATCAAGAATCAGAGGACATAGGTGAAAAGGGCAAGATTTAATAGGAACTTAAGGCACAACGTTTTCACTCAGAGGGTGAAAATATATATGAAAAGTATATGAAAAGAGTTGCCAGAGGAGGTAGTTGAGCCAGGTACAATGACAACATTTTAAAAGACACCTGGACAGGTTTAAGGATGGGAAAGGTTTGGAGGGATATGGGCTAAACATGGGCAAAATGGACGAGCTTAGTTGGGGCATCTGGGTCATCATGGGCTAGATGGGCGAAGGACCTGTCCATGCTGTATGAGTCTGTAATGCTTACTTTGTTTTAGTGCTACACCTTTAGGGACCTTTCTTTAGACGTACGTGTTCCCGAGGTATAAAACTCAGGGACAATAATTATGTGTGATTTTTCTTCACTTCCCTGAATACACATCTTTGAGTCGGTAAATTAAATAAGAAACATTGCCAATCTCACTTTTCTTGCGTGGTGAAAATACAATAAAGTTATTGTAAACTTGCAGCCTATGAAAATAGAAAGCTGCAATCAACATGAACTTTAACTTGGAAAAGATGGTGAACAATTAAATTAATATTGTACAGATTCTTCAACACAAAATGAAAATCATTCTTATCCTGGTCAGTAAAAATGGATACAGTTTGACGGTTGTTATACCACCATTAAATTTTCATTCACATAACATTTTATAACTGAGCTTCTTTCCTGTGATGTACAGACTGGGTAACAGAACACCTACAGTGTTAATCCCACAACAACCTTCCAGACAATTTGCTCACAGCAATCCTAATACATGTTTAATCGTAGTTAACCATACTAACCGTACTTTCACGTTATCGTTCATAATTTCATGCTTAATTTCTGCAGCTGAAGTCACAATTCTGAAAGACAAGGCAATATTATAATTTCAAATTAGATTTAGTTTACTTTCACAATTGAAAACCGCCTCAAGATAATAATGAATGGAGTTTTCTACAGGAAGCAGCTAAAGGAGAAATATGTCAGTGCGAGTGTGGACACAAGTTGATGGTGTGGCAGGTGTGGATCATGGGAGCAAGCCAGGAGATGCTCTTCTGCATCAATCAGCATCATTCCCTGTTCTTGATTCACTGCAGAGTTAAACAAAGAAACAAATCAAACACAATAAGGTTACAATTCCCTTGATACACAAATTAGAATAAAACAATCACAGAACAAAACAAATTAAATTATTGGACTAAGCTACTACTCAAAGTTCATATGTTCGTAAGTTATAGGAGCAGAATTGGGCCATTCGGCCAATCAAGTCTACTCCGCCATTCAATCATGGCTGATCTATCTTTCCCTCTCAACTCCATTCTCCTGCCTTCTCCCCATAACCCCTGACACAATTGTTCATCAAGAATCTGCCAATCTCCACCTTAAAAATATCGATTGCCTTGGCCTCCACAGCAATCCGTGACCATGAATTCCACACTTTCCCCACCCTCTGACAAAATAAATTCCTCCTTATTTCCTTTTATAAAGGTATGTCCTTTTATTCTAAGGTTATGTTACATTTAAGCTTTTCACTGTACACATAACAATAATAAACCAAACTAAACAAACTCATGGTTATATGTAAAAATTGTTAAGACTTGTGAAAACCTTATCACTGCAGGTTCAAATTAACACTGTCTTGAACTTGAAAGTGTAGAACAGTAAGGGTTGGCAAGATACTTTGCAAAATTGGGAGTCGATTGTCACCCTTGGGAATATTTTCTGTTCCACGTGACAAATCAAAATGGAAATATGCAGCAATTACCCCATTTGGCAAAAGTTTAACCAGGTACAATCTTGTTGAGTGGCATTAAAACATCCATGGAACTTTGAAGAAGTTATGGAATAAATTAAATATTGGTATGAGCCAGATTCCATCCATGACACTGATCAGATTATGTTATAAGTTCACTGTTAATCAGTTCTCCATTCAGCCACAGCACATCTGCATGTAAATATTTATGCCAGTTCCAGTGTAGATCGAGAGGAGTTGCTGAGACTCTTGGTAATGCATGGATTCACCAGAGATTCAGATCAAACTTGCTGAAGTCCTTGGCACAAATACTAGTGGTCTACCACAGTTCCCTTGTCTTTCAGTCCAGTGAAAGACTGGTGCGATTTCACTTCTGGCTCATTATATCCTTTGCTACTTCTCTGCCTTTTAAAAAGCACAATTTATTACAGTGGCACAAATTACTGATTTCCTGCAAATGTCAAAGTTGGCACACAGGAGGAGGGGGAGGGGATGGGATCTCAGTCATTGAGGTTATTCAAAACAGAGTTTTTTTAAAATCTTAATTTTAGGGGAACAAAGAAATGTGGGGAAAGTGCATGAACTAGTGAAGAGCAAGAAGATGAGCTCTGATCGTTGAATGTCAAAACAGGTTCAATGGTGAAGATGCCCAGCTCCAACGCCTAGTGTTTGGACATCATTTTCTCACAGTCCTTGTGAAGACAAAGCCCCATCCTCACACAAACAATGCCAAGATGCCAAATTACATGGATTCAGAGCAGATGTGGCAGCTGATACACTGTGGAATTACTCAAACCTCCCAGTTTCTCATTCCACAATTAGTATAGCCAGGATTCATAGTCATATTGCATGGAAACAGGCCCTTCAGCCCAACGTGCCCACACGACCAAGATGTCCCATCTAACTCTTATAAGATCATTTATCATCCTCCTGCGCTCCAAGGAATAAAGTTCAAGACTGCTTAACCTCCCCATAGCCCATGTCTTCGAGGCAATATCCTTGTAAATCTTCCCTGCACCCTTTCCAGCTTAACAACATCTTTCCTGTGGCAGAGTGACCAAAACTGAACACAATACTCCAAATGTAGTCTCACCAACCTCTTCTGCAATTGTAACATAACAACCCAATTGCTACACTCAATACTGTAACTGATGAAGGCCGATGTACCGAAAGCTTCCTTGATCACCCTATCTAACTGTGACGCCAGTTTCAAGGAACCATGTACCTGCATGCCTGGATCCCTCTGCTCTACAAAACTCCCTCGAGACTTGCCACTCACTGTGATTCACTGAGGACAGCATAGGGTGTGCTAGGGGCAGCACCAGGCACCTCTACGCTGATTCCCAACCTGGTAGGGCTCCACATTACTGTATTTATGCCAGACATGCAAGAAACAGAGATCAATAATCCCAAACAATGGAATCTGCAGACAAAATGTCTAGGAAGGAACTGCAGATGCTGGTTTACATTGAAAATAGACATAAAATGATGCAGTAACTCAGCGGGTCAGGCAGCATCTCTGGCGAAATGGAAAAGGTGACGTTTTGGGTCAAGACGTTTCAGGTCTCAACCGAAAATGTCACCTATTCCTTTTCTCAAGAGATGCTGCCTGTTACTCCAGCATTTTGTGTCCATCGTGGGATCTGCAGGCTTAATTAGTCAGAAGCACCTTCACCTGAGACAGCCCAGTGGATAATCCAGCTTGGCATCTTCTGAGATGTCTATCAATAAAGATATACTCGTTGTGACATTAAGAAATGGCTGAGGAGGCCGTGCAGCATCCGATCTGCACCAAGGTGCTCTAGCGCGGCTACAACACTAGCATCTATCCATAAAAAGCAGGACAAATGCAAACCAGCATGAGTCTATCAGTGCAGCCTCAGTAAAACTGGACAAGAGCTGGAATTGAGGTGCTTTAGTTTAGTTTAGTTTAGAGATACAGCGCGCAAACAGCCCCTTCGGCCCACCAAGTCCGCACCGACCATTAATCCCCGCACACTAACGCTACCCTACACACTAGGGACACAATTACAATTTTACCAAAGCCATTTAACCTACAAATCTGTACATCTTTGGAGTGTGGGAGGAAACCGGAGAAAGCCCATGCAGTCACGGGAAGAACGTATAAACTCCCTTCAGACAGCTCCTGTGGTCAGGATCAAACCTGGGTCTCTGGCGCTGTAAGCCAACAGCTCTACTGCTGCACCTCTATGCTGCACTGCTCTTGACAAGAATGCAGCCTTTGACCGAGTGTGGCCTCTAGGAAGCCATTTAAAGGTATCAAGGGCAAATTATCTGACACTTAAAGACATACTTCACTGAAGATGGTGATGGGAGTTGGACCTCCATCATCCCAGCTTCAGAGCATCAGAGGAGGAGTTCCTCAGCACAAAGTCCTGGACTCAACCTTCTGCAGTGGGGACATTATAATTCCATTGGCAT